>NC_073399.1:9616573-9916573 GCF_028641065.1 Leucoraja erinaceus | reverse complement strand
GTCCAACCCCTTAAGAATTTTGTAAGTTTCTATAAGATCCCCTCTCAATCTTCTAAATTCTAGAGAGTATAAACCAAGTCTATCCAGTCTTTCTTCATAAGACAGTCCTGACATCCCAGTATCGCGTGATGGATAGTGTCAGCGTACGTGGGTGATCGCTGGTCGGCGTGGACTCGGTGGGCCGAAGGGCCTGTTTCCACTCTGTACCTCTAAGACCTAAAATCTACAGAGCTATCGATCGTATCGTATCATTCCTGAGATCACTCTTGGAAACCTCCTCTGGGCCCTCTCCAGGGCCTGCACATCCTTCCTCGGATGCGAGGCCACTCTGCTTACCTGGTCTGGTGGACGGCTGGCTGGACACAGGGAGGGAAACCTCGGTGAGGGGCAGAATGTAAACCTCAGGTCCATTCTGCAAGGAGGACGTGGTGTGGGGTGAGATCTCTCCCGGGTCGTCCTCCCCTGCGTTGTTCTCAAACTCCTGCAGGCAGAAAGAGAATCCATTTTAGTCTCCACATCGGATTGGGATTGGGAATCCAAGGGTGCTCCAGATCCACAGGGAATGAAGCAGAGAAGAGGCGTATCCAAAGGGAGCTTTCAAAGGCAAAAAATCATCATCATCGTCATCAATATCATCATCATCGTCACCAATATCATCATCATCATCATCATCAATATCATCATCATCATCAATATCATCATCATCATCATCATCAATATCATCATCATCAATATCATCATCATGTACGACAATGATCGCAACTTCCACTGAAGTGTGGATGGCCGTTGGCTCGCTTGGAGCTCACCCACCTTGTGACAAGTCTTGCTTTCGGTCCTGCTGGGGGCCCACAGCCCCCTCCTCACCTGGCAAACCAGGTGGGGGGGGGGGGCGGTTCAGGCGCCGACTATCCGACCATGGAGCAGGTAACACGGGATTACATGGTACCCGTGGCGGGTAAAAAAAGGACAATTTATATGCAGCGGAAACACAAAGTGGAACCGATCCATTGTAAAACAACTAGCTAGACACCAGTAGGAATCACAATTTCAGCTGCAAGTAACTTCAGCCACAAGCATTCGACACCATGTCCAGTCAGCACCCGTAGTCAGGATCGAACCCGGGTCTCTGGCGCTGTGAGGCAGCGACTCTACCGCTGCGCCACCCACCGTGCAGATGATTCATATCTGAGTTGGATGATCAGCCACGATCATATTGAATGGCGGTGCAGGCTCGAAGGGCCGAATGGCCAACTCCTCCTGCACCTATGTTTCTATGTGTCTATATCTCTGTATTACCCGCATGTAGTTGCAGCCTCTGAAATGCTACATGGCTCCAACACCCTCACCTCCACTCCATCCCTGTTCTCTGCCCAACTCACCTGTGATCCATGCTCCCCGACCCCCGTGTAGCACAGCATTGCCACCAACACTGTCTGCGTGGACTTTTATACACGAGGGCTAAAACAAAGAGTCACTCGAGCAGCGGAGGAGATTTTGGCTCGGAGAAGAGAGGACACTCGTGTAGAATAATGGACCGAGTAAATTGTGGGCACGGCGGCAGCTTGGTGATAATAAACTGGTGGTGGCTTCCATGAAATCATCGAACTGAAAAAAGCAAATGACACCAGCAGAGATATAACGTCATGTGGCGAGCTGCTGGTGCTGTTATTTAGTTTAGTTTAGTTTAGAGATACAGCATGGAAACAGGCCCTTCGGCCCACCGAGTCCATGCCGACCAGCGATCCCCGTACATTAACACCGCCCCACACACACTCACACACACTGGGGACAATTTACACTTACACCAAGACAATTCACCTAAAAACCTGCACGTCTTTGGAGTGTGGGAGGAAACCGAAGATCTCGGAGAAAACCCACGCGGCTCACGGGGAGAACGTGCAAACTCCGTACAGACAGCACCCGTAGTCGGGATTGAACAGGGCGCTGCAAGTGCTGTAAGGCAGCAACCAGGTTCTCTAACATCTACTGGACTAAGCCAAACATCTAACTTCTCGCGACCGTACAAACATAAATCTGGAAAGCACCATCGGGACAGTTGGCCCATTGTGTTGCCTGAAGCTTTTGGGAGTCTCAATGACAGATATGTATGTGTGTGTGTGTGTGTGTGATCCAACCCCAATTGGATAGAAGCGGACACAGCGTGCTGGTGTCGCTCAGCGGGTCAGGCAGCATCTCTGGAGAACATAGATTGGTGATGTTTTGGGTCCGAAGAAGAAGGAAGGGTCCCCGACCCGAAACATCACCCATCCGCGTTCTCCGGAGCTGCTGCCCGACCCGTTGAGTTACTCCACCACTTTCTACCTTTTTTGTGTAAACCGGCATCTGCAGTTCCTTGTTTCTCACAATTAGGTAGAAGCATTTTCACGGGTTTGGAACAATCTTCGGGAGTTTTGCTTTCTCTGTGTGCAGAGCCACAAGAGATACAACAGGGCAACGGCTCAATAACTTTCTGAACGTCCCCATTTCCATTGCTAAGATCAGCAATCAAGATAGATATATATATTTTAGGATCCCAGATAATAATAGAAGCAGCCTTAAATCAGCAGAATCAAGGATAAGTCTCACCTCCCACTCCCTCTTCTCCCCTCTCCCATCAGGCAAGAGGTACAGAAGTGTGAAAACGCACACCTCCAGATTTAGGGGCAGTTTCTTCCCGGCTGTTATCAGGCAACTGAACCATCTAACCAACAAGTAGAGATCGCTCCTGATCTACTGTCTACCTCATTGGAGATCCTCGGACTATCTTTGATCGGACTTTATATTGTACTATCCACATTATTCCCACTAGCATGTATCTGTACACTGCGAATGTCTCGGTTGTGAATCATGTGTTGTCTTTCCGCTGACTGGTTTATCCCGCAACACAAGCTTTCCACGGTACATGTGACGATAAACGAAACTCAAACCTTACCTTCGATTAGGTGCAACTCCCTGGAGTGGCTTCTATCTAAATATTCTCCTCTCGTTGTGTGCTACCTCTGTTGACAGAGTCGGCACCACCGCGCTTGTTGAACGCCCGCTACCAGAAGGTGCCTCTTACATAATCGTTGGTTACGCGTGGTCGGGATAAGTCGATGGGTTGTTTTGGTCTCCACGTTCACATGCGTAACTAGCTTCTGTCTTGCACTCACTGCGTATCTCGACGCCTCTTGTCCAACGCCTCCTACTGAGCGAGTGCCCTGAAACCTGTGTTCTCTCTCTCTCTGTCTCTGTCTCTCTCGCCAATAATATCACCCCCTCCTTCCCCCACCCCAGAAGTGTAGACTCATTCAACCAAG
This sequence comes from Leucoraja erinaceus, assembly GCF_028641065.1. Classification (NCBI taxonomy): domain Eukaryota; kingdom Metazoa; phylum Chordata; class Chondrichthyes; order Rajiformes; family Rajidae; genus Leucoraja; species Leucoraja erinaceus. The sequence continues at coordinate 9,913,274 of NC_073399.1, read as the reverse complement.
CTGCCTCCAAAGCGTTTCCGAATGATGTGTCTAAGAAGGAACTGCAGATGCTGGAATATCGAAGGTAGACAAAAATGCTGGAGAAACTCAGCGGGTGCAGCAGCATCTATGGAGCGAAGTTCCATAGTATGCGACGTTTCGGGTCGAACCCCTTCTTCAGACGGGTGGATTCCCTCATTCCCTGCACTGGATGTATTCCCTTGTGTTGCCGGTTCCCACACGGACCAGTTTGGACAGTTTGTGTGGGAAGCAAGGTGTTGGTTTAAACCGTAGATAGACACACAAAAAAAATCTGGAGTGACTAAGCGGGCACAGGCAGCATCTCTGGAGAGACGGAAAGAGTGACGTTTCGGGTCGAGACCCTTCCTTGTGGAGTTTAATGCCTTCTACATACCGGCCAGTTATGTTAGACATACAGGGGGGGGGGGGGGGGGGGGGGGGGGGCTGTGGTGTTTTTTTTCTCGGTCGACTGTGGATGAACAGTCGTTGCCACTGGACGGAGGTCACATCGGAGGCTGCATTCAGTGCGTGCGAGCTGACCGCTTGTTTTGTGTAAAAATGCCTAACAGCCTCCACAAAAAATCCCAACAATGGGAAGTATTTCTTAACATTTCTCCCCTCCACGAGGTGACCTCTCCAGCGAGTTTTAATCGCAGCGACAGAGAAACCTTTATGACTTCGCCCTGCATTTTCGGCCATCTGAATATCACCAGACGTTCACTCCCACATTCCGATCATATATTGCAAACTTAATTCAAAGGCTTCGACCTTAAACTGCTGAGGCAACTTTACTAAACTGTGCACTAAAAAATCAGCAAGAGGGAAGTCATCTTCTGCTGAGATTGTGAAATTAAATGTCAATTAATAGGATCCGACACAGAATAATCATTTTGCGTGTGATTATTACAATAGACAATAGGTGCAGGAGTAGGCCATTCGGTCCTTCGAGCCAGCACCGCCATTCAATGTGATCATGGCTGATCATCCCCAATCAGTACCCAGTTCCTGCCTTCTCCCCATATCCCCTGACTCCGCTATTTTTAAGAGCCCTATCTAGCTCTCTCTTGAAGGCATCCAGAGAACCTGCCTCCTGAGGCAGAGAATTCCACTGACTCACAACTCTCTGTGGTGATGGATTATGGAATGGAATGGAATAAAATATATTATTATTATTATTATTATTATTATTAATTCTGTTCCTATCAGCACAATGGTGATTGAAATATTTCCATGGCGTTCCTGCTCTTTTACATTGGTGGATCTGACCTTCAGACTTGCATTCACTCCGCCTTGTGACATAGCGGAGTGTGTGAGCTGCATGCTGTACTCTCCGAAGTTCAGATCAAGATTCCATCAGCACAGGTTTTGTCCGCTGCATGTTAAGCAGCAAGGGGAGGAGGAGGAGGATGTTTGACACCGTGGGACTGTGGTGCTTGCCTCAGTCATCGCATTGCTAAACATTCAGTGTGCATTTAACCGGCACTTTCCTGTGGGGGAGACAGACAACATGCTATTTTCTAGGCGTTATTATTATTCTGGATTAACTTGCCTTCTGACTCAGGCACAAACTTGGGATATTGCTTGTTCAGCGGAAAACAGGGGTTTCTTAAGCTTGTTTTACCAGGGCGGCACGGTGGCGTAGCGGTAGAGTTGCCGCCTTACAGCGCCAGAGACCCTGGTTCGATCCTGACTATGGGCGCTGCCTGTACGGAATTTGTACGTTCTACATGTGACTGCGTGGGTTTTCTCCGGTTGCTCTGATTTCCGCCCACACTCCGGAGGTGCAGGTATGTCGATTAATTGGCTTTGGTAAAAAAAAAATATTTGTCCCTAGTGTGTTAGGTGTACGGTGATTGCGGTGCGCATTCAATGGGCCGAAGGGCATGTACAGAAGGTAGTTGAGGCCAGTGGGAGTTAGATGAGGCCCTTGTGGCTAAAGGGATCAGGGGGCATGGAGAGAATGGGATACTGAGTTGGATGATCAGCCATGATCATATTGAATGGCGGTGCAGGCTCGAAGGGCCGAATGGCCTCTACTCCTGCACCTATTTTCTATGTTTCTATGTTTCTGCGCTGTATCTCTAAACTAAACCAAACTAGGCAGAAACTGCCAAAAAAAATGAGCAACAAACGTTCCCCGACAGAGGTTGTAACTTATTTCTCAACTCTGTTTGTGGATAAATTCCCTTTTAGAGAAGTGGCCGTGTTCTGTAATAGCATCTTAGTTTAGAGATACAGCGCGGAAACAGGCCCTTCGGCCCACCGAGCCCACCTATACAAGGATCAGAATATCGTTTGGTTGTGAGAAGTGAGCATTTCTCATTTATTTAGTTCAGCAAGGTGGAAAAAGTTCAGGTTAAAAAAAATAAAATCCAAACGAGCAAACAGACAATTCATGTTTAAGAAGGAACTGCAGATGCTGGAAAATCGAAGGTAGACAAAAATGCTGGAGAAACTCAGCGGGTGCAGCAGCATCTATGGAGCGAAGGAAATAGGCAGCGTTTCGGGCCGAAACCCTTCAGGGTTTCGGCCCGAAACGTTGCCTATTTCCTTCGCTCCATAGATGCTGCTGCACAAACAGACAATCATAACGCAAATACGGTAAAGCAGTGCGGCACGGTGACCCGGGTTCGATCCTGACTACGGCCGCTGTCTGTACGGAGTTTGCACGTTCTCCCCGTGACTTGCGTGGGTTTTCTCAGCGATCTCCGGTTATACTCCAAAGACGTGCGGGTTTGTAGGTGAATTGACTTGGTATCATTGTAAATTGACCCTAGCGTGTGTCGGATAGTGTTGACGTGTCGGGGATCGCTGGTCGGCACGGACACGATGGGCCGAAAGGCCTGTTTCCTCGCCGTATCTCTCAACTAAACTAAACTAAACTAAACTAATGCCCCCCCCCCCCTTCCCCCACAATGTAGTTTGGAGCTTGGGGGGCTGTTTATTAGAAGACATTTATTTTATTCAGAATCAGAAGAAAAGGAATTTGACTTGGTGCTTTGCTCTCATGTAGTAAAAACACAGTAAAAGCAAACACATTTTTTTTTTTAAATGATAATTTTATATTTAAAAAAATGATATTTTTATATTTAAAACATTTTTTTTTAAATATAAATTTATAAAAAATGTATTGTTTATATGAACATGGTGGAATATGTGAAGTTCTGCAGGAATGTGGCTTTACTGTCATAGTTTCAGTGTCCATGTTATCTTTCATTAACCACGTTAGATATAACATTTAAAATATATGAACTCGATTATAGAGGACAATCGGCAATAACGGACACCATTCACCCCCCTCCGTCTATGGTCTGTTATTACGAAGGTTATCTGTATACACATCCCAGTAATACTTCGATTCTTTAAGATGCTCAACCTTTCATACTCATTGAAAGGACGCGGTGCAGCTTGTTTAACTTGTCGTAGAGTCATAGAGTGATACAGTGTGGAAACAGGCCCTTCGGCCCAACTCGCCCACACCGACCAACAATGTCCCAGCTACCCTAGTCTCACTTGCCTGCGCTTGGTCCATAACCCTCTAAACCTGTCCTATTCATGTACCTGTCTAACTGTTTCTTAAATGATGGGATAGTCCCAGCCTCAACTACCTCCTCTGTTGTTTGTTCCATACACCCACTGTGTGAAAAAGTTACCCCTCGGATTCCTTTCCCCTTCACCTTGAACTTATGTCCTCTGGTCCTCGATTCCCCAACTCTGGGTAATAGATTCTGTGCATCTACCCGATCTATTCCTCTCATGATTTTGTCTACCTCTATAAGATCCCCCCTCATCCCCCTGCCTTTTGAAATTGGTCCGATTCTGTTAGCTCCCACAAAATTGAATAAAAAAATCTATAGTGAAAACCCTATAATATACAGTAGGATATAGACCCAGCCTACTCAACCTCTCCCTATAACTCACACCCTCTAGTCCTGGCAATCCTCGGAAATCTTTTCTGAACCCTTTCAAGCTTGACAATATCTTCCCTATAACATGGTGCCCAAAACTGAACACAACATTCTAAATGCGCTCTCACCAATGCCTTATACAACTGCAACATGACCTCCCAACTTCTATACTCAATACTCTGACTGATGAAGGCCAAAGTGCCAAAAGCCTTTTTGGCCACCTTATCTACCTCAGAAAACAATGGATACCTGTAAAAAAAAAAGGAGTCTTGTCCTGAGAACCAATACAAAATAAACAGCAGAAAGGATTCACAGACAGTCGGTGACAAACCAAGGCAACATGCACCTGAAAACACAAGGGAAACAATGAATAACTCAAGGGAGTTTCTAGAAGCATAATCTAGCCCAGCTCGAAGACTCATGACAAAGGATGTATCTATTGTACAATGCACCAGCACACTTGTCGAAATATATCTGCTTTCCCAGCACACAATCCACACCACCCCTCAAAGGCAAGCACACACCACCAGCGCTCCATAGACTTTAACCGTTGCCACCAGACATGGTTTAAGCTTTCCTACCTTTTGGCTGAAATGTTTGACGGCAGAGGTCGGCTCCTGTGGGAATGAAGATGAAGAGATGAAATTTCGGAGACAAACAATGCATTCTGGTTTTTGAGAGCGTCTTAACGATGCATGAGGCGGTGGGTTGGGGGGGGGGGTGGGGGCTGAAGGCAAAGCAAATGCCGCTTGAAGCATGGGAGACATTCATGGGTTGAGTGTGGGGAGCGGAGGGAAAGCCGGGAGGTAGCTTGTGAAGCCATGGCCAGCTTCCTGTGCCATTGTTGCAGTGTGCGGTCAATTCTGAGCCATCATCTCCCAAACTCAGGGACCCAACTTCCGAGAACAAAAACGGGCAGCAGGTGCACGGGAACTCCACCCTCCGCAGGTTCCTCTCCGACATGCAAGTCATCCTGACTTGAAACTATATCCCGGGCGCTTCATCCTGGATTTAAATCCTGGAATTCCCTCCCCGACAGGACTTTGGCCAGAAGGACAGCAACGGTTCAAGTTACGGTGGTCCATCACCTCCTTCTCAGGAGCAATTGGGGACGGGCAGTAAATGGAGGCCTCGCCAACAAGGCCCACATCCCAAGAGCGGGAGCAATCAAAACCTTTCCGATAGGAACGAGTAACGAAAAAATTGTTCGTAGCTTTACGCATTTAGTGTCCGCAATCGGGTCAGGAATTGGAGCATTTAGAATCTGGTCCGTAATTCTCACTGTGAAATCCAGATTCCTTGACACCCAGCCTCTCTCTTAAGGGTTGTATTAGAGTGGGAAGACGATGAACCAATTCTGGGTGAGGTACTTTGGGAAGGATGCGAAACACTTGGGTTTGGGGCAGAGAAGGTGACCAGGGGTGAAAGGCCACACACTGGGGGCTTTGTCACTGTTGATGTAGAGGAGCTAGGGTCAGGGCCAGGAAGGTCGTATCCATGGTCCGAGGAGACAGATTTAAGTTATTGATTCCGAGATGAGGGAGGAAACCGGAGCACCCGGAGGAAGCCCACCTGGTCACAGGGAGAGCGTGCAAACTCCACACAGACGGCATCCGAGGCCAGGATCGAACCAGGGAGCCTGGCGCCGTGAGGCAGCAACTCCACCACTGTGCATCCCTCGATAGGAATATGAGATGGGGGTGGGGGGGGAGACTATGTATAATATAAACTGATCGGAGGTCGTGTGGATCAGGGTCAAAGTGCGTGGTATGTTGATCGAGAGGCCAATGCTTGAGGAATGGTCGCCATGGTGATGGAAGCCAAGATAGAATCGCGAAGCCACGCTGGAGATTGCAGACACCATCACCAGAAGATATGAGACGGTAAAGGTGTCCTTCAAGGGCAACCAGACCAGAAGACAGAGAAGGCAGGAGAATGGGGTTAGGATGGAGAGATAGATCAACAACGAATGAATGGCGGAGTAGACTTGGTGGGCCGAATGGCCAAAATTGTGCTCCTCCCACTTGTGACCTAGTGACATTAAACGTTGTGGAGTTTTGACAAGCAGCGCCTATTCCACAGGGACGGAGGCAGATCCTTTTCATTTAAGAATAAGGTAGTAAGGCATTTAGAATAGAGACGAGGAAACACTTTTTCTCACAGAGAGTCGTGAGTCTGTGGAATTCTCTGCTTCAGATGGCGGTGGAGGCCGGTTCTCTGGATACATTCAAGAGAGAGCTAGATAGGGCTCTTAAAGATAACAGAGTCAGGGGATATGGGGAGAAGGCATGAACTGATTGTGGATGATCAGTCATGATCACATTGAATGGCGGTGCTGGCTCGAAGGGCCGAATGGCCTACTCCTGCACCTATTGTCTATTGTCTATTGAAGGTCTCCAGTGAGGTAGATAGATAGACACAGGATGCTGGAGTAATTTTACGGGACAGGCGGCATCTCAGGATGGGTGACGTTTAGGGTCGAAATTCTTCTTCACTCAGAGGAGAGGGAGACATAGAGATATGAAAGGATAAGGTGTGAAGACGAGAGATCAAAGGGGATGACGAGTGGATCAATGTTAGCTGAGGGGAAGGTGACAACGAGGCATACAATCAGTAAAAGGCAATAAATCAATCAGGAAGATGTAGATAGGAGGTCAGGACCGCTCTCTAGCTGGTGAGGGGATGTTTTAATGGCAGGGTAATAGCTTGGATTCTAGTCCTGGCTGCTAATTCTAGTTTGCCATTGTTTCACCTGGTGCCAAAGGGTTTGGAAATATCGTTGCAAAAATGCAAATGTGGCACAGTGACAATGGTCCACCCTCAGTCCTGCCTTTATAAAACAAAAACAGATGCACGGATTGAGTTGAGGGAGCAAGGATCTTGAGGATGGAAGAGAGAAACTGAGTCTAACGACGCGATGACAAGCCTGTGTCGTGTTTCTCTTCCCCTCTCCCCGTCCCCGCCCAGATGCCTGGTTCCTTCGTCAGTGTGAAGCCTTCAGGTCTAGGCCAGGTCCCGAACTTGGAGTAAGAAGCCATCGGGCCGCCATCTACAATGTGGGAGGCTCCGCAGGGGGGAATTAGCCGAGCCACAGGGAGAGGTTGCAGGGAGTTTGATTCAGGGAGAGGGGGGAGGTTGGAGGTGGGGAGGGGAGGGTGGGGAGTATAGGGTGGGGTGGGGAGTGGAGAGGAGAGGGGAGAGGGAGTGGCGGGGGGACTATAGGGAGTGGAGGGTGGGAGTATAGGGAGGGGGAGAGGAGTTGAGAGGGGGAGGGGAGTGGAGGGTGGGGACTATAGGGAGGCGGTGGGGGAGTGTGCGGGGGGTGGGGAGTAGAGTGGGGAGTGGGGAGGGGAGTTGGGTGGAGTGTGGGGCGTATAGGGAGGGGGAGGGAATGGAGAAGGGATGGTGGGGAGTATAGGGAGGGGAGGGGAGTATAGGGAGGGGAGGGGAGGGGTGGGGGAGGGGAGGGGAGTGGATAGGGAGGGAGAAGGGATGGTGGGGAGTATAGGGGGAGGAGGTGGGGGTGGGGAGTATAGGGAGGGGAGGTCTTTAGGAGGATGGCTTGCAATGGCAAACAAAATGGAGACATGGGTGGGTGGGGGGTGCCCGCAGATGTTTCTTGTGTTGCTAATGGGCAAGGCCAATGCCAAATAGTTAGCAGAACGCAAGGTTGCAGATAAAAGGAGCAACAGAAAGTGAGAATGAAGGAAGGCAAACAGAAGGCAAAAAATGTGGAGCGACAATGATCAGCCACAGAACCCTCAGCGGGTTACAAGCCTTTCCCAACATCTCTCCTCCTTACCACTTTCTCTCTCGTGCCTAATATCAGCTCCTGCAGCCGAACACCAGGACATCATCTTCCCAGACTGTTTCTCATCTCATCACCTCTGTCCATCTCCCCTCCAACCTTATCATTCCACAGCCCCGCACTGCCCACATCTGTCTGGAGAAGGGTCCTGACCCAAAACGTCACCTATCTCTTCATACCTGTCTCACACCTGCTGTTCTTATCTCTGGCCTTTGGTCCAAACATCGGCCTGTCAACACCCCCCCCCCCCCCCCCCCCCCCCCCCCCCCCCCCCCCCCTCACCTGTGTCGAACTATTTATTACCTGCCATGCTTTGTTCTGCCTCTCCCCTCTTCCAGCTTTCTTCTCCCCCCTGTACAATCAGCCTGAAGACGGGTCTCGACCCGAAATGTCACCTATCCATGTTCTCCCTTTGTTTTCCATAGACAACACCAGATGCCTTGGTCCTTTGGAGAACAAATGTGGGGACAATCACCATCAAGGCTGCAAAAAGCAAGGTCAGAATCTGGCAACAGTGAGCTGAACTCTTTGCAATCCATCTTAACCCTTGCATTCTGTGTTTTAGAGATTGCATTAGAGTTTCGGCGTGAAACAGGGACTTCGGCCCGTCGAGGCTGTGCCGGCCAACAATCTCCCGCACACCAGTTCTATCCTGCACGCTCGGGACAACTTACAGAAGCCAATAAACCGACCAGTCTTTGGAGTGTGAGAGGAAGCCGGAGCACCTGGAGAAAACCCACGCGGTCCCAGGGAGAACACACAGACAGCGCCCGTAGCCAGGATAGAACCTGTTGAGTTTGGGTCATTGATCTCTGTAATCTTGTCCGGCTCGCTGGGGCTCTGCTCTCGACTAGTTTAGCTTCTTGAGCCTCCCTTGAATTTGATCATCGGTGGCAGTTCCCTCAGCTGCCTCCTCCCCCCCCACACACAAGCCCTGCCATTCCTTCTCTGAATCTCTTCACCACACTCCCCTCATCTACAACCCTCTGTGTATCCTACTTCGTAGACTCTCATTTCCAGTATCTCTCTCCCTCTCTTTGTCATCTCTTCCAATATCACCTCGCATGGATCAGAGAAACAAGGTAACAATCCTGGGAATTATTTTTTCATGTTCCAATCATTTAAATGACCAGATCAGTAACCCAGAATCTTAGACCTGCAATCCGGATGCGAGTTCATATCCCACCATAACACCTGCGGAATTGCAATTAAAAATCATAGAACATATAGGTAAGTAAGTAAGTAAGTTTATTGGCCAAGTATTCACATACAAGGAATTTGCCTTGGTGCTCCGCCCACAAGTAGCAATGTGACATAAAGTGACAGTTACGAATGACTCAGAAAACACTAAACATTAATAATAATAAAACATTATTGATAAAACACCATTGATCAAACATGTGAACCAACAAAATACCAGATCAAAGGGAGGCTACAGATTTTTGGCTGTTGAGTAGAGCAACATCTTGTGGATAAAAACAGTTTTTATGTCTGGCTGTGGCAGCTTTGACAATCCGGAGTCGCCTTCCAGAGGGAAGTGATTCAAAGAGTTTGTGGCCAGGGTGAGAGGGGTCAGAGATGATCTTGCCCGCTCGCTTCCTGGTCCTTGCAGTGTACAGTTCATCAATGGAGGGAATAACACACAACCGTAAAGCAGAGGACCAGCCCTTGAGGCCATGCCAAACGTGATGTCACGTTAAACTAATCACCTCTGATCCATATACACCCATTCCTTTCAAATCCATGGAATATAAACAGTAATTCCATGATTTGGAACATAAACAAAACATGTTTTAGTAATGATGACCACAAAACTATTGAGGTATTGTAAGCAAACTTTTGGTTCATTAGTATCAATAGACAATAGACAATAGGTGCAGGAGTAGGCCATTCGGTCCTTCGAGCCAACACCACCATTCACAATCTGTACCCCGTTCCTGCCTTCTCTCCGTACATATCCCTTGACTCCGCTATCTTTAAGAGGGAGAAATCTGCCATCCTTACCAAGTTATATAAAACATAGAACAGTACAGCACAAGAACAGGCCCTTCAGTCCACAGCATCTGTGGCAAACATGATGCCTAGACCAACTCTTATCTGCCGGCACGTGATCCATAACCCCTCCATTCCCTGCACTTCCCTGTGTTTATATTTATTAGTTTAGTTTAGAGATACCCCGTGGAAACAGGCCCTTCGGCCCACTGAGTCTGCGCCGATCACCTATCCCCGCACACCAACATTAACCTACACACACTAGGAACAATTTACAATTTTACCAAAGCCAATCAGCCCCCAAACCTGTACGTCTGTGGGGTGTGGGAAGAAACCGGTGTACGCGGAGAAAATCACAGGGAGAAGGTGCAAACTCCCCACAGACAGCACCCGTGGTCAGGATCGAACCCGGGTCTCTGGAGCTGCAAGGCGGCAACTCTACCGCTGCGCCACCGTGCCACCCCATGATCTAGTCACGTTTCAGGATCCGGGGCTCCTGGCAACGCCAGCATTCATCAAGTGGGGGTGATTTTTTTTTTTTGTTTTTGTTTATTTTATTAGAAGTTAATACAGCACAAAACAGTACAGTGGAACCTAATTTTAGGTGCCAACTATGTAATACCGTAATCCATTCTATGTACAACCTCTAGTTTTATGTTATAAGAAGGAAGTAGGCAGGACAAGAAAGAGAAAACAATAGAAAGGGGAAAAAGTGGAAAAATAGATGGTAGAGAGGAGAAAAACGTGAAGTGTGTATATAAAAAATAAAAAAAGGAAGAGAGAAAGTGGAAAGTAGAAATAGAAGAGAAGGCCCCTTAAAAGAGAATTTTTCAAATCTGTATTCGGAGATGTAGATCTATCCGCGTCATGAACTGAAATCAGCAATCCTTACGGCACCGCTGCATCACATGATTCCAAAAAGTCGATGAAAGGAGACCAACTCCTTAAGAATTGGTCATATTTATCTATTAGTCGGAGTCTCATTTCTTCAAGGCGTGCTATGTCCATCATATTCCTAATCCACATTTTAACAGTTGGTGTGGTTGTATTTTTCCAAAATTTAAGTATCAATTTCTTTCCAATTAGGATCTTTATTTAAATTGGTGTTTTGGATCGGCGCGGACTCGGTGGGCCGAAGGGCCGAAGGGCCTGTTTCTGCGCCGTATCTCCAAACTAAACTAATATTAAAAAAACATCTTGTTGTCGCACTTTCTCATGAACGCTCCTTTCTTCCTGCATGTCACACACTTCCCTGCCACGTGTGTTTTGATCTGGCAGCCACCAACATGGCTGTCATCAGCTCTCTCCAGTGTAAACCAGCAGCAATTTACAGAAAATTACAGATGCAAATGGAGTTAGGGACACGAGTACCTCCTAAGGTCATAAGTGATAGTAGAATTAGGCCATTCGGCCCATCAAGTCTACTCCCCCATTCAATCATGGCTGACCTATCTCTCCCTCCTAACCCCATTCTCCTGCCTTCTCCCCATAGCCCCCATAACCTGAGGTCTTGATAGCAAAATATTGTCCTTCGATATTTAGATTCAATCTGAGATTTAGAAGGGAACCTGTCATTTGAATCTGATCAGCTCATGGCATGTAGATGCCTAGTCCTTTAGTCAGAGGGTGGTGAATCTGTGGGATTCAGTGCCACAGGCGGCTGTGGAGGCCAAGTCAATGTGTATTTTTAAGTTGGAGCTTGACAGATTCATGAGGTTATGGGATAGAAGGCAGGAGAATGGGGTTGAGAGGGTAAGATAGATCAGCCATGATTGAATGGCGGAATAGACTTGATGGGCCGGATGGCCTAATTCTGCTCCTGGAACTTACGAACTTATGAAAAGAAGAACACAGGCAGGAACTCAAGTAGGTGGGATGAGTAAATTATATCATCATTCTCTCTATAATAGCATGGTCGAATTTCCCTTTCATAAGTTAAAGAGCATGAGATGGAGTCAATTGTTCCATATAATCTATTCAAGCTGTGCATAGAGTGGAAGATTTATATTAGTTTACGCAATGGTCTGCAGAAAGAGATCCAACAGACAGCAATCTCCTAATGACCATCTATTCCTCTGTGTGCAACTAAATGGGAATAATATTTATTTTTACTTTCCGTATCTACTGTCTAAATTGCTACTCATTTATAAAAAGACCTGGCAGTGTAAGGGAACTAGCAATTGCTACACATCTTACCACATTATTTATAAGTGATCTGTCATGACGTTGCGTGCCCGTAACGTTGTTGGCAGAAACCAAGGGAATTCATCAGTACCGGAAGGTTTCAGCTTGGGCCACAACAATTAATATCCATGACATTCTTCCCACCAAAGGCCAGGTCATATACCTTCGAGCCAGCACCGCCATTCAATGTGATCACGGCTGATCATCCACAATCAGTACCCCGTTCCTGCCTTCTCTCCATATCCCTCAATTCCTCTATCCCTAAGAGCTCTCTCCAGCTCTCTCTTGAAAGCATCCAGAGAACCTGCCTCCACCGCCCTCCGAGGCAGAAAATTCCACACACTCACAACACTCTGTGTGAAAATGTTTTTCCTCATCTCCATTCCAAATAGCTTACCACTTATTCTTAAACTGTGGCCCCTGGTTCTGACTCCCCCAACATCGGGAATATGTATCCTGCCTCTAGCGTGTCCAAACCCTTAATAATCTTATATGTCTCAATAAGATAGCCTCTCATCCTTCTAAATTCCAGAGTGTACAAGCCCAGCCACTCCAGTCTATCAACATATGACAGTCCCGCCATCCCGGGAAGTAACCTCGTGAACCTACGCTGTACTCCCTCAATTCCTCTCATGATTTTATACACCTCTAGAAGATCACCCCTCATCCTCTTGCGCGATTCAGGGAATAGAGTCCCAACCTGCCCAACCTCTCCCTATAGCTCGGACCCCACCGAGTCCTGGCAACATCCTTGTAAAAGTCGACTATAATGATTCTGACGAATAGAATATCGACATACAACAAGTCTGGCGAGCCAGCCACAAGAGCACAACCTCACAAGCCCGTCTCATTTTTAAACAACCAAGGACCTGTGGCTCGTGTGCAAGCTAGTCATTACTGGGGAGCGATTCATGACGTCGTGCAACAAAAACATCTCATTAACCAGGCCAAGAGGAGACAGTCTCACACACACAAAATTAAATGATTGCTCCATGCCACTGTTGAACGGGCTCTGGTGGAAGGCCTGGTCTTGCACAACATGGTTGCTGTACCTCCCTAATGCCCCACAGGCTCCTGTGGCCAAGCTGCACCCGACCCGTGGTTGAGTGGAGATCCAGATTGGCCCTCGTCAGCCCTGACCACCGGTGCCGTCTGTACGGAGTCGGTACCATCTCCCCGTGACCACATGGATTTTCTCCAGTTTCCTCCCACATTCCAAAGACGTGCAGGTTTGTCGGTCAAGACATAAAAAGCTGGAGTAGCTCCGCATGATAGGAGGCAGCATTTCTGCAGAGAAGGAATAGATGATGTTTTGGGTCTAGACCATTTCTTCAGACCCGAAACATCGCCCATTCCTTCTTCAGACCTGACCTGACCCAACCCAAAGCGTCACCCATTCCTTCCATCCAGAGATCCTGCCTATCCCGCTGAGCTACTCCAGCATTTTGTGTCCTAGGTAAAAACCATCATCTACAGTTCCTTCCTACACGGGTTTGTAGGTTAATTGGTCACCCTGTGAGCTATTTCAGCTTGAGACCATATCAGGACACAATTGGACATTCGGAGAAAGGGTGTTCAGGTTCGTTTATCCGTGATTTAATTCCTGATCTGATACTACTGACTCTAGTTTAGTTTAGATTATTATTCTCATGTGTCACATTGTCTGGTGAAGGGGAGAAAGACTTAATAAGAATCTGAGGGTGGTGGGTGTATGGAACGAGCTGCCAGAGGAGGTAGTTGAGGCAGCGACTATTGCAACGTTTAAGAAACAGTTAGACAGGTAGACGGATAGGACAGGTTTAGAGGGATATGGGCCAACGCAGGCAGGTGGGGCTAGTATAGATGGGACATGTTGGCCGGTGTGGGCATGTTGGGCTGAAGGGCCTGTTTCCATGATGTAAGACTCCATAACTCTATCCCTTTGAACTCTGGTGAAGAGCACTGGATTTTTATCTGGTGCCCTCAATTAATTCCTCATCTTGACTTAAAAAAGACCTGCTTGCTGCTTGCATGGGACCTGAATGTTCGCAAATTATCTCCCCTGTTTCTCAAGAATGATCCCTCAGAGTTACATCATCGGCCACAGAGATACGGAGACAGGCTTGGGCAGTGAGAGGCAGTATTTCCATTCTTTCCGATTGCTTGGTTAATAACATCAGCTGTATGAACTTCAGAACTGCTGTCTGAGCCTTGCGGCACTTACACAACTCGGCCTCCAACATCTGCCCTGCCTAATTTGCACACATTAGATAGGTGATTGTCCAGTCTGGCCTGTTTAATACTTCACTCAGATCAATCCACTAGGATATTGAGTATTGAGCATAGACGTTGGGAGGTCATGTTGTTGTTTATAAGTTCATGTCATTTAGTCATCGTGCCTACTTGGGTTTTAGAGATACAGCGTGGAAACAGGCCCTTCGACCCATCGGGATCCGTGCTGACCAGCGATCCCCGCACATTAACACAATCCTACACTCATTATGACAATTTTTACCTTTACCAAGCCAATTAGCCTGCAAACCTGTACCGTCTTTGAAGTGTGGGATGAAACCGAAGATCTCTGAGAAAACCCACGCAGGTCACTGGGAGAACGTACAAACTCCGTGCTGACGGACAGCGCCCGTGGTCAGGATCGATGCCGGGTCTCTGGCGCTACATTTGCTATAAGGCAGCAAATCTACCGCTGCGCCACCGTGACCACATGTGTTCTTTTTCTCATGAGTTCATAATTGCTAGGAACAGAGTTTGGCCATTCGGCCCATCAAGTCAACTACGCCATTCAATCGTGGCTGATCTATCTTTCCCTCTTAACACCATTCTCCTGCCTTCTTCCCATCTATCTATCTATCTCTGCCGTAAAACATACCCATGGACTTGGTCTCCAGCGCCTTCTGTTATATAAGATGTCGGTAGTGCCACATTTGTATCGTGTATAGTGGACAGTTCTAGTGGTGAAGTTGGAAAGGGTGCAGAGAAGATTTACCAGGATGTTGCCAGGACTTAAGGGCCTGAGCTATAGGGAGGGGTCTCTTCCTCATCCTCATTACACACAGTCATCCAAACCAGACCAGTGCAGCTATAGCAATGTAATGTGTAGGAAGGAACTGCAGATGTTGGTTTAAACTGAAGATAGACACAAAAAGCTGGAGTAACGCCGTGGGACAGGCAGCATCCCTGGAGAGAAGGAATGAAAGAAGTCCAAAGATGGGTCTCGACCCGAAACGTCACCCATTTCTTCTCTCCAGAGATGCTGCCTGTCCTGCTGAGTTAAGGGCCTGTCCCACTTAGGCGATTTTTTAGGCGACTGCCGGCGACTAGGCTGTTGCCACACGGTCGGTCACATGGTGTCGCCTGTATGGTCGTGAGTCGTCTCCCCTGTCGCCCAAAGAGTCGTCGCGTTTGTCTGCTCGCCGCTGGATTTTGAAATGTTCATAGGTGACCGTGGGCTTGTCTGCTCCTGACGTAGGTGCTGTCGTAGGTTGTCGCCAGTGCTGACTTCGGTGAATTCCATTGTCGGCAGTCGCCTAAAAAATTGCCTAAGTGGGACAGGCCCATTAGTCCAGTCGCTGGTTTTTCGGCGGCCCGCTACAGCTACGACAGTCGCCGACAGTCACGTAAAAAATCCCCTGGTGGGTCAGTCGCTTTACTCCAGCTTTTTGTGTCTATCTTATAGCAATGTAATGTTGTTCTAAGCCAGCCGCCAGCAAACGTGCTTGCTCACAATATGCGCCACAACAGGTAAAATTCTATCTAAATTATTACAGATTCAATTTTCAGATTCAATTTTAATTGTCATTGTCAGTGTACAGTACAGAGACAACGAAATGCATTGAGGTTTGTGTGACTGAGGGCTCATCACAGAAGGACTTTCAGGGCAGGTTAACGTCATTGAGCTGTCAAAGATTATTAGCAAACGGTAAAAGGGGCAAACAGAGCATAGAAACATAGGAAATAGGTGCAGGAGTAGGCCATTCGGCCCTTCGTGCCATTCAATATGATCATGGCTGATCATCCAGAATCAGCACTCCATTCCCCCCGTATCCCTTGACAACCACATCCACTCCTCCATATCTCCATCATCACACACACACACACACACACACGCACGCACACACACACACACACACACACACACACACACACACACACACACACACACACACACACACACACACACACACACACACACACACACACACACACACACACACACACACACACACACACACACACACACACACACACACACTCCTCCATCCGCCCATTCATCCCTCCATACCTCCATCTCCACACTCACTCCATCATATCTCCACTCCCACACACATCATTATATCGCCAGCCCCGCACACTCCTCCATATCTCCAAGGATAAGACGCAGAAAGCTGGAGTAACTCGGCAGGTCAGGCAGCATCTCTGGAGAAAAGAAATAGGTGACGTTTCGGGTCGGAACCATTCTTCAGCCCAACACACTCACACCTCCAGCCCCACACTCACTCCCCCACATTTCCATCTTCCACACGTTCTTCATTACCTACGTTCCCTCCTTGGTATACACATTCCTGAATTCACCCCATGGTATATCAATCCCGATTACACCTACTCCTGCACACAGGCTGGGGTGTGTGCACCCACCTGCACTCCTGTGGTCTATGGCTTCACAAATTTGAATACTAACATTGTCAATCATCATCCACGTCAGATTATTTCCACCAAGGAGGTTAATTCATGGCAAAGCAACGTTGGTTTCACCTTCCATGCCAATCTTCAAGTTCAAGTTCAAGTTCAAGCGAGTTTATTGCATGTGTCACTGATAGGACAATGAAGGCATTCATAGTACATAGTAGGCATTGACTACAATACAGATCAGTGTGCCCGTATACCATTATATAAATATACACACACATGGTATATGGACACACTGATCTGTTTTGTAGTCAATGCCTACTATGTTCTGTTGTGCTGAAGCAAGGCAAGAATTTCATTGTCCTATCAGGGACACATGACAAGAAACTCACTTGAATTTGAATCTTTGCCATCTCTGCCCAAGTGCACCGTGAAGGTTCTGCTGGGAAGTCGTTCCTCTTACCTTAAACCCAATGTCCCCTTTCTTGCAACAGAGGCAGGCGAGCATGAGGAAGATGAAAGTGAAGAGTCCAGAGAAGGACACAGCGACCACGGCCAGGGAGGAGGACCACGTTAGTTCACTGATGGGTGTTCCATCTGGAAACAAACACAGATAGCTGTCTTCAGTCTCCTTTTCAAACTATTCAACAGTTTAGTTTAGTTTACAGATACATCCATTAAATCCACATCCTTATTCTTGACATAGATCACCATTTAATGCCCTTTATGGAAATCTCTCTCAATTAATCGCTCCGGAGTTGAAAGCAATCCTTCACCCGACCTGTCAGAGAAGTTCCGCTCAATGCTATTGAGCGAGTGCAGCGTAGGTTTACACGGTTAATTCCCGGGATGGCGGGATATCATATGCTGAGAGAATGGAGCGGCTGGGCTTGTACACTCTGGAGTTTAGAAGGATGAGAGGTAATCTTATTGAAACATCTAAGATTATTAAGGATTTGGACACGCTAGAGGCAGGAAACATGTTCCCGATGTTGGGAGAGTCCAGAACCAGGTGCCACAGTTTAAGAATAAGGGGTATGCCATTTAGAACAGAGATGAGGAAAAACTTTTTTCACACAGAGTGTTGTGAGTCTGTGGAATTCTTTGCCTCAGAGGGCGGTGGAGGCCGGTTCTCTGGATGCTTTCAAGAGAGATCTAGATAGGGCTCTTAAAGATAGCGGAGTCAGGGGATATGGTGAGAAGGCAGGAACGGGGTACTGATTGGGGATGATCAGCCATGATCACATTGAATGACGGTGCTGGCTCGAAGGGCCGATTGGCCTACTCCTGCACCTATTGTCTATTGTCTAATTTGCATCCCATTATACGAAACAACCTCTCTTAAACCCTTGTAAATGCAGCATCACGAACTGACTGGAACCATATTATAAATGCCACACATGTACGCCCTTCCTGACAACCTTTCCATTAAAAATAGCTACTCCCATAACGAGAGTTTCCAGTAGATCTTTGACCCACTGTCCATCCCTCAATGGAACTGCAGTGCCACCAATGGCCAGGAGGGCGCCATTACAACAGGACAAGTTGACATTGCGTTTTGCAAATGAAAATAAAGTGTGAAGCTCAAAGCAAATAGAGTCACACATCATGGAAACAGGCCCTTTGGCCCAACCATGCCTTAATTGGTACACGTAACAATAAAAGACCTTAGAAACCTTTGAACTCGTCCATGCCGACCATCCGAGTTAATCCCATTTACCTGCATTTGGCCCTCATCCCTCAAAACCTATCACCATCAATGTACTTCCTTCCCTCCGGAGATGCTGCCTGTCCCGCTGAGTTACTCCGGCATTTTGGATCTATCTTCAGTGTAAGTCAGCATCTGCAGCTCTTTCCTACACTATCCATGTACCGGTCCAAATGCTGTTATAGTATCTGCCTCAACCACCGCCTCAGTGTGGCACGATGGTACAGCGATGGGCGGCATGGTGGCGCAGCGGTAGAGTTGCTGCCTTACAGCGCGTACAGCGTCAGAGATGGGGGGGTTCGATCCCGACTACGTGCGCTGTCTGTACGGAGTTTGTACGTTCTCCCCGTGACCGCGTGGGTTTTCTCCGACATCTTCGGCTTCCTCCCACTCTCCAAAGACGTACATGTTTGTAGGTTAATTGGGTTGGGTTTTTTTATACTTGGTATAAGTGTAAATTCTCCCTCGTGTGTGTAGGGTATGGTTAATGTGCGAGGATCGCGGGTCGGCGCGGACTCGGTGGGTCGAAGGGCCTGCTTCCGTTCTGTATCTCTAAACTAAACTCTGCCAGCTTGTTACATACATCCACCAAAAACAAAATGGCTTACAGTGAGAGGGACAAGGAACCTGAGAGGCTGCCTCTCAGGTTCCTGGCCCCTCTCACTGTAAGCCCCTTTGTTTTTGATCCCCCCACCCTGGGTAAAAAACTGCGCATTTACCCTATCTATACCCCTTATAGTTGCATACACGTCCTTAAGATCACTCCTCAGCCTCCCGTGCTCCAAGGAATAATGTCCTAAAATCTGCATTATAATCCATAAGAGCAGTGGAATAGCAAAGTGGTTAACATTCAGAATCAGCGTCTGGGGGAATATAAATGTTATTAAGTAGCTTGTTTGACCATGAAACCTCCAAATTATTGTAAAATCCCATCAGCATCACCAGTGTCCTACAGGAAAGAAATGCTCCCTTATTCAGTGTGGTCAATGTTCCAGTTGAACACCACCCTGCAAGCTATTGTCACCATTAGAGTTTTAACAACACAGGGCGGTCATGGTGGCGCTGCCTTACAGCGAATGCAGCCCCGGAGATACGGGTTTGACGCCCCATTACGGTGCTGTCTGTACGGAGTTTGTACGTTCTCCCCTTTACCTGCGTGGGATTTCTTTGGTTTCCTCCCACACTCCAAAGGCGTACAGGTATGTAGGTAAATTGACTTGGCGTAAAGTGTAAAACTGTTCCTTGTGTGTTGGGTAGAGTTTGTGTGCGGGGATCGCTGGGCGGCGCGGACTCGGTGGGCTGAAGGGCCTGTTTGCGTGCTGTATCTCTAAAAAAACTGGCAAAATAGTGTGCGTAAATTCTGTACATATTACCGCACACTGATTGCACACTGATTGCACGCTCATTGCACACTACTTCACAGATGAAGTACGCTGTAATATATCATTGACACATTTGTACCTACAACAATAAGAAACCAGGAGCAATGCAGACATTGTACTTTTGAAGTGAAAATAATATTTTTTAAACCAGAGATAGATAGATTCTTGATTAGTACGGGAGTCAGGGCTTATGGGGAGAAGGCAGGAGAATGGGGTTAGGAGGGAGAGATAGATCAGCCAAGATTGAATGGCGGAGTAGACTTGATGGGCCGAATGGCCTAATTCTGTTCCTATCACTTGTGAACTTATGAAAGCTACGGGTTACAGTATGTCTGTACAGAGTTTGTACATTCTCCCCGTGACCGCGTGGGTTTTCTCCAGGTGCTCAGGTTTCCTCACACATTCCAAAAACGTACAGGTGTGTAGGATAATCAGCTTCGGTAGAAATGTTGTGCAGGATAATGCTAGAGTAAGTGGGGGGGTCGCTGGTCAGCACGGACGCAGTGGGCCGAAGAGCCTGTTTCCTCGTTGTATCTCTAAACTAAACAAAAAACTAATTAATAGTCTTCAGCTTCCAAGCTTCTCCTCACTGTCTCTGCCTCTTCCTTTCTTCTTCCCACCCCCACATCAGTCTGAGGAAGGGTCTCGACCCAAAATGTCAACTTTTCCTTCGCTCCATAGATGCTGCCTCACCCGCTGAGTTTCTCCAGCCTTTTTATCAAGCTTCTTCTCAATGTTAGTACAGTTCAATTTAACCTATTTGCAGATGACTCAAAGCTGAATGGCAGTGTGAACTGCGAAGAGGATGCTAGGAGGTTGCAGGGTGACTTGGGCAGGTGTGTGAGGGGGCAGATGCATGATAGATGCAGTATAACGTAGATAAATGTGAGTTTATCCACTTTGGTGGCAAGAACAAGGAGGCAGATTATTATCTCAATGGTGTCAGATTAGGAAAAAGGGAAGTGCAACGAGACCTGGGTGTTGTTGTACACCAGTCATTGAACTCACGATTTAAGTATAGGAGTAAAGAGGTCCTTCTGCAGTTGTACAGGGCCCTGGTGAGACCACATCTGGGGTATTGTGTGCGGTTTTGGTCTCCTAATTTGAGGAAGAACATCCTTGCTATTGAGACAGTGCAGCGTAGGTTTACCAGGTTAATCCCCAGGATGGCGGGATTGTCATATGAGGAAAGATTGGAAAGACTGGGCTTGTATTCACTGGAACTTAGAAGGATGAGAGGATCTTATGGAAGCGTATACAATTATAAAAGGAGTGGACAAGCTAAATGCAGGAAAAATGTTCCCAATGTTGCAGGAGTCTAGAACCAGGGGCCACAGTCTAAAAATAAAGGGGAGGCCATTTAGAACGGAGATGAGGAAATACGTTTTCACACAGAAAGTTGTGTCATGGAATTCTCTGCCCCAGAGGGGAGGCCATTTAAAACGGAGATGAGAAAAAGCTTTTTCACCCAGAGATTTGTGAATTTGTGGAATTCTCTGCCACAGAAGGCAGTAGAGGCCAGTTCACTGGATGAATTTAAAAGAGAGCTCTAGCGGCCAGTGGAATCAAGGGATATGGGGAGAAGGCAGGCACGGGTTACTGATTGTGGATGATCAGACATGATCACAATGAATGGCTGTGCAGGCTCGAAGGGCCAAATGGCCTCCTCCTGCACCTATTGTCTATGACTCTATAACCATTCATGAAAGTCTGACGAAATGTGAAAATTATTATGTTCTGGCACCGAATCACTCCCGCTAGACGGGAGCTGATACCTCTGCTGTCTCACAAGTTTCATTCTGGCAATGATTTTCTTGTTGTGTTTGATCAGCTTCCAGTGAATGTGTAAAATAACGGACTGCTTCTGTCGGTGCAGAATGAACTAATAATACACTGCTCGTCATTTCTCCGAATGTAATTTTTCGTGACCTACTTACTGCGACCACGTGGGAACTTCACAACAAAAAGTGTTTGAGATTGCAATCTGTCTTGCAAGTGAGATTAAGGAGTCCCATTCAGCCCCGGAGCCTATGGCATGCCACGGTTAGATGGGGGAGGTGGAGGTTGCGTTTGATCTGCCATCACCAGACTTACTCTTGCAACGTCCTTTCGTTTATTTTTGCTCCACTTCCCCTGAGGCATGGGGGGAGCCTTCAATGATTCTTTGTGCATCTATCCAAGGGCTTTTTTTTTAATAAGCCTCTTCGTATAAATCTCATGTTCGCCGATGGCAAGGCCGGGACTTATTGCCCATTCTTAATTGTCCTTGAATCAAGCGAGGAACTTTGCTGTGGGTATGGAGTCACATGTGGACCAGACTACAATTGATACAAATACATCTATAGATGCTCCTGAACACATCATCAGTGATGTAACCCGGGGTCATTGGGTGTTTCGGGTCTTTCAACATCAGACACCCTCGCCCTGGCGACCCAGCCGTGGTTGATCGGACCACGACTTGTGTTCAGGTGGCATTCGTTCCTCCTCATGGACCTTCTCTCCTGATCCAGAGCCATCTCGAGACCTTCTCCGCTGCCTCTGTGGTGTTCTTGATGGCCCTTCTCCTCGCCCTCCGGTTGTGTCCATCTTCAGTTTCAACCAGCACCTGCAGTTCCTTCCGACACAGTGGCTCAGATTCCGCCTCTCAACCCAATGGTAGGAACATTGAATTCTCCAATTTCTGATAATTAACCTACAAACAACCTACAAATACTTTTCCCCTTTCTCCCCCCCCCCCCCCCCCCCCCCCCCCCCCCCCCCCCCCCCCTTCCCTGTGGCCCACCTAGACGTGCACCCATGTCTACCTGTCCCCTTCCACCTGTATTTCATCCCCAGGATTCACATTTCATCACATTTTTAGTTCTGACTGGTTTAGAGATACAGTGTGGAAACGGCCCTTTAGCCCACCAGCGATCACCTCGTACACTCGCCCTAGCCCACACACTGGGGACAATTTACACAACCCAATTAACCTGCGAACCTACACATTTTTAGAATGTGAGGCGGAAACCGGAGCACCTGGAGAAAAACCCACGCAGTCACAGCGAGAACGTGCAAACTCCGCACCGACATCGGCCGAGGTCAGAATTGAACCCTGGCACTATGAGGCTGCAGATCTCTCCTTATCTCTCACTTTTTGTCTTTTCACCTACAGTATCACCTTCGTTCACCCATCTGCCCCCTGAACCTCCCTCCCCTGCAACCCCCTTACACTGCAACCCCCAACCCTCACCCCCACCCCCGTCTCTCTTCCAGCTTTTCCCTCGTTACTCCAATCAGTCTGAAGAAGGTTCCTGACCCGAAACGTCGCCTAGCGATGTTCTCCAGAGATGCTGCCTGACCCACCGAGTTACTCCAGCACTTTGTGCCCTTTCACACCTCCTCGTCTCTCTATATCTGACAACCTCGTCTCCTTTTCACCTCTAGCCTTTGTCACTCGCTCCACCTGAATGCTAACCAAACCCCCCTCCCATTACCTGCATCCACCTATGTTTGACCTGTGCAGGAAGGAACTGCAGATGCTGGTTTACACCGAATACAGACACAAAAGGCTGGAGTCGCTCAGTGGGTCAGGCAGCATCTCTGGAGAAAAGGAATAGGTGAAGGGTCTCGACCTGAAACGCCACCGATTCATTTTCTCCAGAGATACTGCCTGACCCGCTGAGTTACTCCAGCTTTTTGTGTCTATCCACCTAATACTAGTGAAGCTTCCTCACCTATCTTCCCCCAGCATTCTCCCCCCCCCCCCCCCCCCCCCCCCCCAACCACTCCATCAGTCTAAAGAAGAGTCTGGACCCTAAACGTCGTCTGTCCATTTCCTCTACGGATGCTGCCTGACCCGCTGAGTTCTTTGATATTTGACACACCACCACGCTGCCTGGTGTGTTGATGTTGCATCCCATGGGTTTCGAGTTATAAGTGGCACAGTAATCAATGCAACGGGAACTGCAGAAATAAATCAATTGCTCTGACACTGAAATATGACAATATATAGCAAACAGGAGACACATCAAGCCATCCTGTTCTCGAGGTGAGTTATCCTTTGACATCGTACATTATAAATCATTTAATAGTCTGTCAACACTGCAGCCGGCTGGAAAGACTTCAGCTTAGTTTAGAGATACAGCACGGAAACAGGCCCTTCGGCCCATCGGGTCCGTGCCGATCACCAGCAAACACTAGTTCTATCCCACTCCCTGGGGACAATTTTTGCAGAAACCAGTTAACCCACAAATCCGCACGTCTTTGTAGTGTGGGAAGAATCCGGAGCCTATTCCTTCTCTCCATAGATGCTGCCTGACCCGCTGAGTAACTCCAGCCTTTTGTGTCTCTCTTTGGCATTGACCAACATCTGCAGTTCTTTGTTTCTACATCGTAATGTTGGCCCTGGAATGTTCACTTATCCTCCGCAGATGCTGCCTGACTGGCTGAGTTCCTCCAGCACTTTGTGATTTTTTTTTAACGTTAAGGATTAAGACAAGCAGGATTGTACTGCTCACTTACAGGAATTTTCTGATCAAAGGCTCAGAATTAAAATGCATTTATTCTAGCCTGACTTCTAATCCACTTTAATTGTTACAGAAATATTCATGAGGGAAGGCACAAATCCAACTAGTCTTTGAAATTTCATATTCATTAGGTGCCGTACAAACAGGACTGTTTGCTTATCTGCAGATTTGGATAAAGAGTTAATACGTTCAGATTCTCCAGGTAACTATGCTGTGCTTTGAATATATAGAGATGGATTTCAGAATGGATTTTTGTGGCTTTTCATCTCTTTAGAGCATGCCGATTTTCTAAACATGGCAGTGTGCCCATCTCTTGCTTCAGCTGGGGCTGAAGGGCAGGAGCCAATGGCAACAGTTTCAAGCTGTGCCAGGAAGTACCGCAGACGCTGAAAATCTGAGGTAAAAACCAGAGTAAGCTGGTCGTGGAGAAAGATTCGGAGTCAACCTTTCGTCTGCAACAAACAATGTGCTGGAGGAAAACTGTGGCAGCGGTAGAGACCCGGGTTCTATCCTGACTGCGGGTGCTGTCTGTACTGAGTTTGCACGTTCTCTCTGTAACAGCGTGGGTTTTCTCTGGGTGCTCCGGTTATCCCCCCACGGTAAAATTGTACATTGTCCCTAGTCTGCAGGATAATGCTAGTCTACGGGGTGATCGCTGGTCGGCGCGGACGCGGTGGGCCGAAGGGCCTGTTTCCACGCTGTATCTGACTGCTATCGAGGGGATGGTCGGGTCGGAGCGTCGCGTCCGGCCCCCGCCTCACCCGTCCCGACGTAGTGCAGCTCATGGAGTGCAGCAGCAGCCCCTCGCCCGTGGCCCCGTCGGTCGGCAGCCCGGCCAGCTGTCCGACCTTCGGACCGTCGCTTCCCGCCGACACCACCACCACCACCCCTCCTTCTCATGGCCGATCATCGGTTCATGAGTTGAATGGGGGGTGCCAGACTTAGTGCGCGGCCCGGGACCAAAACTCCTCAGCTGGCCCGTTTACGATTACAATCGACTAATCCACAGTGTACAGACGCACGATAAAGGGGATAATGTGAATAATGTTTACTGGGTCTTGACCTGAAACGTCACCTATCCATGTGTTCCCGGGGTGTTGCCTGACCCGCTGAGTTACTCCAGCACTGAGCCCGTCCCATTGGCCTGTGTTTGGTCCACATCACACTAAACCCCCCATCCATGCACCAATCCAAATATATTTTAAATGTTGCCACTACCACCTCCTCTGGCAGCTCGTTCCATGCACACACCACCCTCTGTGTGTAGAATGGGTCCCCTTTAAATGTTTCCCTAATCAACTTAAGACCATGGGGTCTGAAGAAGGGTTTCGGCCCGAAACGTTGCCTATTTCCTTCGCTCCATAGATGCTGCTGCACCCGCTGAGTTTCTCCAGCTTTTTTGTGTACCTTAAGACCATGCCCTCTAATTTTAGATTCCGCTACCCTGTCAAAAGGTCTGTGACTATCCATCTTATTGACGCCCCTCGTGATTTTATAAACCTCTGTACGGTCTTACAAAGAGCAAAGCCGATTGTGTGAAACATCACCGTTTCAGGAAAACGACACCAATCCCATTATTAACTCATCAGATTTGGTCCCCTGTAAATTCCTAACGCAGTGTACACATTTCTTACCGCGTTATTGTCTAATGCTGCTTTCTTTCCTAACTGCGACACCGTTGCTATTGGCAACAAGCTCACACCGAGTCATGTGCCGCCTTCATTCCCGAGACTTATGTGTGCAGTTAGTAACAGGCCCTCTCTCATCCAAAAGACAAGCACTAGAGATGATTAAGACACGAGACACTGCGTGCAAAATGGTATAAGGGCAGCTGGTAGTCAAGAACTGACAGACAGTTAGACACAAAAAGCTGGAGTAACTCAGTGGGGCAGGCAGCATCTCTGGAGAGAAGGAACGGGTGACGTTTCGGGTCGAGACCCTTCTTCAGACTCACATAATACCGCAGACTGTGAGAAAGGGTTGGTGTGAGTTATCACCATTTTGCACTTCCAAAATAATCTAACATTTGTCAAAATTCACAGTTTAAGAATAAGGGGTCGGCCATTTAGGACTGAGATGAGGAAAAACTTCTTCACCCAGAGAGTTGTGAATCTGTGGAATTCTCTTCCACAGAAGGCAGTGGAGGCCAATTCGCTGGATGTTTTCAAGAGAGTTAGACTTAGCTCTTAGGCCTGAGGGAATTACGGGATGATGGTGAAAAAGCAGGAACGGGGTACAGATTTTAGATGATTAGCCATGATCATATTGAATGGCGGTGCTGGCTCGAAGGACTGAATGGCCTACTCCTGTACCTGTTTTTCTATGTTTTTTTAAGGGTTATTTTTAACCGCTATTCTAAAAAAGGATAAAGATCTTTCGATTTTAGTGGTACAGTGCAGAAACAGGCCCTTCAGCCCACCGAGGCCATGCCGACCAGCGATCACCCAGGTACGCTAACACTATCCTGCACACTAGAGAAAGCTTACAGCAACCAATAAACCGACAAACCCGCACGTCTTTGGAGTGTGGGAGGAAACCGGAGCACCCGGGGAAAACCCACACGTTCACAGAGAGAACGCACAGACTCCATACAAACAGCACCCGTAGTCAGGATCGAACCAAGGTCTCTTGTGCTGTAAGGCAGCAACTCTACCGCTGCTCCACCATGCCACCCTCTGTCTATTTAATGTTCTCAGAAAGAATCAGTGCTATAAAGCATGTTAAGTGTAATTACAGTTATACTGCAGGCCTGTTCAATATTTTGGAAGACATAGTGTAGTAATATTGTGGTTACAACTGGCCATGTTTCCCTTTAATTGATCTCTCCCATTTGACCACTTGCATTTGACTGCTTCACACTGCTAATAAGTTCCAAATCAACTGGGTTAACTGCATATTACCGCAGAAGCTGGATGTCGTAGTGCCGAGAGGGTTGGAAATAGTCATCATGTCTGTGGGCAGCTGCACTGGAGACAGAAGGTTGAAGGTGTGGATGGTGCTAGACCTCAGTGGAGACTTCCCCAGATATCAGCCGCGGGAGACGTCTGGACAGGTCTGCTTAGAGATAGAACACATAGAAGAGTTCCGGAGTAACTCAGCGGGTCAGGCAGTATCTCTGGAGGACATGGCCAGCTGACATTTCAGGCCTGGACCCCTCTTCAGACTTCAGGTCTAGGTTTCCATAGAGTAAGGAGTACTGAGAGGAGATCGGCCAGTTTGTTTTAGTTTTAGAGAAACAACGTGGAAACAGGCCCTTCGGCCCATCAAGTCCATGCCAACCAGCAATCACCCATTCACTAGTCCTATCCTGCACACAGGATAATTTACAGAAGCCAATTAACCTACAAACCTACAAGTCTTTGGAATTTGGGAGGAAACCGGGTCACCCAGAGAAAACCCACGCGGTCACAGGGAGAACGCAACATCTCGTTATTATATCCATTGGCCATTCCTTGGCCCACTTGCCCAACTGATCAAGATCCCGCTGTGATTCTTGATAACCATCTTCACTGTAACGTACAGTAGAACATTATTTATCCCAAGATGGAAGTTGGTCTGCCAACAGTCAGATTGGAATGTGCAAAGATTGGGGAGCCAGACATAAAAACAGTTATTTTTCCACGAGTAGTAGCTCGACTCAATAACCAAAAGTCTGTAGTCTCCTTTTGCTCTGCTATTTTATTTCATTCACATGTTTAAACTATAATGTTTTATTATTAATGTTTAATGTTTTATGTGTCATTCTTAATTGTTTACTGTATGTCCATGTTGTAACCTGCGAGTGGAGCATCAAGGCAAATTCCTTGTATGTGTACATACTTGGCCAATAAACCTATTCATTCATTCATTCATTCATTCATTCATTCACAGATTTGGGTAGGGGTGGAGGAGTCATTCTACGCCATGACAGAAGGGGGAGGAGTTGTACAGTTTGATAGCCACAGGGCAAAAGGATCTCCTGTTGCGTTCTGTGCTGCATCTTGGTGGAACCAGTCTGTTGCTGAAGATGCTCCTCAGGTTGACCAGTGTGTCATGGAAGGGATTATGATATCATCTATTTTAGTGCCATGAATCTTCCCCTGAAGCAGGCTATAGGCTAGTTCCAATTAATCCTATACTTGATCCTAACTGTATAAACACAGTTTAATATTTAAAGGATGCAGCTCAACAATTAGTACAAGAGGGCAAGGTGCGTGAAGTGAAGACTAGCTCCCCGTCAGCTGTCCACCCAGGTCGGCCCAGATCACGCCAGGTCGAGCTCGACAAACGAAGGTTCGAGTCCAAAATGGCTCAGCCCGCCACATACTGTAGCGAGACAGTATTCCATTTTGAAAGTGTGTATGATATCGACAATAGACAATAGACAATAGGTGCAGGAGTAGGCCATTCAGCCCTTACCAGTAAGGCTTTGAACCAAAGTTTCTTAGATATTCTATCAGAAGGACTTCTATCCATTATTAAATCGAAAGAATGAATATCTGGTGTTACCAAGAGTTGTAGGTTTATGTGGTTTCACATAATATTGATCGCTTGGTATTTGTCATAAAATAATATTAATTTCATTGTGTTCTGGCATCAGCTACACCCTGTGTAGACACTGATGTTCATCCAGATTACCCAGCTCTCTGTGTGAGACACATTGCGTACACACTTTTCACGCATGTTTCAACTAATTTTCAGCTAAATCCGCATTCTACCACAGACATAAACCTTGTCACCAATCGACCTCCCGTCCATTTGACTCCACCTTCACCTCACTTGGTCTCGGCAAGGCCAGCAGCCCAATCAAGGACCAGTCTCACCCCAGGTCACTCCCTCTTCTCCCCTCTCTCCCATCAGGCATGGGGTACAGAAGTGTGAAAACGCACACCTCCAGATTCAGGCACAGGTTTATCCCAGCTGTTGTCAGGCAACTGAACCATCCTATCATAGAAACATAGAAACATTTAAGTTAGGTGCAGGAGTAGGCCATTCAGCCCTTCGAGCCTGCACCGCTATTCAATATGATCATGGCTGCTCATCCAACTCAGTATCCCGTACCTGCCTTCTCTCCATACCCCCTGTTCCCCTTGGCCACAAGGGCCACATCTAACTCCCTCTTAAATATAGCCAATGAACTGGCCTCAACTACTCTCTGTGGCAGAGAGTTCCAGAGATTCACCACTCTCTGTGTGAAAAAAGTTCTTCTCATCTCGGTTGTAAAGGATTTCCCCCTTATCCTTAAGCTGTGACCCCTTGTCCTGGACTTCCCTAACATCGGGAACAATCTTCCTGCATCTAGCCTGTCCAACCCCTTAAGAGTTGGACAGGCTAGACGTCTCCAGAACCAACTAGAGAGCGGTTCTGACCCCCCCCCCCCCCCATCTACTTCCTGGGAGACCTGCAAACCAATTTTAATCGGACGTTACCTTGAACTAAACCTTGCACTCTTTATCCTGTATCTGTACACTGTGGACGGCTGGAGAGTAATGCCCCTGTCCCACTTAGGCCACCTGAACGGAAACCTCTGGAGACTTTGCGCCCCACCCAAAGTTTCCGTGCGGTTCCCGGAGGTTGCAGGTGGTTGCCGGAGGTTGCAGGTAGTGGAAGCAGGTAGGAAGACTGACAAAAACCTCCGGGAACCGCACGGAAGGTCGATGTGACCAGGTGGTCGTGTTGGTGGAGTGGGCCGCTGGAGGCCCTGCAGCAGCCTGGGGCTCAAGTGGATCAGATGGTCAGACGCCAGGCCAGGTTGACCACACGGACACTGACCGAATAGCGAAAGTCCTGGATAGAGTGAATGTGGGGGCGATGTTTGCACTAGTGGGAGGGTCTAGATCAGCGATGGGGAACCTTTTCATGTTGGAAGGCCGCATTAAGTTAGATGTAATCTGACAAGGCCGGAGCAAACCCACGCAGTGACGGGGAGAAGGTGCGGTCTCAACACACAGACAGCACCCGAGGTCAGGATCGAACCTGCGACTCTGGCGCTGCGAGGCAGAGGCTCTTCCAGCCGAAATACGTCAATAGAAAAAATAGCTGGCTGGTCTGCTTGAGACTGTTCCAGCTGTTTCCAGTATAGCAACAGTGTTCGTTTAGCAGTCATATAATTTGTTCTTTTTAAAATCAAAACATGCTACATTTTAGCATCATATTTTAAGTAAACTGGGCAAGGTTTCAAGTGCGTTTCAAATTGAGCCACTACATCGGAATGGATGTGTTTGTTTGAGATGGTTTGATGCCTAACATCAAAGGGTGGGGAGCAGAGGGGAGGGGGGGAGGTGAGATAAAATGTTGTTTCTGCTCTCCTAAAGTATTGCCAGTCTATGGATGGATGGAGTATGGATTTCTCCGTTCACCCTCTCTAATCAAACCACGCGGCCTGGGGAACTCAGTTCAAAGCACGTCTGGATTCACCCGAGGCTCAAGAAGATTAGAATAAGCATTTTAGGCAGCTTACTGAAGCAGGACTTTAGACTTTTAGGTTTTAGATATACAGTGGAGAGACGGGGCCCTTTGGCCCTCTGAGTCCGCGCCAACCAGCGATCACTAACACTAACACTGTCCGACATGCTGGAGTCAATTTACAATTTTTACCGAAGCCAATTAACCTGTAAACCTGTACGCCTTTGGAGAGTGGGGGGAAACGGGAAGAATGTATAAACTCCGTACAGACAGCAACTGTAGTCAGGAACTGACCTCTGTAAATGGCCCTTAGTGTGTAGGGAGTGGATGAGAAAGTGGGATAACACGAGGCTGGTGTAAACGGGTGATCGATGGTCGGTGTGGACATAGAGGGCCAAAGGGCCAGTCTCCATGCTGTGTTATTCAATCAAGCCGTATATGATACTAGTTATGAAACATAGAAACAGGAGCAGCCCATTCAGCCCATTCTAGTCTACTTCACCATTCAATACTATGCAGAACCCTACGCCAATACATCTCAATGTATTTTGTGGCTACAAATACTTCCCAGTTCCACCTTAAGAATATTAAAATAATACGAATTTTTCAATATACTGTCCCCGAAGTGAAAAAAATATCTCTTCATCCTTTGTTCTCCCTGTGACTGTGTGGGTTTCCTCCGGGTGCTCCGGTTACCTCCCACATTCCTTACAGTGCCAGAGATCCGGGTTTGATCCTGACCTCGAGTGCTGTCTGTACGGAGTTTCTACGTTCACCTTGTGACCATGTGGGTTTTCTGCGGGTGCACCAGTCTCCTCCCACATTCCAAAGACATGCGGGTTTGTAGGTTAATTGGCTTCTGTAAAAAATATTGTCCCGAGTATGTAGGATATAACTAGTTAGACAATAGACAATAGGTGCAGGAGTAGGCCATTCAGCCCTTCGAGCCAGCACCACCATTCAATGTGATCATGGCTGATCATCCCCAATCAGTACCCCGTTCCTGCCTTCTCCCCATATCCCCTTCTTCTTCTTCTTCTTGCGTATGGCGTGCACAGCCTAAAGTTGTAGGACAACCTGTTCTATTTTATTTTATTTGATTGCATTTGAAACAGGGCGGACCACGTGAAGAATGCAATCTCCCCCCCATATCCCCTGACAGCTATTTTTAAGCCCTATCTAGCTCTTTCTTGAAAGCATCCAGAGAACCTGCCTCCACCGCCCTCTGAGGCAGAGAATTCCACACACTCACCACTCTCTGTGAGAAAAAACATTTCTTCGTCTCCGTTCTAAATGTCTTACTCCTTATTCTTAAACTGTGGCCCCTGGTTCTGGACTCCCCCAACATCGGGAACATGTTTCCTGCCTCCAGCGTGTCCAAACCCTTAACAATCTTATACGTTTCAATGAGATCCCCTCTAGTTCTGACGGTAATCGTTGGACTCAGTAGGCCGAAAGGCCTGTTTCCACACTGCATCTCAAAACTAAACTCAATTAAATTTTATTGTCAATATTAGCGTTCAGGACTCATTAATCTTGTGTCTAACCCCTGGTGTTGCAAATGGTACCTAAAATAACTCAGATACTGCAGAGTTGCCTCTCTGGCGGCTGGTTTAAGGATTTTCTGGCTGAGGGGATCAGTGTGGTTTGCGCTTTCCATTCTTGAGTTGGCAGGTGCCCAAACATGAAGGAATGATGTGATATCAACAGGCTTTCCAAATGTTTGCCCAGCACTGCAGGGCTATTTGATGCTTTGAAGATCCACACAGTATGAAAAGGTATTGGGCGGCACAGTGGCGCAGCGGTAGAGTTGCAGCGTTACAGCGCCAGAGACCCCGGTGCAATCCTGACCGCGGGTGCTGCCTGTACGGAGTTTGCACGTTTCCCCCTGCGACCGTGCAGGTTTTCTCCGGGTGCTCCGGTTCCCACCCGCACTCCAAAGACACGCAGGTTTGTAGGTTCATTGGCTTCAGTAAAGATGGTAAATTGACCCCAGTGTATGGGATAATGCTATTGTGCGGGGATCACCGGCCGACGTGGAGAAGGCAGGAACGGGGTACTGATTGGGAATGATCAGCCATGATCACATTGAATGGCGGTGCTGGTTCGAAGGGCCGAATGACCTACTCCTGCACCTGTTGTCTATTGTCTACTGTCTATTGACTCGCTGGGGCAAAGCACTGGCTCTATCCGACACATGAGGGACAATTTACAGAAGCCAATTAACCTACAAATCTGCACGTCCCGGAGCACCCGGGGAAAACCTACGCGGTCAGAGGGAGAGCGTGCAAACTCCACACAGACAGCGCCCGAAGTCAGGATCGAACCCGGGTCTCTGCCGCTGTGAGGCAGCAACTCTAGCGCTGCGCCACCGTGCTGCCCAAATGTTATTCTGAAGATCCTTAATGATCAATAAAAATTAATATCCTCTCTAATCAAATTGCATGAAACTTGATTCCTGTTATGAAATGTACAAAGCACCTACTCGCTTGTTTCTCCCACGTCCTCAGATAATCCCCAGGTCAATTGTGCAATTAACTGAAACGCATTAGTTAAACGGGTCTCTTAATATGAAAGTTGCCAATACATAGAAACACTAAGCGTGTTATATTAAATTTATTCTGAAGCCTTCCAAGAAATTATTAATTGCTTGCCGTTCAACATTGGATATTGCTAAAGTACGAGGCCCTGCGTAATGCAGCGTGATAT
The DNA here is from genome assembly GCF_028641065.1 of Leucoraja erinaceus. Lineage (NCBI taxonomy): Eukaryota > Metazoa > Chordata > Chondrichthyes > Rajiformes > Rajidae > Leucoraja > Leucoraja erinaceus. The sequence continues at coordinate 9,880,068 of NC_073399.1, read as the reverse complement.
TAAACTGCAGCTACATATTAATCTCAACCCCATGCAACAGCATTAAACGCAAATGACTGGGAGGCCAAGGCTAGGCAGTGGACTTGTTTGAAAGGGGACGGTAAAATGGAGCAGAGTGCAGCAATATAATGTGGGGCTGTGCAGAGAGCATCTCCACTAGGGACTTGGCACACAATTCATCAGCAGGACTTCCCTGCACTACACTGGATCTCAGAAGCATTGGATAACATTGATGCTGAAGCACCAGAGAAAACTAACGGGACTGAAAGGTGACCCAGATATTCTATTACAGGCGTACAAAGGCAAACAGTCACGCATACACATTCTTCAAATGCTGGACAAAAATAAACAAATACACTTGTGCCGGGGGAGGGCATATCAAAAGATATAAATATGCGCACATACACACATACACGCTCGCACACATTCTTTCTCACACATTCATACGTTAATTCACGCACACTCACACACACATACGCTCACGCACACACACCAAAATTAAAAGGCTGTAATATTGATAGTAATGCCCCTGTCCCACTTAGGAAACCTGAACGGAAACCTCTGGAGACTTTGCACCCCACCCAAGGTTTCCGTGCTGTTCCTGGAGGTTCCCAGAGGTTTTTGTCAATCTCCCTACCTGCTCCCACCACCTGCAACCTCCGGCAACCACCTGCAACCTCCGGGAACCGCACGGAAACCTTGGGTTCCTCAGATTAAATATATTTTTGCACATAAATCATGAATAAAGATAAGAATTTAAACACAGTTTGTACAGCCAGCGCTTCATTCGCTTATAGCGAGTGACCTTTGACAAATCCCATGATTCCTTGCGTTTTTCGGAATACCGAACTCACTTATTTGGAAAGACAGAGGTCAGGAGGGAAATAAAGGGAAGGAGATGGCATTTCCTACCGTACAATTAGAGGCACATTTGGCAGGATCTTCTTCCTGTGAGATTTTCAGTGGGCATGAAACAGCTGAACTGATAATTATAGTAATGGAGGGAGACTTGTCGACATAGCAACTGTCACCACCTTTTAAAGATATTTAATTTAATTGCGACCTTTCTACGCAGAGTGAATGTTCCCGATGTTGGGGGGAGTCCAGAACCAGGGGCCACAGTTTAAGAATGAGGAGTAAGCCATTTAGAACGGAGACGAGGAAACACTATTTCTCATAGAGAGTGGTGAGTCTGTGGAATTCTCTGCCTCAGAGGGCAGTGGATACTTTCAAGAGAGAGGTAGATAGGGCTCTTAAAGATAGCGGAGTCATGGGATATGGGGAGAAGGCAGGAACGGAGTACTGATTGGGGTGATCAGTTGAATGGCGGTGCTGGCTCGAAGGGCCGAATGGCCTACTCCTGCACCTATTGTCTATTGTCTATTGAAAGGGTGCTACAGAAATGTAAAAAAAATGTATTTGCTTTGTTTCTTTAAAATCAAATATGACATTGGCTGAAAATATTCTTGAATACTGACCCACAAGAATTTATGGCGGCACAGTGAAAGCGGTATTACTGCTAGATTCTATCACTCTGAGCCACACAGAGGTTTGTAGGTTAGTTGGCTTCATCACTATAGTGCTGGTGTACATTGGCCAGAAGACCAAGGGCCTGTTGCCAGGCTCTATCTCTGAACTAAACTAACATCCGAAGACCAACTTCTCAATGAACCTGAAAGTTTCCTGAGATTGTGAAAAACAGGTTCCTACTAATGCATTGGTTTGATTTTGGCCTCAAACCAACCACCAAGATGAGGACAAGGATTCCACAGGCTGATTCCTCTTGAAGGATTCCAACCCAATGCAAGAAAGTTTTTTAGTTTAGTTTAGTTTAGTTTAGTTTAGAGATAAAATGTGTAAACAGGCCCTTCCACTCATCGAGCCCGCACTGACCAGCGATCCACGCATGTTAACACAATCCTACAAACACTAAGGACAGTTTAGAGATCCAGCACGGAAATAGGCCCTTCAGCCCAACGAGTCCATGCCAACCAGCGCTTACTGTACACTAACACGATCCTACACGCACGCTGGGGACAATTTTACAATTTTACCAAGCCAATTTACCTACAAACTTGTACGTTGTTTAGTTTAGTTTAGTTTAGTTTAGAAATACAGCATGGAAACAGGCCCTTCGGCCCACCGTGTCCATGCTGAGCAGCGATCATCCATAGACTAGAGAGAGTTAGATATAGCTCTTAGGGCTAATGGAATCAAGGGATATGGGGAGAAAGCAGGAACGGGGTATTGATTTTGGATAATCAGCCGTGATCATATTGAATGGTGCTGCTGGTTCAAAGGGCCGAATGGCCTGCTCCTGCACCTATTTTCTATGTTTCTATGATTCTATCCTTAACACTGGGGACAATTTACAGAAGTCAATTAACCTACAAATCTTTGGGATGTGGGAGGAAACCGGAGCACCCGGAGAAAGCCCACGCGGTCACGGGCGAAACGTACAATGTCGGGACAGACAATTCCTGCTATTGAGGGATGCAGCGTAGGTTTACAAGGTTAATTCCTGTGATGGCGGGACTGTCATCCATGATCAGCCATGATCACATTGAATGGCGGTGCTGGCTCGAAGGGTCGAATGGCCTACTCCTGTCTATTATCTATTGTCAGACAGCACCCGCGGTGGGGGAGGGGGGGGGGGGGTGCAGGAGTGTGCTGTTCTGTTCTCTGGTGGAGACATTGGAATGATCTATGGAAGTAAAACCCGTCATTTGACGCAATCCTCGGCCTGCTCACCATCCCACACTGAGGGGCACTGTCCTCTCTGCCCCAGTCACACTGACAGTTCTATGCGGATACTGGCACAGAAACCCGAGCACAGCAGCTGCAATTGTGTGCGATCCTTTAATCATCAAGTAAACAAGCCAGCCCGTCAAACGCAGCCACTGTGACAAGGCGAGCTGCTAGTCTGTGGGCAGTGACATCCCGCTCCGTCGCAAGACACTGTTGATGTTCGTCCACAAAACTCAAAAGCAACATCTTTCACCTTCTCCACTCCCCGCTCATTAAACCACTCAGCATATCAAAATCCTTGGCTCGTGGGTCAAAGGCATGGCGTGGAACTCATTGCCACAGAGGGCTGTGGAGGCCAAGTCGGTGGATATTTTCAAGGCAGATATCAATAGATTTTTGATTAGTACAGGTGTCAGGGGTTATGGGGAGAAGGCGGGAGAATGGGGTTAAGAGGGGAAGTTTGAATAGCGGGGTAGACTTAATTGGCCGAATGGCCGAATGCAGCTCCTATCACTTATGACCTTATAAGAGTCAAGGTGTCATGAAACCGCTCTATAGGACTTTGGTTAGGCCACGTTTGGAATACAGCGGAATATTGGAATATTTGGACTCCGCGCTGTATGTCTAAACTAAATTGGGGGATTAATCTAATATATTCATGATGGCCTGATGGAAGTGTGAAATACGCACCTCTAGATTCGGGGACAGTTTCTTCCCAGCTGTTATCAGGCAACTGAATCATCCTACCTCAACCAGAGAGCGGTGCTGAACTACTATCTATCTCTTTGGTGACACTAGGACTGTCCTTGATCGGACTTTGCTGGCTTTACTTTGCACTAAACGTTATTCCCTTATCACGTATCAGTACACTGTAAATGGCTGGATTGTAATCACCTATTATCTCTCCGCTGACTGGTTAGCAGGCAACAAAAAGCTTTTCACTGTGCCAGGGTACACGTGACAATAAGCTAAACTGATAGCTCTTTCTCTGCTGTAAATGGCGATGATTCCAACCCCCTTGCCCGCTCAGTAACTGTGCAAAGATGATAAACTGCGAGAGCAACTCCCACAACGACAGATTATCTTAATTCTCTCATCCTTTCCGCTCTATTAATTTTTTTTACTCGCTCTGCTGCATTTTATAGAACTTTGCTGGCCTAATCTGCACAGATTCCAGCAGTGCAAATTCCAGCCAGCTTCGTAAGCAAGCAATGCATCATTGCTGATTTCGATCAGTACTTGCCCAGCTGAGTTAACTCAAAGGGGAAAATAAAATCCACTCTGGCGAACGTCAACGTGGAGTGTTGCTAAAATATTACTGGCTTGTTGTAGGTTCCTCGGCTTCAGTGAACACCGTGAAACGGCACAGGGTGGCGCGGCGGTAGAGTTTGATGCCTTGCGGCGAATGCGGCGCCGGAGACCCGGGTTCGATCCCGACTACGGGCGCTGTCTGTATGGAGTAAGTACGTTCTCCCCGTGACATGCGTGGGCTTTCTACGGGAACGGCTTCCTCCCACACTCTAAAGACCTGCAGGTTTGTAGGTTAATTGGCTTGGTAAAAATCGTCAAATTGTCCCTAGTGTGCGTGTAGGATCATGTTAGTGTACGGTAATCGCTGGTCGGCGAGGACTCGATGGGCCGAAGAACCTGTTTCCGTGCTGTATCTCTAGACTAAACTAAACTAAACTAAACCGCTGTTCAGTTTAACCTAATGCAACCTAATGACACCATTGGAACATAGAAACATAGAAAACCGGTGCAGGAGTAGGCCATTCGGCCCTTCCAGCCCATGGCTCTTTAATATGATCATGGCTGATTTTCCAGAATTTGTACCCCGTCCCTGCTTTCTCCCCTATATCCCTTGATTCCGTTAGCCCTAAGAGCTCTGTCTAACTCTCTCTTGAATACATCCAGTGAATTGGCCTCCACTACCTTCCGTGGCAGAGAATTCCACAGATTCACAACCCTCTGGGCGAAAACGTTTGTCCGCATCTCAGTCCTTCTGGTGACTATCTGATGACTTTAAGCAACTTCAGAGACTCATTGGTCAACACAGTTTATAGTTTGTATCTTGGAATCATACTGTCCTTAACTAACAATTGGCCGATCAGGGAACCTCCCTGCCTGAAGTCATCTGTTGCCGGCCCTAATTTGTCCTGGTCTTTCCTTGCTTCGATATTCACCCCCCCCCCCCCCCCCCCCCCCCCCCCCCCCCCCCTCTACAATCAGTCCCCGACCCCCAATGCCAGCGACCCTCTATCAGTGATCAGTGCTGGTCCGCTGAGTTACGCCAGCAATTTGTGCCTATCTATCGTCTGCTGTTCTATTTTTCAAAATGACGTTTTAGTTTATAAATTGAGGTGTTTATCTTTGCTTCTTTACCGCCACTTCCCGAAAAACTGTGCCCGTGACTTTTGGCACAGTTTTTAAATGCAGTTTTCACCAATCTGCCTCACTCACCGTGCTGATGCCAATCCCTAAGGCCTGGGCTCCGGCTACTGGCCCGAGGACCACCCTGAGGTCGGTCTCCTGACCCACACACTTAAATGGGGTTAGCTCCAAAGTGGCACCCTCTCAACTGGCACTGCTCACTGCTCCCGTTAACGACAGCGCTGCGTCTGCTTCCCAGTCGAGCTCCATTCAATGAATCTAAACCACTAGAAGAAGTGCAAGGGCTCGGACAAAGGCCTACTGTTAACGTTTAACGTGGCCTCAGGAGAAGAATAAAAGAGAGGCAGCATCACGCCCAAACCCCTCAGGAAAGTATTAACATGAAGGCATTTCGTGCATCTAAAGTGTTCCTGTCTCTATTCTTTACAGAAGAGGTTTTGACCACAGGGAAGGCTCCAGTTATTTATCATCTTCACTCTGTGCAGGTGAAGGAGAGCTAAAGTGTGCGTACGCTATACTGTGGAGCATTTAGAGATACAGCATGGAAACAGGCCACTCGGCCCGTCGAGTCCACATTGACCTGTTCACACTGGTTCCATGTTATCCCACGTTTGCATTCCACTCCCTACACACTAGGGGCAATTTACAGAAGCCAATTAACCTACAAACCCGCCCGTCTTTGGAACGTGGTAGGAAACCGAATTGCCTCAATTATTGGTAAGAGATGACTCTAACCATGAAACAAACTAATTTTATACGTGTGGTTTGTTATCCTCTCCAGAATATTCAAAAATATGTTTTTTTAAATATAAAAGTACAAGCATGGAAACAGGCCCTTCGGCCCGCCGAGTCCACGGCGTTCACACTGGTACTATGCGATGCTATCCCACTTTCTTGTCCACTCCCTACACACCAGGGGCAATTAAACAGAGGGCCAACTAACCAACAAACCCGCACGTCTTTGGGACGTGGGAAGAAACCAGAGCACCCGGAGGAAACCCACACGGTCCACAGGGAGAACCTGCAAACTCCTCAGCACCCGAGGTCAGGATCGAACCTGGGTCTCTGTCGCTGTGAGGCAGCAAATCTGCCCACTGCACCAGCCCTGAGAGTCGCTCCATTAATGATGGGCTTTATGTAATCAGTTAATCATTGCAAACGAGGACCTCTCCGGCCTTAGCAACAACTTAGCCTGTTATAACCTGATGGAGCATTTAAGATTTCTGTCAAAACCCTTGACAAAGGCCTTGTCAAAATGATTGAGATGACCAATAATCCTGCCAGGAATCCCATTAAGAATTTAGGTGTATCCACCCCATGTGCAATAACAGCTTCAGTGTGACTGGGAATCAATAATGTGATTACTGCCAACGAGAGGGAAAAAACATCGATATATATTCTGCCTGCCAAATGGAAATCAGGAGAAATCTAGTTAACAGGAGTCGCCTTAAAATCACAGCACCAATAACACCAGCAAATAGATCCCAGCTGAAGAGAGGCATCTGGATTAGGTGCTTATTAGTTTAGTTTAGTTTGGAGATACAGCACTGAAACAGGCCCTTCGGCCCACCGGTCTGCGTCGACCAGTGATCCCCGCACAATAACACCATCCTACACACACCAGGAACAATTTTTACACTTACACCAAGCCAATTAACCTACAAATCTGCACGTCTTTGAGGTGTGGGAGGAAAGCAAAGATCTCGGAGAAAAACCATGCAGGTCACGGGGAGAACGTACAAACTCCGTACAAGCAGCGCCCGCAATCAGGATCGAACCCGGGTCTCCGGCGCTCCATTCGCTGTAAGGCAGCAACTCTGCCGTTGCGTCACCGTGACTGCCTGTTATTGCTGGGAGGTGGGATACAGCATGGAATCGAAGGATCTAGCAAGGGAACTGGCCCTTCGGCCCCTGCGTCCATGCCGACCGCGAGTGAGCCTGTTATCCCACTTATACAGCAGCCAATTAGCCTACAAACCCGTACATCTTGTTTTTAGTTATCACTATCGCCTGTCGTAACATGTTGCACTAATAATAACGAATCAAAGGATGACGATGTCTGGTGTAGGTTGGATTGCATCAGCGTCACTGGCAGCAAAGAGCTCGGTGACTTCCTGAGAGCCTGCCCAAGGAGCCTTGGCCTTCTGACCCAGCACGTCTTTGGGATATGGGAGGAAACCGGAGCAACCGGAGAAAACCCACGCGGTCACAGGGAAAACGTACAAAGCCTGTACCGACAGAACTCGTGGTCAGGATCGAACCCGGGTCTCCGGCGCTGTGAGGCAACAAGTCTACCGCTGTGCCACAGTGCTGCCCTGCTAAGATGTTGTCTGACCTGCTGAGAGTTCTTAGCATTTTATCTCGGACTTCCATCATCTGCACTTCTGTTTGGAGCCCCACAACAGCAAGTGGTAGAAGACGGGGAATATATTTATCTCTGCCTCAGTGCAGTGTATTGTCATTTTTACCGAGGTACAGTGAAATGCTTTTGTTGCGTGCTAACCAGTCAGCAGATAAACTGTACATGATTACAATTGAGCCATTCGCAGTGCACAGATACATGATAAAGGAATAACGTTTAGTGGAAGGTAAAGCCAGTAAAGTCCGATCAAAGAAAGTCCGAGGGTCCCCGATGAGGTAGATAGAAGTTGGGGACTGCTCTCTAGTTATGGTTGGATGGTTCAGTTGCCTGATAACAGCTGGGAAGAAACTGCCCCTGAATCTGGAGGTGTGCACTTTTGTACCTTTTGCCCAATGGAAGTGGGAAGAAGAGGGAGTGGCCGGGGTGAGACTGGTCCTTGATTGTGCTGCTGGCCTTGCCGAGGCAGCGTGAGGTGTAGATGGGAGTCAATGGAAGGGAGGTTGGTTTGTGAGACGGCCTGGGCTCCGTCCACAATTCTCTTGCAATTTCTCGCGGCCTTGGGTGGGGCCGTTCCCAAAACCATGCGTCGACGCATCCGGATAAAGACGCTGCAGTTGGTCAACGGAGGCAGCCACGTGTACACCGGCCAACACAACTAAACAACTGATCTCTATCATGTGTAATACCGCTTACTGTACTACCGTTTATTGAGAGACGCCATTTGAAAAGGCGCTGTCTAAATCTTAGTTCTGCTTTTCCATTGACAGCCAGGTGCTGTTTTTCGATAAGGGGATTTACGCCCAGAGAAATCATCGCAGACACAACATTGAATGAACTGAACTGCGCAAAATAAGTACTTTAGAGCGATGGTGGAAATCACTTTGTAAACGCAAACCAATGAATAAGTGTTATTTTGGCAGAAAAAGGTCGCTGCTATTTTAATATTATTTTTCCTGAACATCAAATATCAATAAGGACATCTAACAGCCTGTAATTCCGACAGATGTGACATTATGTCTCCAAATTTGAAGGTAGCATATTGTCTAGTCAATATCCACGATAATAAAGATTGCAGGGCCAAGCCATTACTCCTGCTCCTGGCGTTTCTGGTTCACTGAGCATCTGACAAAACCGCTGGAGAAACTCAGCGGGTGAGGCAGCATCTATGGAGCGAAGGAATAGGTGACATTTCGGGCCGTGACTATCGGTGTGCAACTCGTCTTGATGTTGGCTGTGCATCAGGAGGTAGCACCCCTACCTTTGTGGTCGGAGGGTTCAAATCCCACTCTGCTCACAATCAATTAAGGGCGGCACGGTGGCGCAGCGGTGGAGTTGGTTCCTTACAGCGCCAGAGACCCGGGTTCGATCCTGACTACGGGTTCTATCTGTACTGAGCGTGTACCTTCTTCCAGTGACCGCGTGGGTTTTCCACGGGTGCTCTGGTTTCCTCCCACACTCCAACGACGTGCAGGTTTGTACGTTAATTGGCTTCGGTAAGATTGCACATTGTTCGCAGTGTGTAGGATAGCGTTGGGGATCGCCGGTCTGCGTTGATCGAAGGCCCTGCTTCTGTTCTGTATCTCTAAAGTAATGGATGCACTAGATTTTATAGTTTGGAGATGTAGAACAGGCCCTTCGGCCCACCTAGTCCATACTGATCATTGATGACACTGAGGGAGTTATGTACTGTTGGAAAGGCTGCTGCTCAAGGAGACATTAAACGGAGAAGCCCTCTGGCCTTTGAAATGAATGTAAAATGTCTCATGGTTTCATCTGAAGAGGAGAGGGATGAGTTATCCCCAGGAACCTAGGTTCGATTATGACCTCGGGTGCTGTCTGTACGGAGTTTGCACGTTCTCCCCGTGACATAGGGTAATTGGCCCTCTGTAAATCGACCCTAATGTGCAGGGAAAGTGGGATAATATAGAAGACACCAACAAAATGCTGGAGTAACTCAGCGGGACAGGCAGCATCTCTGGAGAGAAGGAATGGGTGATGTTTCAGGTCGAGATCCTTCAACAGACTTCGTTGGATAATAGGGAACGAGTATGTAAGGGTGATCAGTGGTCAGCATGGACTCAGTGGGCTGAAGGGCCTGTTACCATGCTGTATCTCGAATCAAAACCTAATCAAACGGTCATCTTGCATGTGCATGGATTTATGTCTGTTTTTAGAGTGGTTTCTCTCTCTCATTCTCTCTCTCTCTCTCTCTCTCTCTCTCTCTCTCTCTCTCTCTCTCTCTCTCTCTCTCTCGCTCTCTTTTCCTCCCATTGACATTTTTTTTCACATGTTCTGATGAAAGGTTATTGCCCTGAAACATTGGCTGTTTCTCTCTCCCGTCCTGCAGAGTGCTCCCTATATTTGATTTTGGCTGCGATTATTTTCCTCATTCGGAACCCATTCGTGGGTCTAAAACATCTTGGAGACACGAGCATGTCAGATTGTTAGAAAGAGCTTGCTCATCCCACAGATGCTGGGCTGCATGTCGCTTCAATGCACACACACCTCGCACGATTACAATATCTGCAGCGACTGCAGTGCAGTCTCAAGGTTATGTTAAAAGGCCAGTTGTCTCAATGCCTCTCTCTAAGATCCGAGCACTGTGGCTGCAGCAAGCCCACGTCACATCCCAAAATCACATGGCATTGAAAGCAAGCATCAGCAAGGAAAAAAATGTTATTGACATTTCTATCACGTTCTCCATCATTCACCTCCTCCCCATGCTCTGTGTTCAGCTTGAAGATAGACACAAGATTCTGGAGCAACTCAACGGGACTTGATTAGTGCGGGTGTCGGGGGTTAAGGGGAGAAGGCAGGAGAACAGGGTTGGGAGAGAGAGATAGATCAGCCACGATTGAAAGGCAGAGTAGACTTGATGGGCCGAATAGCCTCGTTCTGCACCCATCACATGATCTTATGATCAAAACTAAACTAATTACATGGAACATATCACAGTACAGCACAGGAACAGGCCCTTCGGCCCACAATGTCCGTGTCGAACATGATCATAAGATCATAGCATCATAAAGCAGACTTGACGGGCCAAATGGCCAGTTCTGCTCCTGTTACTTATGACCTCTTGACCTTATGGAACAGGCAGCATCTCTGGATACAAGGAATAGGTGACATTTTGGGTCGAGACCCTCCCCCCCCCCTCCCTTCTCTCCAACGATGATGGGGAAGTCCATAATAAGGGGTCACCGTTTAAGGATAAGGGGGAAGTTTTTTAGGACTGAGATGAGAAAAAAATTTTTTCACACAAGTGGTGAATCTCTGGCATTCTCTGCCACAGAAGGTAGTTGAGGCCAGTTCATTGGCTATATTTAAGAGGGAGTTAGATGTGGCCCTTGTGGCTAAAGGGATCAGGGGGTATGTAGAGAAGGCAGGTACGGGATACTGAATTGGATGATCAGCCATGATCATATTGAATGGTGGTGCAGGCCCGAAGGGCCGAATGGCCAACTCCTGCACCTATTTTCTACGTTTCTATGTTGCCTGTCCCGCTGAGTTACTCAGGCATTTTGTGTCTACCTACTGTGTAAACCAGCATCTGCAGTTCCTTCCTACACATTGTTGAGCTGGTTCCATTAGTATTTAAGGCACACTTGTAATGTTACCCACTGACATTGGCGTGCTCCACATTACCAAGTCAGGCAGTGTGCAGCTGAATTGCCCACGTCCTGCCTTGGAGATGTGTGCAGTGTCTGATCGCAAAGATGCATCTTGTGGTAACAAGATCAAAAGATGCACGGTCCAGCGCGCCAACCTCCAAGCTTTCGAGGCACGACAATTATTTTAATTTTCGTTTTTGCATCTGCTGACGTTTCGTGGCCAGGCAGACGCAATAAATGAAAATGTAGCGTGCTCCTTCTAATCACCGCTTTATTAAAACCAAAGGCTTTGCGCTCTCTTAGCTGTGGATTTCATAAATCACGCCTACTTTCTTCAACAGCTCAGGGACATTCCCATCCCTGAGATAGGACACAAAATGCTGGATCTCCAAAGGGCCTGTCCCACTTGGCGATTTTTTTCCGGCGACTGCCAGCGTCGTATCAGTGTCGCCAAAAATATTTTGAACATTTCAAAATCCAGCGGCGCTTGAAAAAACACCGCACGTTAATACGGCATCACGCCGCGTCACGCTGCATCACGGCGCAAATTTTTCGGTGACCTGATACGTCAGTCAATGATGCCGGCAGTCGCCGAAAAAAATCGCCAAGTGAGACAGGCCCTTAACTCAGCGGGCCAGGCAGCATCTCTGGATAGATGGAATGGGACCAAGAGACCCTTCTCTCCAGAGATGCTGCCGGTCCTGCAGAGTTACTCCAGCATTTTGTGTCTATCGTCGGTTTAAACCAGCACCTGCTGTTCCTTCCAGCATGCTACCCATCCCTGGCTATTGTTCACACCGTTAGCATGCTCTGTTTCATCGCTGTTCTCTGCCCCGTTCCTTTAGCATTGGTTCTTGGTTCTTGGTCCTCCAAAATATTCCAAATGGAATTTAAACATTGAACTGAACGAGGCAGCCTGAAGACAGGCGTTCTCACCTGCTGCATCGTTACAGGCACATTACAGGCTGCAATAACAGCAATACATATATCATGAACGATCGGATATTCTAAGGAAGCTAGATAATGCACTACAGAGGGCGGTCATGGTGGCGCAGCGGTAGTGTTGCTGCCTTATGCCCCTGCCCCACTTAGGAAACTTGAACGGAAACCTCTGGAGACTTTGCGCCCCACCAAAGTCCAGAACCAGGGGCCACAGTTTAAGAATAAAGGGAAGGCCACTTAGAACAGAGATGAGGAGAAACGTTTTCACACAGAGGGTGGTGAATCTGTGGAATTCTCTGCCTCAGAAGGCGGCGGTGGCCGTTTCTTTGGATGCTTTTAAGAGAGAGTTAAATAGAGCTCTTAAAAATAGCGGAGTCAGGGGATATAGGGAGAAGGCAGGAACGGGGTACTGAGTGTGGTTGATCAACCATGATCGCAGGAATGTGGCGGTGCTGGCTCGAAGGGCCGAATGGCCTACCCCTGCACCTATTGTCTAATGTCTACTGTCTATTGTCTATAATCATGTGCTGTCTTATTGCTGACTGGTTAGCACGCAACAAAAGCTTTTGGCTGCACCTCGGACCACGCGACAAAAAACAAAACTAAATTAAATCTGGTAGTCGGGGTCGAACCCTTCGCAACGGCGTTGAAAGGCGGCAAATCTACCACTGTGCCACTGTGCTTCTGTGCCTCTGTGCCTCTGTGCCTCTGTGCCGCCAACGCAGGTTACAACAGGGGTCCTTTCCAGCGGACTGTTCATTAGCCAAAGATAGACCCAAAATGCTGGAGCAACTCAGCGGGTCAGGCAGCATCTCCCGGAGAAAAGGAACAGGTGACGTTTTGGGTCGGGTCCCTTCTCCAGACTGAAAGATAGCAGTGGAGGTGGGATGGGACTGGAGGCGAGAAACATCCAGAACAAATCTGGGCCGGCAACAGGTGACCTCAGGAAGGGTGGAGTCCATAATGGCCCATTGTTGGCTGGGGAAGATGCCCCCAACCAGAGGGACACAAGGAAGCCAACAGTAGAACTGTCCATGATTAAGCGGTTTCACGTCGGAAATGCAATCCCACATCGCAGAAGATGCCGACAACTCCACAACTGCCAGCAACTACCCGAAGAAGGATTTCGCCCCGAAACGTTGTCTATTTCCTTCGCTCCATAGATGCTGTTGCACCGGCTGAGTTTCTCCAGCATTTTTGTCTACCTTCGATTTTCCAGCATCTGCAGTTCCTTGGTTCTTGGTTTCCTGGTCCTCCAAAATATTCCAAATGGAATTTAAACTGGAGGTTCTTAAGCAACTACCTCCTGCCAGCCGCCCACATGCTTGTGTTGTACATATGAGTTGTACTTAATTTGGGTGTTCAGAAGCTGGGGACAACCTGTAAGTGAGTGTTTAGTTTAGTTTAGTTTAGTTTAGAGATACAACGCAGAAACAGGCTCTTCGGCCCACTGATCTATCTCTCCCTCCTAACCCCATTCTCCTGCCTTCTCCTCGCAACCTCTGACATACTAATCAAAAAAATCTATCTATCTCTGCCTTAGAAATATCCACTGACTTGGCCTCCGCAGGCTTCTGCAGGAATCCGGAGCTGCTGGAGAAAACCCACGCAGGTCACGGGTGGTGGGGGGGGTGAGAACGTACAAACTCCGTACGGACAAGTAGTTCGTCAGGATCGAACTCGGGTCCCTGGCGCTGTGAGGCAGCAACTCTACCGCAGCGCCACCGTGCAGATCAGGGTCTGTATGTCTCTATGTGTAAAGGGCCTGTCCCATTTTACACGACTTAATCCAAACCCTCTGCCGAGTTTAAAGGACCTAAAAAAATCAAGATTTTGGTAATCTACGAACTCCTACGACCTTCCACGAATATGCTCACGGGCTGGAGTGACAGAGGTCACGTGCTGATGTTGACTTAAGCTTTTTCCCCCCACTCACCTTGTTTTCTCTATCCAGCTGCCGAGCTACAAGTACCCACGAATATCTACGAGTGCCCACGACTACCCTCACGGCCTCCTACGGTCTGCCCACGAACTAACTACGAGTAAAAAGTTGTAATTTTTTTTCATCCCGACTATTTTTTTTAACTCGTGGACATTTTCCATCGGGCTGGAAAAAACGTCCCGACTTACCTGATGCCGCGAGTGCCTAGGGCTGGCATAACGAGCCGCTACTAAATATCTACGAACTCCTACGGACTGGTTACGAACATTCTGCGAGTTTGAATCAAGGGGAAAACTCGGGAGAATTTGTGAATTACCTCGTGAAAGTGGGACAGGCCCTTGAGAAGGAACCGCAGACGCTAAGGAACCGCAGACGCTGGTTTAAACCGAAGACAGACACAAAAAGCTGGATGCTTGCTGCCTGTCCCGCTGAGTTACTCCAGCTTTTTTGTGTCTATTTTCTGTATGTCGGTATTCTTGCTCGCTGATGTTCCTGTTTAGCACCTTAGGGCATGTCACTGCAGTGAGCCGTGTAAAAGCTGTTATCCAGGATAGTTGGGGGGGGGGGGGGGGGGGGGGGGGGGGGGGGGGGGGGGGGACGTCGGTGATGCCTCGGATGGATCAATGCAATATATCATACCCACGTCTTATTAAGGGAGAGCGAGGCTGACAGCCCGGTGATCCACGGCACAGATTATGTGCGGAAATTCTGTTTGATGGCCTGAACCCTTGACCTTTCGACACGAAGGTGAGTGCGTTCCCTGAGCCGAGCCGACACTTCCTGCGTTGACCCTTCAGTCTTTGTTACTGTCAATACACTGCGGCATGTTTATATCTCAGTGACTGGCCCGTTAGGTCACGGCAGGCTTAATGACCGAGGCGATGGTCTGCCTTCTCGTATTAGTGTTTTAATCTTCCAATCCCATTCAGGCCTTTTTATGCCTTTTATAGACCTTCAGCAACAGACTGGTTCCACCAAAGATGCAGCACACAACGCCACAGGAGATCCTTCTACCCTGTACAACTCCTCCCCCTTCTGTCGTGGGGTAGACTGACTCCCCACCCCTCCCCCACCCCAATCTTTGCACATCCCCAATCCTTTCCACTCGTCATTTTAATTTCATGTTTCATGTGTCTTGTGTTTTATGTCTGTTGGCAGAGCAATCTCCCTCCTGGGATAAATAACCTTCTATCGTATCAATAGACAATAGGCGCAGGAGTAGGCCATTCGGCCCTTCGAGCCAGCACCACCATTCACTGTCGTCATGGCTGATCATCCACAATCAGTACCCCGTTCCTGCCTTCACCCCATATCCCTTGACTCCGCTATCTTTAAGAGCTCTATCTAACTCTCTTGAAAGCATCCAGAGAATTGGCCTCCACTGCCTTCTGATGCAGAGAATTCCATAGATTCACAACTCTCTGGGTGAAAACATTTTTCCTCGTCTCCGTTCTAAATGGCCTACCCCTTATTCTTAAACTGTGACCCCTGGGTCTGGACTCCCCCAACATCGGGAACATGTTTCCTGCCTCTAGCGTGTCCAATCCCTTAATAATCTTATATGTTTCAATAAGAATCCCCCTCATCCTTCTAAATTCCAGTGTAGACAGACCCAGTCGCTCCATTCTTTCAACACATGACAGTCCTGCCATCCCGGGAATTAACCTGGTGAACCTACGCTGCAGTCCCTCAATAACAAGAATGTCCTTCCTCAAATTTGGAGACCAAAACTGTACACAATACTCCGGGTGACGTCTCACTAGGGCCCTGTACAACTGCAGAAGGACTTCTTTGCTCCTAAACTCAACTCCTCTTGTTATGAAGGCAAACGTGCCATTTGCTTTCTTCACTGCCTGCTGACCCTGCATGCTTACTTTCAGGTGAGCGTGCAGGCAGGTATGTTAGGTAGCCATTGGTTGCATTAATGCCACGCACAGCTGTGTTTCAGAATGGGCTCCATTGCGAATTACGTGTGTGGTCTCTTGTAACATTTCCTTGGGGCTCTGCCGTAAGTCACTTAGCAAAAGTCTAGGACCTCACCCAGGGCGGCGCAGTGGCACAATTTGTAGAGCCGCCACTGCCTCACAGTGCCGGTGACCTGGGTTCGATTCTGACCTTGGGTGCTGTCTATATGTGGAGTTTGCGCCGCATGGGCTTGTCCCTGAGCGCCCCAGTTACTTCCCACATCCCAAATACAGGCAGGTTTGTTAATAGATTAATTGGCCCTCTGTAAATTGTCCCTAAAACGTAAGGGATGGATGAGAAAGTGGGAATACGTGGAACTAATGTGAACGGGTGATCGATGGTCGACTCGGACTCGGTGGGCCAAAGAACCCTTTTCCATGTTGTATCTCGACAACATCTCGGGTCAGACCTGCTGAGTTACTCCAACACTTTATCTCCCTTTTGTGCAAACCGGCACCTGCAGTTCCTTGTCTCTTGCATCTGGGCTGGTGGCTCCTCTGGGCCTATGAGCAGTCCACTGGAAAGGAGCCCTGTAATAACCTGCACTGATTGGGGCTGATGTAGGCGGATAAAGTCTTGCAGATGTGAATGCAAACATTGTACCGGGGACACCTGGCAATAAAGAAGCCATTGGCCATCGACCTTGCTTCTGCAACCGGGACTACTGCGCTTCATGTTGCGGGGAGTTTGAACGGCAAGCAGTGCAGTTTTATGGGGTGTTTCTGAGACAGAACTTGTTCCCATGCTCCTGACCCGAGTTCAAATCCCAGTCACAGGCCAGAGATTACACACTCTAATCCAGCCGCTGCTTTAAATGATTAAACCCACGAATGGTCCAATTTTGACAGAGTCTTTTGGCCAACGGCCGTAGGCTCCCTTTGCATGGAGTTTTGCATTTTACAGTGAACTTTCATAGGGTGTTGATGTGGATAGAACATTGGTTGGCAGACAGGAAGCAATGAGTAGGAGTGAACGTTGGCAGACAGGAAGCCTTTTCAGAATGGCAGGCAGTGGCGAGTGGAGTGCTGCAAGGCTTGGTGTTGGAGCCGCAACTGTTTACCACAGATATGGGGCTAGGTTAGTGGGTGCTGGCTCGAAGGGCCGAATGGCCTCCTCCTGCACCTATTTTCTATGTTTCTATGTCTCTAGAAGCTGTGATATCTTTTAGTTTAGTTTAGCTTAGAGAAACATCACAGAAACAAGACCCTCGGACCAGCGGTCCCCATACATTAGCACGACCTGACACGACGGGGACAAATTACAATGTACACAAATCAATTCACCTGCAAACCTGCACGTCTTTGGCGTGTGGGTGGAAACCGGAGCACCCGGAGAAAACCCACGCGGTCACAGGGAGGCAGACACAACATGCTGGAGTAACTCAGCGGGACAGGCAACATCCCTGGAGAGAAGGAATGGGCGACGTTTCGGGTCGAGACCCTTCTTCACCGGGAGAAGGACCAAACTCCGGACAGCCAGCGCCCATCGTAAGGATCGAACCCAGTACAGGTGGCTGGCAGCAATGCGACCGCTGCGTCACCTCGTCGCCTGGTGCTGCAAGTTTGCAGGGTGCAACAGAACCAGACAGACTCCTTTGTTTTACTCTGTAAACCCGAAGATTAATTCAACCCCGATCATCCCATCCAAGGTTTTGCTGTCCTTTTAGACAGGCACAAAGCGCTGGATGAACTCAGCGGGTGTCAACCCTTCTAGGGTTTGAAGAAGGGTGCTGACCTGAAACGTCACCGATTCCTTTTCTCCAGAGATGCTGCCTGACCAGCTGAGTTACTCCAGCACTTTGTGTCTGTCTTCAGCATCTGGCAGCATCTGCAGTTCCTGCCCTCATGTTTCACCGTCATTCATTAGTTGAGTTATTGCCTCAATTTAAAAATAATTAACTCTGTTCTTAAACCTTTCCTTTGTTCAGAGGGCGGTGGAGGCCGGTTCTCCGGGTGCTTTCAAGAGAGAGCTTGATGGGGCTGGATCGCCGGCTATGGGAGCAAAGATCGCCCCGTCAACGGAAGGCTCGAGGCCCCCGACCGCGGGGGAGAGAACAGAGAAGGGAAGAGATTGAAGAGTCTGAAGAAGGGTTTCGGCCCGAAACGTTGCCTATTCCCTTCGCTCCATAGATGCTGCTGCACCCGCTGAGTTTCTCCAGCATTTTTGTGCATCAGGGAAGAGATGGTACTTTTCCCCTTGCCTTCCACACAGTGAGGAATGTGGAGGAGTCACTGTGGTGGATGTTGATGTTAAACTGTGTCTTGTGTGTCTTGTTGCTTTTTATTGGTATGACTGTATGGCAAATGAAAATCCTCGTATGTTGCAAAACATACTTGGCTAATAAAGCATGATTATGATGATTATTATTGTTATCATTGAGCTGGAAGTGAGAAGTCCCATCGCATTCCTGAAGGGATACGCATTAATTGATTTGGGATGTTTACATCTGGGCCTGGGTGGCGCGTTTAACATTATGGCTGTTTTAAGTTGGATTTGAAGTGTTCTGGTAAAACTAACAAACCGACCAAGATGTAATTGGCTCGATGACGTTCCGACTGGTGAAATAACAACATCCTCATCTTTACAAGCTACAAGCAGCGGCTCCTAATGACACTCGCCGTTGCTATGGAGAACAGCTGAAGGCAGTAGCTTGTTTAAAAGGTGAAAGATATATTAATGAAGGATTTCAAGGATGCCTCTGTCTTCATCGGCTCTGTGACAAATATTCGCGCTGCTATTTTCTTCGTCATCGACATGCCTATCTCGCTCTTTCTTCAAAGTCAGCGATCCTTCCACCTGAGGATGAATTTTTGTCACGGTTTCCTGATAGATGCTGATGGAGATCGTGCAAAGTCATCAATATTAAACAAAGGCATCGAAGCGGCAGTGATCTTGAGCAGTGTCCGCCGCCTCTTCAGTCTCTGCGGTCGGACAATCGAGTCAATTGGTCACCTCCACGCTAGTTCTGTGTTATCCCACTTTCTCCGCGCCGACCAGCGATCCCCGCACGCTAACACTGACCCCCCCCCCCCCCCCACCCCACACACACACACACACACACACTCTAGAGACAATTTACAATTTTACCAAAGCCAATTGGCCTACAAACCTGGAGTGTGGGAGGAAACCGGAGCTCCCGGAGAAAACCCACACAAGTCACGGGGAGAACGTGCAAACTCCGTACAGACAGCACCCGTGGTCAGGATTGAACCCGGATCTCTGGTGCTGTAAGGCAGCAACTCTACCGCTGCGCCACCGTGTCGTGCTGTTCAAAATAAATGAGTGCGGTTCTGCTGGACAATAACTGAGGCTTTTCTCAATTGGGATCTTCAATACAAAACAGTTGTTCAAAGGACGATTATTGGACTCTTCATCCTTGGATGATATGGATGAATGATCCGTCTGCGATGCCTTGCACTAATTGAGTGTACAATGCCTTGTGGGGCAGCATTTGTTTACACAGAGGGTGGTGGGTGCCTGCAACACACTGCCAGGGTGGTGGTGAAGACAGATACAACTGTGGCATTCAATTGACTTTTAGTTCAGTTTAGTCTATTGTCACGTGTACCGAGGTACAGTGAAAAGCTTTTGTTGCATGCTATCCAGTCAGCAGAAAGACAATACGTGATTACAATCCAGCCATTTGCAGTGTTCAGATACATGATAAGGGTTTAGTGCAAGGTAAAGCCAGGGAAGTCCGATCAAGCATAGTCCTAGGGTCACCAATGAGGTAGATAGTAGTTCAGCACTGTTCTCTGGTTGTGGTAGGATGGTTCAGTTGTCTGATGACAGCTGAGAAGAAACTGTCCCTGAATCTGGAGGTGTGCGTTTTCACACTTCTGTACCCTTTGCCTGATGGGAGAGGGGAGGAGGGAGTGGCCGGGGTGAGACTGGTCGTTGATTTTGCTGCTGGCCTTGATGAGAATTGGCACATGGATTTGCAGCGAATGGAGGGATTATGGACCCTCATCTCAGGCAGATGAGATTGGTACATCTTGGCATCATGTACAGTACCGACTGTGGGCCGAAGGGCCTGTCTCTATGCTGTACTGCTCCATGTAACATGATGCAATGTGCATATGCCTATCATAGACGCAGTGGAAATATCACGGTAAATACTGTGAACCTTCTGGGTCCAGGGATCATAAATTAAACAGGTGAAGGAATCCATTTCCTGCTCCTCTGTCAGTCAAAAAGAAGATGCATAAACTTGCAAAGATTAAATGATTTTAATAATTGTAATAACAGCTTTCAATTAGCAAAATCCGAACATGAGAGAAACAGGATTAGAGAGAGAGCGAGAGAGAGGGGGAGAGAGAGAGAGAGAGAGAGGGACAGAGAGAGAGAGAGGGAGAGAGAGAGAGAGAGGGAGAGAGAGAGAGAGGGAGAAACAGAGATACAGGGTTAGAGAGAGACAGGGAGAGAGAGAGAGAGAGAGGGAGAGAGAGAGAGAGAGAGAGAGAGGGAGAGAGAGAGAATATACTTATACATTTCAAATATGTATGTCATGTTTTATACTTTGGCAATATAACAATGTTTTTTTATCATGCCATAACGTTTTTTAAATTGAAAAAATTGAAAATTGACATTGCAAACCACAACTGCAGTTCATTGTGTCTTTGTTACATTGATATTGTGCCTTGTGCATCCTAACACACTATACCTGGAGCTTTCCAGCCAATGTGATGAATGATGATTGCAGGAAACACATTAGTGTAAGCCGGCGAGCCCTCACATACAGCATTGTGACAACGATCAGATCATCCATCTTAGTGATATTGAGCATGGAGAAAGCATTAATAAGATCACTAACTGAACTGAGCTGAACTTGCACACACAGACACACACATCCTCAAATAGCGGTGTACCTATGCATGTGTGTATCTGTGCGTTCAAGGGCACACATGCATGTACGCACACTTACCTACACACACACACACATACATGTACGCACACACACAAACAGGCACACACATACACAAACAGTTGTGTGGGTGTACCTGTGCATGTGTGTGTGTGTGTGTGTGTGCTACATGTTCTCACCTGTGCTCACACACGTGCATGCACACACACACCCACCCACACACTCAAGAGATCTGCATGTAGTTTTTCCTTCTGGATGAAATACAACCTCCACAAACTTCACAAAACAGCAACTCTGTGATTAAAACACAAATTAAAAGGCCATGCGTGTGCGTGCGTGCGCCCATGTATGCGTGTGCGTGCGCCCATGTATGCGTGCGTGCACGTGCGTGCACGTGGGTGAGCGCACATGAGAACATGCAAGTGTGTGCGTGCGTGAAAGCACGGGTGTAAAGCATGCACATGTGTGTGTGAAAGCACACGCGTGTGTGCACATGTGCGTGCGTGCTCAATGGCAACCACGACAAAGAAAGGAATCCATTTCCCCCTGAGGTCTGGCTCCAGCTCCAGGGCAGCAGGAACTGCACTCACTACCTGAACCTGCCAACCCTCAACGGGGAAATGCCAGCCTAGTTACACACCTTGCCCACGTGTCCTGCTGCAGTCATGGCCGGCTAGCCATTGTGTGCTTCACCGTTTCAATGCATTTGTTGATTTATTCAAAGTGCTCTGGGAATCTCTGACCCTGCACTGAATTAGGATTGAACCATTGTCTCCAAATATGGCCACGTAAGCTGGCATCAACTGTGGGCCCACAACTGCGCCTCGCCCCAGGGCACAGAGGAGAGCTTCATGTTGGCACTGATGTAGGGAACGTGAAGAGGACAAGTGTCCTGTGGATCAGAGAGAGAGAGAGAGAGAGAGAGGGAGAAAGAGAGGTAGAGATGATAGAGAGAGAGAGAGAGAGGAGAGAGAGAGAGGGAGAGAGAGAGGGGAACGACCTAAAGAGGGAAAGAAAGAGAGACAGCTAGAGAGATATAGACAGGTAGGTGGAGAGCGAGAGAGAGGTAGAGAGGGGTAGAGAGCTAGACAGAGCGACAGAGAAAGACAGCTAGAGGTAGAGATAGAGAGATATAAAAGAGGTATGTGGAGAGAGAGAGAGAATATGTATGTTATGTTTTATCTAAAATTCAGACTATTATCTAAATGGTGGCCGACTAGGAAAAGGGGAGATGCAGCGAGACCTGGGTGTCATGGTACACCAGTCATTGAAAGTAGGCATGCAGGTGCAGCAGGCAGTGAAGAAAGCGAATGGTATGTTAGCTTTCATAGCAAAAGGATTTGAGTATAGGAGCAGGGAGGTTCTATTGCAGTTGTACAGGGTCTTGGTGAGACCACACCTGGAGTATTGCGTACAGTTTTGGTCCCCAAATCTGAGGAAGGACATTATTGCCATAGAGGGAGTGCAGAGAAGGTTCACCAGACTGATTCCAGGGATGTCAGGACTGTCTTATGAAGAAAGACTGGATAGAATTGGCTTATACTCTCTAGAAAATAGGAGATTGAGAGGGGATCTTATAGAAACTTACAAAATTCTTAAGGGGTTCCAGGACAAGCTAGATGCAGGAAGATTGCTCCCGATGTTGGGGAAGTCCAGGACAAGGGGAGGCTTAAGGATAAGGGGTTCCTTTAAAGAGAGATGAGAAGACTTTTTTCACACACAGAGGTGGGAATCTCTGGAACTCTCTGCAGCACGTTTTTCCTTCCAGTTTTATTGGCTATATTTAAGAGGGAGTTAGATGTGGCCCTTGTTTTGCTAAGGGGATCAGAGGGTATGGAGAGAAAGGCAGGCAGGTACGGGATACTGAGTTGGATGATCAGCCATGATCATCTTGAATGGCGGTGCAGGCTCAAAGGGCCGACTGGCCTACTCCTGCACCTTATTTCTATGTTTCTATGTTTCTATACTTTGGCAAGATAACGATGTATTTTATCATGCCAATAAAAATTTTTAAATTGATAACTGAAATTGAAAACTTGAGAGAGAGAAGGATGGAGAGATGGAAACATAGAGAGAGGGGGGAGGGGGAGGGAGAATGGAAATTAAAGCGATAGTAGGGGGGGGGGGGAGAGAGAGGGGGAGATGGAGATGGAGATGGGTGATGGAGAGGTAGGTTCTGTATATATATATCTACATATTGTAGAGAAAGAGAGAGAGAGAGGGAGGGAGAGAGAAGCCATATTCAATGTGGAAACAAGGATCGGCAGATGCTGGTTTACACAAAAGGACACAACGTGTTGGAGTAACACTAGGAACATGTGGAAAACTCCACAGATGCAGCAGCCAGGGTCAGTGTGGAACTCTGGCGCTGTGTGGCCGGCTGCAGTTCCACCAGCTACACTACTGAGCCCCAATATTGACATAGTGATGAACATTTAAGCCCCTGTCCCACTTACGTGTCCTTGGCACGCAAATTACGCGACCCCGTGGTCGCGTTGAGGCGCGACGGTCCCACGAAGATCGCGCGTGATTCCACGCGCACGCACAGCCGTCTGGAGCGCGTGACGTCATTTGAAAATGGACACAAAATGCTGGAGTCACTCAGCTGGACCGGCAGCATCTCTGGAGAGAAGGAATGGATGATGTTTCGGGTCGAGTCTGAAACGTCTTCAGTCTGAAAGAGGGTCTCGACCCGAAATGTCATCCATTGCTTCTCTCCAGAGATGCTGCTGGTCCCACTGAGTTACTCCAGCATTTTGTGTCTATCTTCAATTTTACTGGCCCCGCTCTGGGAGTAGAAGTGGGGGCGGATCCGGACCGCAACGGCCGTGAACCCCAGGCCGAGTTCGGCGATCGTTTGCTGCTTCTGCTGCTGTTGAAGGTGAGACGTTGCGTCGCGCCAGGATCTTGGGCCTGTCCCACTTTGGCCGTCAGTTCCGCGAGATGCCGTTGGCGTGCGAAGATTTTGTTCACTACAAAAATTTCGGAGCCCCGTGCGATGTCGCGCACAACTGCATACGCCTCCGCGCTTCTCAGTGGGACCGGCCCTGCGCGGCCACACGATGCCCGTACACCTGAACGAGTTTGCGTAATTTGTGCGCCAAGGACACGTAAGTGGGACAGGCCCTTTAGTCACTAAGGGACACAATGGAAGATGGCGGCATCCCCAAGTGCAAGATATCTCTTCAAGAGTGGACAAATCCTCTCTCCTCCCAGATGAGTATGACTCAGGTCTGAGCGAGAATTGAACGAGATCTCCTGGCCGTTAATAGGTTTTAGTTTAGTTTAGAGATGCAGCACGGAAACAGGCCCTTCGGTCCACCGAGTCCGCGCCGACCAGCGATCCCTGCACACTTACACTATCCTACCCACACTAGGGACAGTTTAAAATGAGACCACACCAATTAATCTACAAACCTGTACATCTTTGGAGTGTGGGAGGAAAGCGAAGATCTCGGAGAAAACTCCCGCAGGTCACGGGTCCGTGGCGCTGTAAGGCCGCAACTCTGCCGCGGCAGCACGGTTTGTCTTATCACCCCATTGGTGTTTTCAATCGGATTTACACGATCAACATTCACTTCTGAAACTGGCTTTGACACAAGCGGATGGGGTGAGCGGATTTAGGCAGATTTAATCTCACATGGCACGAGACAAAGTCCTTGATTACATTGGTGTTGGCATCCACTGCCAATTACCCTGACAACAGATGCCTGAGTGGACCATGTCAACATGTTGCCACTGACCCAGCAAGGAATCTCTGATCTACCTGCTATGAAGTCTATGGGATGACAAGCTATGATTTTATTTTAACTCTGTGGTTACCAGCGCAACACCCTTACTAGATCTCCAATGGGTCTTAAGTCTCCAAGAAGTTGAGAAGAACAAAGTATTTCACAAATCAACAAACAAAATAATCATTTTCATGAACATACGTTACAGGCAGGTTTATCCATTTGGTGCCAAACATAGCCAAGACATAAGCAGGATTATCTCTTGACACGCAGATGGCACACACACACATACGGTACCAATAAGGACTGAATGTTTCATGAAGGGTGTCAGAGGTTATGGGCAGACGATAGAAGAATGGGGTTGAGAGGGAAAGATAGATCAGCCATGATTTAATGGCGGAGTAGACTCGATGGCCTAATTCTGCATCTGCCCTGATTCGAACTCGGAGATTGACGGTAATGGTCACTCGTCGATACTCAGGGCTCTCGTGGACGTTTTTCATCATGTTGAAAAATCTTCCGAGTACTTGCCGTTAGCGTTACGAGCCGCTAAGTGACGTCCCTGAGATCCGACGTACCCTCTACGTTCATTATCCGTGCTTACCACGAGTTTGATTTTTTTAAAACTCGGGAGAGCTCTTGGAATGAACCCGTACCATGGGACAGGGCTATTACAGCACCAGAGTCCCAGGTTCAACCCTGACTACAGATGCTGTCTGTACGGAGTTTGTTCGTTCTCCTCATGACATGCGCGGGTTTTCTCCGGGATCTCCCGTTTCCTCCTACACTCCAGTTTCATTGGCTTGGGATCATTGTAAATTGTCCCCACTGTGCAGGACAGGTGTTGGTGTGCGGGGGGGTCGCTGGTTGGCGCTGATTCGGTGGGCCGAAGGTTTCCGCGCTGCATCTCCAAAAGTAGACTTGATGGGCTGAATGGCCTAATTCTGCTCCTAGAACTTATGAACTTTGGCCTCGGTACATGCGACAATAATGAACTAAACTATAGTAGACTAAACATTATCTTGCGACAACATTATAAACACACAAACAATCATGGGCTCCACTCCGCCTTGGCCATCGGTTCCGGCTCTGATTCATTCTCAACCTTTTCATACAATCTAGACTCCCTCTCCCCGACTCTCAGTTTGAAGAAGGGTCTCGACCCGAAACGTCACCCATTCCTTTTCTCCAGAGATGCTGCCTGACCCGCTGAGTTACTCCAGCATTTTGTGTCTGTCTCTGTTACAAACATACACATGGATTTCCAGTCGAGCTGAAGGGCCACAACCCAAAGCGTGATCCATCCTCTTCCCTCCACAGATGCTGCCCAACCTGCCGAGTCCCTCCAGCAGATATCTATTGGTCCAGACGTGTAGGGACCATTTATGTTTAGGCTCGCTACTGTTGGCATATTATATTATTTTGTCTAGGTATATCTTGCAGTATTATTTTGGACACTAGGGGGCGGTCATTAGATGCACAGGGTGATGTGTATATAAGGGCATAGGGGGGGAGAGAATACAGTTCTCACCAGACCAGGGGTAGGGCAGCCAGCTACAGCTTGCATGCAGAATAAGGAAAACCTGGTACGTTCAACACTTTGTTCGTACAGCTGCTTCAATATACATCCACGCTGGAATTAACGACTAGAAGATCTGTTCTATTAGGTCTGCTATAAGATCACCCCTACTTACCCGTGTAGTAATGGCAACTGGAAAGAGGACACTGGAAGAGCCGGGAGTTTGCCATTACAAGATGTATTTATTGACTTTTTGCTCTTATGTCTCTGCTGAGATTTTAAACGCAGGACTCACACCCTGGGAGTGGAGGAGATTAATAACCCCGATGCATTTCGGTGTACTCGATAGCATACTGCCAGGTGGCATCACGGCTTGCTTTGGGAACAGCTCTGCTCTAGACCGCAAAAAATGGCGGAGAGTGATAGATGTAGCACCAGTCCGTCACACAGGCCGGATCTCACCATCGATTCCGTCTGCACTTCACCCTGCCTCGGAGAAGCAAAGACTGGTCCCACCCTGGTCATTCCTCCTCCTCCCCCCGGCTCCCGTCCGGCAGAAGGCACAGAAGCTTGAAAGTGCGCGCCACCAGACTGAGGGACAGCTTCTTCCCCGCTGCTATCATGACACGCTGGTCAACCTGAGGAGCACCTTCAGCAACAGACTGGTTCCACCAAGATGCAGCACAGAACTCCACAGGAGATCCTTCTTCCCTGTGGCTATGAAACAGTACAACTCCTCCCCCTTCTGTCGTGGGGTAGACTGACCCCCCCCCCCCCCCCCCCAGTCTTTACACATCCCCGATCCTGGACATTCCACGTGTGTCATGGATCTTGTGCTTTATGACTGATGGCAGACCAATTTATCTCCTGATATGATAAAATTCTATCGTATCAAATCAGGCTTCTGAACGGTCCTTCCAAAAGCTAGGGTACTATCCAATTCACCTCTACCCCATTACAGATTTAGGACTTTGTATATGGAGCTGATGAGCTACCATGTTGAGAACTATATTCTGCACTCTGTATCTTTCCCGTTGCTGTACCAGTTATACCTAAGTTAGACTTGATTGCGTTCACGGATAGTATTATCTGATCTGATTAGCAATCAGTTTTTCACTGCACCGCGATACATAGTAATAAACCTGAACTTAAGCCCGAAGCTTTGATGGGCCAAACAGTTTTGGTTTCTTTGTTATAATTCTTTGAAGTGTCCTTAATAATATTCCTTGTAGCAATCTCTGGATAATTGGATTTGAGTTTGTTTATTTGTTAAGACGGGATCAGGCAGCAGAGCACCTAATCTCTGCTCTTCAAGGAATCATCATGTAATCACAGATTATACACTGGGAAAATAGGCCCTTTGGCCCAACGTCTCCATGGCAACCACCAAGCATATACTAACTCTATTTTCAAATTCACACCCCAAAGGCTTCTGTAGGGGGATCAGCGCCGAATCCTGAACTCAGTCGAATCAAGCAACAGCTAATGAGAAGAAGGGTCTCAACCCGAAACGTCACCCATTCCTTCTCTCCAGAGATGCTGCCTGTCCTGCTGAGTTACTCCAGTTTTTGTGCCGAACTGCTAATGAGACATCGTAGCCACTATTTTCTGGGGTTTTATGACTTTCATTCCCACTACAATGGGACAAGGAATCACCCATTGTAGATCTTCATACGTTCATAAGCTATAGGAGCAGGATTAGGCCCATCGAGTCTACTCCGCCATTCAATCATGGCTGATCTATCTCTCCCTCTCAACCCCATTCTCCTGCCCTCTCCCCATAACCTCTGACACACGTAGCAATCAAGAACCTAACTATCTCTGCCATAAAAAATATTAATTGACGTGACCCCCACAAAGAATTCCGCAGATTCACCACCCTCTGACTCAAGAAATTCCTCCTCACCTTGACGGAACTGGATGATGTTCTTATCATATTCTGCCGGAGTAGTTTACAACCCAGCGGTATGAACACTGAATTTGCCAATTTTAGTTAACAAAACTATTTACAACCCACCTGCCCCCTTTCTCCTTCTGTTCTCTGTGCTTCACCTGGACGTGCACCCATTTCCCCCGTCCCCGTCCCACTTCTTGTGGGAGTGTTCACTCCTCTGGCCTCTTCTATCCTCATCTCCTCAACTTCACACTTTTGGCCTTTTCACCTCTGTTCTTTGTCCACCCATCTGCCAATCAACACCCACCCCCCCCTCCCCCATTCCCCTCATCCGTATCCACCTATCACTCCCCAGACTTCACCCTGCCCCCACCTCTCATCCAGCTTTCTCCTCCCCTCCACCCTGTCCCACCCACTACAATCAAACTGAAGGCCTGAAACGTCGCCTGTCCATGTTTTCCAGAGACGCTGCCTGACCAGCTGAGTTACTCCAGCACTTTGTGTCTTTTTTTTGTTGTTGTCGTCGTTAATCAGCATCTGCAGTTCCTTGGGTCTAGCTTTTAATTATTGCTCGGGATAAAGACACATTCCTCTCATTCCGGCCGCCTGCCTCTGTGTCGCGCACGGCGTGTAGCTCACTGCATTGAATGAAATGGCTTGCGTTCAAAACCTGTCTTATTCCCTAAGTGCTTCAGGTTAATGAACAAATGCTCTTTGCTTATGAAGGACAGCAGCTGAATAAAGCTTGCGGTGAAGGCAGGCTCAGGCCACAGAGGTGTGTGACCCACATGGTTCACCGGCCTCAAGCTATTCCTTGATTTATACCGCAATGGCAAAAATATCTGTGCTTTTCGATGGGTGTTTAAGGCAAGCCACGGCAGATTAATCTACCCCTTGGCCTTCCGACTCAACCCTGCATGACTCTAATGCCCCTGTCCCACTTAGGAGACCTGAACGGAAACCTCTGGAGACTTTGCACCCCACCCAAGGTTTCCGTGCGGTTCCCGGAGGTCGCAGGTGGTTGCCGGAGGTTGCAGGTAGTGGAAGCAGGTAGGGAGACTGACAAAAACCTCCGGGAACCTCGCGGAAACCTTGGGTGGGGCGCAAAGTCGCCAGAGGTTTCCGTTCAGGTTTCCTAAGTGGGACAGGGGCATAAGATATTAACTCTGGCCAGCTTCATTACTCATGATGGCCCATTATCACCTCCGCAACACTGCCACATCTTTTTACACATAAACTATCCGGCCTCGTGCCTCTCATTCCCCGGGTGAGGCAGCATCTGTGGAGCGAAGGAATAGGTGACCTTTCGGGTCGAGACCCTTCTTCAGGCTGAAGAAGCGTCACCTATTTCCTTCGCTCCATAGATGCTGCCTCACCCGCCGAGTTTCTCCAGCATTTTTTGTCTACCTTCAATTTTTCCAGCATCTGCAGTTCCTTTCTTAAACACCTTCAATCTTAAACCGGACAACCCTACCCTCAACTCTCCTCCTCCAAAGAAATTCATTCCTGATCTACCCCGCTAACCCACTGCAGGGTTGGAACATCAAAACACTGCAGATATGGTGGAAACACTCAGTGGTCAGGCAGCATCTGTGGAGAGAGAGTTCATGTTTCAGTCTAAGACCCTTAGTCAATACTGACCAAGGATGTCAGTGGACTGAAGGATATTGGCAGACTAAAACTGCTTGTACATGTTCAGCGGGTCAGGCAGCGTTTGTGGCAACAAAGTCATTGGTTTAGTCCAACACATTAAGTTGCCAAAAAAGCTGACTCAGCAGTCGCATACTTCCAGCATTTTAGTCTGTCAATAAGTCAATTGTCCCACTGCAAGCATGTAAGCACGCAAACACACACACAGAAAGCAGAGATAGACCAGTTCTTGATTGGAACGTGTGTCAAGGGTTATGGGGAGAAGGCTGGAAAATGGGATTAGCTGGCAGAGATCAGCCGTGATTGAATGGCGGAGTTGACTCGATGGGCTGAATGGCCTAATTATTTTCCTATAACTTATGAACTTGTGGACACACACACACACACGTGCACGCGCAACACACACACACACACACACACACACACACACACACACACACACACACACACACACACACACACACACACACACACACACACACACACACACACACACACACACACACACACACACACACACACACACACACACACACACACACACACACACACACAATCAAGGACCAGTCTCACCCCGGTCACTCCCTCTGCTCCCCTCTCCCATCAGGCAAGAGGTACAGAAATGTGAAAACGCACACCTCCAGATTCAGGGACAGTTTCTTATCAGACAACTGAACCATCCTCCCCCCAACTAGGGAGCGGTCCTGAGCTAATATCTAACCATATAACCATATAACCATATAACCATATAACAATTACAGCACGGAAACAGGCCATCTCGGCCCTACAAGTCCATGCCGAACAAATTTTGTTCCCCTTAGTCCCACCTGCCTGCACTCTTACCATAACCCTCCATTCCCTTCTCATCCATATGCCTATCCAATTTATTTTTAAATGATACCAATGAACCTGCCTCCACCACTTCCACTGGAAGCTCATTCACACCGCCACCACTCTCTGCGTAAAGAAGTTCCCCCTCATGTTACCCCTAAACTTCTTTAATTCTGAAGTCATGTCCTCTTGTTTGAATCTTCCCTATTCTCAAAGGGAAAAGCTTGTCCACATCAACTCTGTCTATCCCTCTCATCATTTTAAAGACCTCTATCAGGTCCCCCCTTAACCTTCTGCGCTCCAGAGAATAAAGACCTAACTTATTCAACCTATCTCTGTAACTTAGTTGTTGAAACCCAGGCAACATTCTAGTAAATCTCCTCTGTACTCTCATCTACCTCATTGCGAACCCTAACTTTAGGAGGACTAACTTTAATCGGGCTTTACGGGACTTTGACAGGGATCATGCCGGTAAACTTCATCTGCATCTTCTCCAAAGCCTCCACATCTTCCCTTTAACGGAGTGACCAGAACCACACGCAGTACTCCAAATGCACCCAGACTAATGTTTGACAATGGACAGGAGTGGGCCATTCGGCCCTTCGAGCCAGCACCGCCATTCAATGCAATAATGGCTGATCATCCCCAATCAGTACCCCACTCCTGCCTTCTCCCCATATCCCCTGACTCCGCTATCTTTAAGAGCCGTATCTAGCTCTCTCTTGAAAGTATCCAGCGAATCGGCCTCCACCGCCCTCTGAGTCAGAGAATTCCACAGACTCACAACTCTCTGTGAGAAAAAAGTGTTTCCTTGTCTCTGTTCTAAATGGCTTACCCCTTATTCTTAAACTGTGGCCCCTGGTTCTGGACTCCCCCAACATCGGGAACATGTTTCCTGCCTCTAGCTTGTCCAAATCCTTAACAATCTTGCATGTTTCAATAAGAAGTTTGCAGACGACACAACAGTGATTGGGCTGATCACCAACGGTGATGAAACAAAATACAGGGCGGAGGTGCAGAACCTGGTGGACTGGTGCACACGTAACAACTTGTCACTAAACACCTCCAAGACCAAGGAGTTGATTATTGACTTCAGGAGGTCCCATAATGGAGAATACGCCCCAATCTCCATTTACGGGGAAAGTGTGGAGAGAGTGTCCAGCTTTAAGCTTCTGGGCACTTACATTTCAGAGGACCTCACATGGTCCACCAACACCGCTGGTCAAGAAGGCACAGCAACGACTGTTCTTCCTGAGGACATTAAAAAAGACTGGTCTGCCCCAACAGCTGCTGACAACGTTTTACCGCTGCACCACAGAGAGCATATTAACGTATGGCATCTCTGTGTGGTATCTCAGCTGCACGGAGGCGGAGAGGTGAGCTCTTCAGCGCATCGTCCACAGAGTGCAGAGGATCATTGGGACAGAGCTACCAGCCTTGGAGGGCATCTACCACACACGGTGCCTCAGGAAGGCCGTCAGCATCCATAAAGACTCATCACACCCCTGTAACGGACTGTTCGAACTACTTCCCTCCGGCAGACGTTACAAGGCCTTCTACGCCCGAACCTCCAGACTCAGAAACAGCTTTATTCCAAGAGCTATAGCGGCTCTGAACCGGCCCTGCTGAGTGCCCCCCACCCCCCCTGGACTGTCTCCCTCGGATGGTCACGACACACAGCTTATTTATTTATTTTACTTTTTTTTTTCATCGGTTGGAGCTGCATACTAAATCTCGTTGCACTGACGTGCAATGACAATAAAAGATATTATTATTATTATTATTATTATTATTATTAAGATCTCCTCTCATCCTTCTAAATTCCAGAGTGTACAAGACCAGCCGCTCCATTCTCTCAGCAATATGACAGTCCCGCCATCCCGGGATCTGCCAAGATAGTGCCGCTGATCTGGGCTTTCTGTTCTAGTGAATGGAATTAAGTCTTTGGAGACTGAGATGTGACATCTCCAGGTCCACATGACTTACCCAGCCGGGGAATAGTGATCAACGAGTTCTAGCTGTGAAAACACAGGAACTTTTAAACCAGAATACGTTTTCTTTAAGATAGACACAAAAAGCTGGAGTAAAGGGCCTGTCCCACTGTACGAGGTCATTCAAGAGCTCTCCCGAGTTAAAAAAAAAAATCAAACTCGACGTAAGTACGTGGAATGTATGTAGCGGGTACATCAGAGCTCGGGATGTCTCTTAGCGGCTCGGAACGCTTACGGCAGGTACTCGGGAAACGCGGTAAGCTCGTGAAGACTCGTGAAGATTTTTCAACCTGTTGAAAAATGTCCACGAGAGCCCCGAGTACCGACGAGTGGCTATTACCGTAAATCTCCGAGTTCGAATCAGGGCAAACTCGGGAGAACTGTTAAATTACCTCGTGCAGTGGGACAGGCCCTTGACTCAGTGGGTCAGGCAGCATCTCTGGACTGAAGGAATAGGTGACATTTCGGGCCGAGACCCTTCTTCAGATTCCATATTTGAAGAAAGGCCTCGACTCGAAATGTCGCCCATTCCTTTTCTCCAGAGATGCTGCCGGTCGCGCTGAGCTACTCCAGTTTTTTGTGTCTATCATCGGTGTAAACCAGCATCTGCAGTTCCTTCCCACATGTAGGTTTCGTTAAGACAGAATAGAGCGATGTTGCAAGACTTTAAACCTAATTTAAAAATAGAGTTGTTGTGGTGCAGGGAAAGTGTTGCATCTTACAGCAGGTTTATTTATAAAGCTTCACTGGTGACAGGAATAGGCAGTGTCACAGATGGTGAAGCAGTAACATCACATAAACCATTCTACCCGCTCGCAGATTAACCTGTGCTTCATGCCCTTCTAAAACAGCAGGTTAAATACCAGGCGATGGTGCTGTAATTAACAACCTGATACTACCTCAATAGACAATGGACAATAGACAATAGGTGCCGGAGTAGGCCATTCGGCCCTTCAAGCCACCACCGCCATTTAATGCGATCATGGCTGATCATCCCCAATCAGTAACCCGTTCCTACCTTCTCCCCATATCCCCTGACTCCGCTATCTTTAAGAGCCCTATCTAGCTCTATCTTGAAAGTATCCAGAGAACCGGCCTCCTCCTGAGGCAGAGAATTCCACAGACTCACAACGCTCTGGGTGAAAAAGTGTTTCCTCGTCTCCGTTCTAAATGGCTTATCCCTTATTCTTAAACTGTGGCCCCTGGTTCTGGACTCCCCAAACATCGGGAACATGTTTCCTGCCTCGAGCGTGTCCAAACCCTTAATAATCTTATATGTTTCAATAAGATCCCCTCTCATCCTTCTAAACTCCAGAGTGTACAAGCCCAGCTGCTCCATTCCCTCAGCATATGACAGTCCCGCCATCCCGGGAATTAACCTTGCAAACCTACGCTGCACTCCCTCAATAGCAAGAATGTCCTTCCTCAAATTAGGGACCAAAACTGCACACAATACTCCAGATGTGGTCTCACTAGGGACCTATGCAACTGGAGAAGGACCTCTTTGCTCCTATAACTGCCTTGTAACATGGTGTGTGTTCACATGTTGTGAATGTCCACAAAGTGGCAGTGCAGGCTCGAAGGGCCGAATGGCCTACTCCTGCACCTATTTTCAATGTTTCTATGTAAGTGAAAATACCAAACTTGACCCCTGGGCATTCGGGGCAGTCAAACAGTGACATCAGCCCAACTTTCCCAAAACGACCAAGATGCCCCATCTACACTGTTTTAGTTTAGATACCGCGCGGAAACAGGCCCTTCGGCCCACCGAGCCCGTGTCCAACCAGCGATCCCCGCACCAACCGTACAACTTACTATTTTTACCAAGACCAAATTAACCCACACACCTGCACGTCTTTGGAGTGTGGAAGAAAACCGGAGCACCCAGAGAAATCCCACGCGGTCGCAAGGGGAACGTACAAACTCTATACAGACAGCTCCCTATAGTTAGGATCGAACCCGGTTCTCTGGCGCTGTAAGGCAGCAACTCTACCACTGCGCCACTGCCCGCATTTGGCCCATATCACTCTACACCTTTCCTATCCACGTACCCGTCCAAATGTCATTTAAAAGTTGTCATACTACCTGCCTCGACTACCTCCTCT
This sequence comes from Leucoraja erinaceus, assembly GCF_028641065.1. NCBI lineage: Eukaryota > Metazoa > Chordata > Chondrichthyes > Rajiformes > Rajidae > Leucoraja > Leucoraja erinaceus. Next base: position 9,845,522 of record NC_073399.1, on the reverse strand, counting down.
GGCAGCCCGTTCCCTTCACCCACCACCCACTATGTGAAAAAGCTGCCCCTCGGGTTCCTATTAAATGTTTCTCTTCTCACCTTAAACTTATACCCTCTGGTTCTTGATGCCCGCACTCCAGCTGAAAGACTCATTGCATCCACCCGATGCATTACCCTCACGATTCTGTCTATAAAATCACCCCTCCCCCTCCAGCGCTCACAGGCAAACACCGTCTCTGCATTCATCCCCGCACGGTGGCGCAGCGGTAGAGTTGCTGCCTTTTACAGCGCCAGAGACCGGGTTCAATCCTGACTACGGGTGCTGTCTGTGTGGAGTGTGTACGTTCACCCCATGGCCGGGTCAGTTTTCTCCTGTTTCCTCCCACAAATACGTGCAGGTTTGTAGGTTAGTTTGACTTGAGGTAAAAATGTTTAATTGCCGTTAGTGTGTAGGATAGTGCGGGGGTCGCTGGTTGGTGTGGACCCGCTGGGCTGAGGGACCTTTATCCGCACTGAGTTTCCAAACTAAAGCTTTAAACTAAACTTTCCAGCCAAACGACCCTTCCTGGACCAGGGTGGCCAAAACTGAACACAGTACCTCGGCATGCGGCCTCACTAATGTCACCCTCACCCCACCCCCCCCGTCCCCCCCCCCCCCCCCTTCTGTGATTCCTTGACTCTCCCCCTCAGCTTCTAAGTGATGGGTTGGGGGGGGGGGGGGAATTGTAAGCTCTCCCACCCTCACACTGAGGAGCTAAGGTCGATGCTGGTTTCAACAGAAGGTCACACAAAAAAGCTGGAGTAACTCAGTGGGACAGGCAGCGTCTCTGGAGAGAAGGAATGGGTGACGTTTCTGAAGGGTCTCGACCCAAAACGTCACCCATTCCTTCTCTCCAGAGAACAGTTTTTACCATCAGGCCATCAGGCATCTGAACTCATAAACACACGTATTATTGTCTTTTACCTACCAATGTCACTTTTATCTTATCTTTTTTTAATCTTCATTTTAACATTGCTGAGGTGACCTGTTGTCTTGTCAAACACATTTCACTGTGCAGTTGACCCTACGTATGACAAATAAAATTGAGCTGTACTGATGCTGCCCCGTCCCGTCCCGCTGAGTTACTCCAGCGTTACGTGTCTGTCGTGGGCTAGGGGGAGATGGCAGGTGATGGCAGGGCACTTACCTTCCATCCCGGTCACAACCTGGGCCCGCTCTCCTGTGAAAGTCTGCGGAGGTCCAGCCCACACATGACCAGCCATGTACTCCACGGCTCTCTGCTACTCTCCAGGGAGAGAGAGAGACAGAGAGAGAGAGAGGCGTTGTGTACCAGACCGGTACGGCTCGCTGCACCCCCCCCTACCATCGGGTACGAGAAGGAAATGACTCATGTGCGAGAGCGTTTGATTTGTGCAGCCTGCACGGAATAGGACCTATTGTCAGTCGGCGTTTAGCTCACTGAACAGCGTGAGCTGAAATGTTCCCGCTGCCTTTCAGCCAGGATCACTGCCCGAGTTTTCTGGTGGGGACGGGAAGTGGCAGTGTGTTTGCCGCTCCTACAGATGGAAACACAACTGGAGCTTCTGCAACCGAATACAGGAGCCTAAAGCGGTCGACATTGGATCACTGTCCCTTCACCAGGGCAATGTTTTTGCAGCTTTCTCCAGTAAATAGCTGCTGAAATCTAGACGCTGGATAGAACTTAGCTGGACCCGGGAGCTTGCAATATGCGTGAATATGTCTGAACTAGAACTGAGCCACAGTTATTGCTAAGCAACCACTCTGACCATGAAATAAACTAATGTTATATGTGTGGTTTGTTATCCTCGCAAGAACAGTCCCAAATATGTTTTTTTTTAATATAAAGATAACAGCATGGAAACAGGCCTTTCACATGAACATTAGTTAAATCACTTTTCCCTCTCTCCAGAATTGCTGCCTGACCCGCTGAGTTACTCCAGCATTTTGTGTCCATCTCTGGAGTTTAGAAGGATGAGCGGGCATCTTTTGAAACATATAAGATTATTAAGGGTTTGTTATTAAGGAAACACGTTCCCAATGTTGGGGGAGTCCAGAACCAGGGGCCACAGTTTAAGAATAAGGGGTAAGCCATTTAGAACGGGGACGTGGAAACACTTTTCCACACAGGGAGTTGCGAGTCTGTGGAATTCTCTGTGGAATTCTCTGCCTCGGTGGAGGCCGGGTCTCTGGATGCTTTCAAGAGAGAGAGTCTGAAGATGCTGGAGTAACTCGGCGGGCCAGACAGCATCTGTGGAGGGTGATGTTTCGGGTCGAGACCCTTTCTGCTGACTGGTTAGCGCGCGCGACCAAAGCATTTCACTGGATCCCGGTACACGTGCCAATAAACTAACCTTCAACTCTTATTATGAAATGATGTTTAACGTAAACTGTGGAAGAGATTATCCTTGCCGGCTCTAAGGCAAATTCGAAACGTTCACCTTATTAATGGCGCAACCATTTGGCAGGTGAAATGTATGATTTGTTAAGGAGATAATGTCACTTTTGTATAAAGCCTGGGCAAAGCTCCAGAATGAACCGAGAGAGGGAGAGAGAGAGAGAGATGTGCACCACTTTGATGTCGTAGGCATTCATCATACCCACAATTATTTAAACATTAAATCTGACTCACAACTCCACAGGGTCTACTTATTTTTAAAGATAAACTTCCTGGTTGCTGCTGCAATCCAGTTCGCCCACAGAATATACGGCCCACAGGCAGGCATTCACACTCTGCCACACGCGCTACATGCTCATTGTGTTCTGTGCCTGGAAAATCGGTTGCATTGACCTCGACATCACTGCTGCAAGATATACGGCTGCAATAACGTCGAGGTGAAACCCACATTCACCAGCAAGGACGGAACCGCATTAGGAGAGAGTGCAAATCCCTCCAGCACTGGGAGGTTTCAGCCGCGAGGAAAGATTCTGCCTTACGCCACCACGCTGCCCGAGTTTTGCTTTGCTTGAGAATCCAAATGGTTTATATTTATAGAGTCGTTTGGTTACTACGATATATTTTCAACAAGGTGTTTAGTAACAATAGACAATAGACAATAGGTGCAGGAGTAGGCCATTCGGCCCTTCGAGCCAGCACCGCCATTCAATGTGATCATGGCTGATCATCCCCAATCGGTACCCCGTTTCTGCCTTCTCCCTATATCCCATAACTCCGCTATCCTTTTACTATCCTGCTTTATATTCTTGGCTAGCTTGCCTCATCTTTTTTCCCCGTATTGTATTTTTGGTTATCTTCTGTTGTTCTTTAAACATTACCCAATCCTCTTGCTTCCCGCTCATCTTTGCTACGTTGTACTTCTTTGCTTTAATTTTTATACTGTCCCTGACGCCCCTTGTCAGCCACGGTCGCCCCTTCCTCCCCTTGGAATCTTTCTTCCTCCTAGGAATGAACTGATCCCGCACCTTCTGTATTATTCCTAGAAACACCTGCCACTGTCATCCCTGCTAGTGTATCTTTCCAGTCAACTTTGGCCAGCTCCTCCCTCATGGCCCCATAGTCCCCTTTATTCAACTGCAACACTGACACCTCCGATCTACCCGTCCCCCTCTCCAATTGTAGATAATTTGTAACATTTGTAGGATGTTGTGGGGGATCTTGTAAATCTTATTGTGAAGTTTGTATGTAAAGTATTTCATCAAAAAGGTGATGCTATTGTCTCTGGGCAAGAACAGAAAGGGAATTTAGTTGACAGATACATTGTGGAAACAGGCCCTTCGGCGCAGAGACCACGCCGACCAGCGACCCCCGCACACTAACACTATTCTACACACACTAGGGACAATTTACATTTATACCGCACCAATTAACCTACAAACCTGTACGTATTTGGAGTGTGGGAGCAAACCGAACATTTCGGAGAAAACCCACGCAGGTCACGGGGAGAACGGACAAACTCCGTACGGACAAGCACCCGCAGTGGGGATCGAACCCGGGTCTCTGGCGCTGTGAGGCAGCAACTCTACCCGCTGCGACACTGCGCCGCCCAGTGTGGGCACTCTGCCAAACCCGTGATGGACAGGAGAGCTAATCCTGTTAATGTCGAGGAGAGAGAGACTCAGTGAGACATGAAGCATTAAATCTACTAATTGCGTGGTCTTGACGCTGGGCCTGTTCACCTTCACAATCTTAGAATACAATCTTAGAATACCTAAGGGGCTGCACGGTGGCACAGCGATAGAGTTGCTGCCTCACAGCGCCAGAGACCCGGGTTCCATCCTGACTAAGGGTGCTGTCTGTACGGAGTTTGTACGCTCTCCCTGTGACCGCGTGGGTTTTCTCCGGGTGCTCCAGTTTTCCCGCTCACATTCCAAAGACGTGCGGGTTTGTGGGTTAATTGGCTTCTGTAAATTGTCCCTAGTGTGTAGGATCCAGGTAACTTAATAGAGAATAGGTGCAGGAGCAGGCCATTCGGCCCTTCGAGCCAGCACTGCTATTCAATGTGATCATGTGATCACAAAACAGATAAGTGTGTCCATATATCATAATATAAGTGTGTATATATTTACATTATGGTATATGGACACACTTATCTGTTTTGCAGTAAATGCCTACTATGTTCCGTGTGCTTAAGCAAAGCAAGAATTTCATTGTCCTATACAGGGACACATGACAATAAACTCACTTGAACTTGGCTGATCATCCCCAATCAGTACCTCGTTCCTGCCTTCTCCCCATATCCCCTAACTCCGCTATCTTTAAGAGCCCTATCTAGCTCTCTCATGAAAGCATCCAGAGAACCGGCCTCCACCGCCCTCTGAGGCAGAGAATTCCACAGACTCACAACGCTCTGTGGGAGTTTTTGGTAAACCTTTGATAAAGTGATGTGGATCAGATAAATAGGTAGGAGTGACTCTTCAGACTAAGATTTTGGTGACATTTTCCTGCCTGCCCTCAATTCCTTGAACATCAAAAAAAAAAATTATGCTGATGCCTGCCTTCAATAAGCTCAGCGACTGACTCTGCGAAATTCTAATAATCTGCTCTGTTTGAGCAAACGACAACATTCCCACTTGAATCCGGAGCGGCTAATCCCTTATTTTAAGAATGTGACACTAATCTCTTATTTTAAGAAAGTGCCTCTGCTGTGGAACGTGCCAACAATCTGCATCTGCCCTGTCGAGCGGCTGACTGCTTAGACCACCTCTTATTCTAAACTGGAGTGTAAAACCTATCCTCCTGTGACACACCTAACAATCCGGCAATCAAGGTGTCGGAAGGAACTGGAGATGCTGGTTTACACCAAAGGTGGGCACAAAATGCTGGAGTAACTCAGCGGGACAGGCAGCATCTCTGGAGAGAAGGAATGGGTGATGTTTCGGCTTGAGCCCCTTCTTCAGGTCGTTTCGCTGAACACCTCCGCTCAGTCCGCCTGAACCTATCTGATCTCCCGGTTGCCAAATACTTCAACTCCCCCTCCCATTGATTCCCACACTGACCTTTCTGTCCTGGGCCTCCTCCATTGTCAGGGTGAGACCCAGTACAAATTGGAGAAACAGCACCTCATATTTCACTTGGGCAGTTTACACCCCAGCGGTATGAATCACTACTCACCCTTCTGTCGCTGGCACTGTAAAGGCAGCAACAGCCCACCACTATACCTCCCCACCCAATAAGACCCACCTACAGGGCTGCCAACTCTCACGCTTTGAGCGTGAGAATAACGCATTTTGGGAAACTCTCACGCTCTCACGCTGATCACAAATTTCTCACGCTCTGTCCTGAGAAATTCTGTGATCAACGAAAATGTCAAAACTCATATAAACTGCATGGGCCATGGGTGTTGGAGAGCTGGGGGATGAGGGAGGGATGGAAGCAGCGGGCGGATACAGATGCGGGGATCCGGGGCTGGCGAATGTTTGCGGGGCTGGCGAGTCGCTCGCTGCAGCTCTGACCATGGAGCAGCCCCAGTGCAAGAGTCCAGGGCCGTCGGAGGCGTCGGAAGCGTTGTGCCGCTGCCGCGAGAGTCTCTGTTCCGAAGGGGCAGAAACTCTCAAAGTGAGGGGCAGGAACGAGAGAGAGAGACAGTGGGGAGAGAGAGAGGGGGTGAGACAGAGGGGGAGAAAATGGGGAGAGAGAGGAGGGAGAGGAGAGGAGAGGGGGTAGAGAGAGAGGGGGAGGGAGAGAAGGGGAGAGAGGAGAGAGGGGGAGAGAGGGGGGGGAAAGAGAGGGGGGAGAAAGGAAGAGAGAGAAGGATGAGAGAGGGGAGAGAGAGGGGTGGGGAGGGAGGGAGGGGAGGGAGGAGGAGGAGAGGGGGAGAGGGGGGAGAGAGAGGGAGAGGGGTGGTAAAAGGGGGAGAAGAGGGAAAGGGGGGAAAGAGAAACGGGGGAAAGAGGGAGAGAGGGGGCAAAGGGAAAGAGAGATAGAGAAGAAAGAGAGGGGAGAGAGAGGGTAGAGAGAGCAAGTGAGGTGGGAGGGAGAAATGGGGGAGAGATGTGGGGGAGAGATGAGGGGGAGAGAGGGGAGAGAGAGGAGGAGTTAGAGGTGAGAGAGAGAGAGGGGAGAGAGAGAGGTGAGAGAGAGAGGGGGAGAGAGTGTGTGGAGAGAGAGCAAGAGTGTGAGAGAGAGAGAGGGGGAGATAGAGGAGGGAGAAAGAAAAAATCTTATATGTCTCAATTATCAATTATGAACATGTATATTGGTACATGACAATAATGAACAAAATGTAAGCACGGCTTTTAGTCGGCAGGAGTTGTGTTCACAGCTGCCCACAGTTTCATTCGTCAGACTAATTCTGGACTCTAATAAACCCATTAACCCCGGAAGGCAACCGCTACCATTGGTTAAAGCCCTGCCTGAGAGGCCTCATGACTTAAATGCACAACTTTCAAAACGCTCTTCAAACTCAACTCCTGCGGAGTGTGAAAATCTAACGAGCGGTCAAAACTGCCACTGGACGCATTCCCGAATGATCCCAGAATGTATCACATTCCTTTCCCCACATCTCCAGAAGTCTTACGCAAAAGGCGATCGAGGCAGCTTCATGAAACAAAAACAAGCTGCATCTCCTACTTTGAAACGCATCGCAAAACTCTAACGCTGGCTCCAAAGTTTGTGAAATACTTCTCACTTGTTCTGCAACCTTTCACGTTGGAATTTGTGGCAACTGCAACAAAGAAGAACTGGTGCCAAGACACAGAGGGTGGTGGCAGCAGACAAGGGAACTGAACGCTTGGCCAAAGGTGTAGGTGGCGAGGGGGCAAGCAATGAGAGGCAGCGGGTTTTATGGAGAGATTCTCTGAGCTTAGATTCAAAGAAGGGCTGGTGATGTTTTACCCTGCAGGGTAGAGGCTGAGGGGCGGCCTTTATAGTGGAAATAAAATCAAGAGAGGCCTAGACTGGGTGATTGGCCACATTCATAGGTCTAGGACCAGAATTATGCCATTCGGCCCATCTTGTCTACTCCACTATTCATTCATGGCTGATCTATCTCTCTCTCACAACCCCATTCTCCTGCCTTCTCCCCATAACCCTTGACCCTGACACCCGTTCTAATCAAGAATCTGTCAATCTCTGCCTTAAATATATCCATTGACTTGGCCTCCACAATAAATTCCACAGATTCACCACCCTCTTACTATAGAAATTCCTCCCCATCTCCTTTGCAAAGGTACGTCCTTTTATTCTGAGGCTGTGGCCTCTGGTCCTAGACTCTGGACATCCTCTCCACATTCACTCCATCTAGGCCTTTCACTATTTGGCACAATGGCACAGCAGTAGAGTTGCTGCCTCACAGCGCCAGGGACCCAGGTTCGATCCTGACTACAAGGGTACTGTCGGTGCGGAGTTTGCACGTTTTCCCCGTGACCTGCGTGGGTTTTCTCCGAGATCCTCGGCTTCCACCCACACTCCAAAGACGTACAGGTTTGTAGGTTAATTGGCTTGATATAAATGTAAATTGTCCCCAGTGTGTAGGATAGTGTTAATGTGCTAGGATCGCTGGTCAGTGTGGCCTGAGTGGGTGTGTGGAAGGGGGGTGTGGGGGTGGGATGTGGGGTGAGGGGGAAGGGGGCATGGGGGAGGGGGGTGTGTGGAGGATGGGGGGTGGGGGGGGACGGGGGTGTGGGGGTTTGGGGAGGGAGGGGTATGTGGGGGAGGAGGCGGGGGTGGGGGAGGGGGAGTGTGGGGGTGGGGGGGGGGGTGGGGGAGTGGGGGAGTGGGGGTGGGGGTGGGGGGGAGGGGGTGTGGTGTGGGGGGGGGGTCGGTGTGGGGGTGGGGGGGGGGAGGGGGTTTGGGGGGAGGGGTGTGTGTGGGGGGAGGGGGGTTGGGTGGGGGGGGGGGGTGGGGGGTGGGGGTGTGTGGGTGGGGGAGGGGTGTGTCGGGGTGGGGGTGGGGGGGGAGGGTGTGTGTCGGGGTGGGGGAGGGGTATGTGGGGGGAGGAGGCGGGTGTGGGGGAGGGGGAGTGTGGTGGGTGGGGGTGTGGGAGGGGGTGTGTGTGGGGCTAGGGGGGGGTGGGGGTGTGTGGGGGGGGGGAGGGTGTGTCGGGGTGGGGGTGGGGGGCTGTGGGGGGAGGTGGAACCTTCAAAACCTTCATAACTGTTGTACTATTTCACCGATCAGAACAAAATGTATTTAACTAGCAGCAGAGGAGAATAGTGAGCAAGGCGGCGAAAAATCGTAGCGCTATGGGGGATCGTTTTTGCGTTAATTTAATTACAACGCAGACAGGAAGTGGTCAAGGTGAGAGTTTTAGTAATATATAGATGAACGGATTGAAGACAGAGGAAGTATACAATCTATCATAGGGTTCATTTGCTTGGAAAACAAATTGTTTAAATTAGAGGAATCTGAAACTACAACAACTTCTTCCAAGAAAAACTGGCCAATTCCTACATCTAAACTTTGTGTATAAAATCAGCCTCAGTCACACACAGCTGTGCCCTCATAGTGAGGTCTAAAATGCACAGTGGAAGAACAGTACCTCATATTTTGCATCACAGCCTCAGAATTAAAGGGCGCTCTTTTAGAAAGGAGGTGAGGAGGACCTTCTTTAGTCAGAGGGCAGTTAATCTGTGGAATTCATTGTGGAGGCCAGGTCAGTGGATATTTTTAAGGCAGAAATCGACAGTTTTGATTAGAACGGGTGTCGAGGGTTTATGGGGAGAAGGCAGGAAAATTGGATTAGGAGGCATACTTCAGCCATGATTGAATGGCGGAGTAGACTCGATGGGCCGAATGGCCTAATTCTACTCCTATAACTTGTGAGCTTTCTTGCATTGCAATTACTTTCTCCATATCAGCTGCAGGACGAAGTCATGTCCTTTGCGGTTACTGCCATTCGACCAGTGTCTGACCCTGACTTGCTACTCTCCTTCTCATCTCTAGCCTTTGCCACACTTAGTCCACCCTTCTGCCCATCAAACCCTTCTCACCGGGTACATATGTACAGTATTGGAAATGCAACCAATAAACGGAGGGCACATTGGCGCAGCGGTACAGCGCCAGAGACCCGGGTTCGAACCTGACTACAGGTGCTTGTCTGTACGGAGTTTGTACGTTCTCCCAGTGACCTGCGTCGGTTTTCTCCGAGATCTTCGTTTTCCTCCCACACTCCAAAGTGTACGTAGCTCCAACGATTTGTAAGTTCATTGGCTTGGTTATAAATGTAAAATTGTCCCTAGTGTGTGTAGGGTAGTGTCAATGTGCGGTGCGGACTCAGTGGGCTGAAGGGCATGTTTCTGCACTGTATCTCTAAATTAAACAAAACTAAACAAACACTAAACAAGCCACACGATAAACAGGAAAGGAGTCTGGGTCATTTCTGGTCGAGACCTTTCTTCAGATGCAATTTCTCATTTTCACACCCTACCCTTCCATATCTCTGTGTCTCCCTCTCCTCTGACTCAGCCTGAAGAAGGGTCTCAACCCAAAAAGTCACTCGTTCTTTCTATCCAGAGATGCTGCCAGTCCCGCTGAATTTTGTGTCTATCTTTAATTCAACATGAACTGATCTCAACAGAAAAGACAAAGAAAATATTTGCAGAAGAGAATTTAATCTTTCCACATTTGATTTTTAATTTGGTAACTACAATAATGACTGTTGAGTGATCAAGGGGATTTTGCAAATGATCACAAATTTGTTCCTAAAAATGTTTAATCGTAAGAATATGTTTAAAATACTTAGGATACAGTTTCCAAAATAACTTGCTGACAAAACCAAATAAGTAAACACATCTCATAGCCAAAACATCGTAAAGAATGCAGAGAATATAATGCACCAATTTGTAATAAAAACATAATTGCAGTGATGCCTAGGTTACACCACAGGACTGAAATATTAGCAATCATTTTGGATGAGGTTGTGAATTACTTTTGAATACTTCGAAGCTTAAAGTCAAACCACAGAATGGTGCTGCCCATTGTTCTGGTCACCCCACTGTGTGAAAGATGGCATAAGGGCCTGTCGCACTTGGTGATTTTTTTCGGCAACTGCCGGCATCATTGACTGACGTATTGCGGTGTGACACGGCGTGATGACATATTGACGCGCAGTGTCTTTTCAAGAGTCGCAACATTTTCTTTGTCGCCGCTGGATTTTGAAATGTTCAAAATATTTTGGCGACACTGATAATAACGGCGGCAGTCGCCAAAAAATATCGCCACGTGTGACAGGCCCTTTACAATCATAGAATCGTTACGCAAAGCAACAGGTCCACGGTAGAGCAGCACGCCACAGGAACAGGCACTGAGGCGCAGTGGCATTGCTGCCTCATAGCACCAGAGACTACGGGCGCTGCCCGTACGGAGTTTGTACATTCCCCCTGTGACCGCGTGGGTTTTCACCGGGTGCTCCAGTTTCCTTCCACATTCCAAAGACATGCAAGTTTGTAGGTTAATTGGCTTCTGTAAATTGTAAATTGTCGCTAGTGTGTGGGATAGTGCCCCCCCCCCCCTCCCAGCCCCGCCCAGCCCAGCCCAGCCCAGCCCAACCCAGCCCAGCCCAGCCCCCAGCCCAGCCCAGCCCAGCCCAGCCCAGCCCAGCCCAACAACAATCATCAGCCTAGGTAGACAAAAGTGTTGGAGAAACTCAGTGGATGCAGCAGCATCTATGGAGCGAAGGAAATAGGCAACGTTTCGGGCCAAAACCCTTCTTCAGACTGATGTAGGGTGGGGGGAAGAAAGGAAAGAAGAGAGGAGAACGGAAGAGGAGTCAGAGGGCTGAGGGAGAGCTGAGAAGGGGAGGAGACAGCAAGGGCTACCGGAAATTGGAGAAGTCAATGTTTATGCCGCTAGGGTGCAGACTGCCCAAGCGGAATATGAGGTGCTGCTCCCCCAATTTCCAATGGTGCTCACTCTGGCCATGGAGGAGGCCCAGGACAGATTCGGAATGGGAGGGGGAGTTGAAGTGCTGAGCCACAGGGAGATCAGGTTGGTTAATGCGGGCCAAGCGGAGGTGTTTGGCGAAACGATCGCCAAGCCTACACTTGGTCTCACCGATGTAGATCAGCTGACATCTAGAGCAGCGGATGTAATAGATGAGGTTGGAGGAGATGCAGGTGAACCTCTGAACAATCATCTCAGCCTATCTCTATCCCGCTGATGAAGCAAGCCTGCATGAAATAATGAATGGTGTGCTGCAGCCTTGAATCATTGAGGCATGAAAAATCTCTTTAATAAATGGCACATTTCAGCAAACAATTGATCTAAACGGCTCTAAGCACCCTTGCATGTTGAATAATATATGGAAAACAAAATTGAAGAAAACCACTGCAATATGGGATACAATTAATTTAATTTATCTATAATCAATAGTTCCTAGGCAGTGTGTTTATGCATAGCTTGCAGAACATTAAGCAGTCAGAAGATAAGACACAAAATGCTGGAGTAACTCAGCGGGTCAGGCAGCGTCTCTGGAGAAAAGGAATAGGTGATGTTTTGAGTCGGAACCCTTCTTCAGATCAACACGAAACCTCACCTATCCCGTCCCTCCAGAGATGCGGCCTGACCTGGTGAGTCACTCCAGCACGTTGTGTCTATCTTCGGTGTAAACCGGCATCTGCAGTTCCTTTATATATGTACATATGCGTGTGTGTGTGTAATGTATGTATATAAGTGTTTGTGTGTGTATGTACATATATATATATGTATGTATATGTATGTATGTATATATACATATGCGTGTGTGTGTGTGGGTGTAATGTATGTATATAAGTGTGTGTGTATGTATAATGTGTAAACGAGAAAAAAAGCTCAGTCTGTGTGTGTGTGTGTACGATATATTCATATATATATATATATATACACACCCACACACTGAACTTTTTTTTCTCATTTATGATATTGTTTACAGTGTACTATGTTTATACATTCCGTTGTGCTGCTGCAAGTAAGAATTTCATTGTTCTATCTGGGACATGTGACAATAAAACACTTGACTCCTGAACCAGTTCTCTCATGTAGTGTGAACAGGCCCCACCAAACCACACACACACACACACGCAAACTCAGCTACACACCTTCAGTCACCTTCAGCTGCATTTGTACATGGCTGCTCATGCAAACATCACCAGGTTTCCGCAAAGGACGGATCGTTGCCAGATAATCTCTGATCCATGGCTTTATTACATGTAAATTAAACTTGGAGACTGGGAAACTTTAGAGAATTTGGGGAGAGGTACAGCAGTGAAACAGGCCGTTTGGCCCATCGAATCCACGCCAGCTCTGTGAAGCATCCACACGCACTCATCTCACACTTTATTCTCCTTAAACTTGGAGACTGAGAAGCTTTAGAAACCTTAGAGGGAGATACAGCGAGGAAGCAGGTCCTTCGGCCCACCGAGTCCATGTCGACCAGCGATAGCCTCATACACGAGCACTATCCTACACACTAGGGATGACTAACAATTGGGGGGGGGCAAATTAATGTGGGAGGAAACCAGAGCACCTTTCGGACACACGCCCGGTCACTGGGAGAACACGCAAACTCCATGCAGGCAGCCCTGCGACCACGAGGGTTTTCTCCGGGTGCTCCGGTTTCCTCCCACACTCCAAAGACATGCAGGTTTGTAGATCAATTGGCTTCAGTGAATTGCCCCTAGCGGTGGAGCAGCGGTGGAGGATACCAAGGCCACGCTGGGCCAGGCCAGGCCAACCCTGCAACGTTGTCAGGACAACGGGGCCTTCATGGTCAGGTTATGATATTCTGCACTTTTAACAACTGGGACTTGAAGATGACGACTCTTGTATACTGTCTCAATGAACTATTCTTATGCACGTGTGCTGTATATGGGCAGCACAGTGGCACAGCGGTGTAGTTGATGCCTCACAGCGCCAGGGACCCAGGTTCCATCCTGACAATGAATGCTGTCGGTACGGACTTTGTATGCTCTCCCCATGCCCTCGTGGGTTTTCACAGAGATCTCCGGTGTGTGTGTGTGTGTGTGTGTGTGTGTGTGTGTGTGTGTGTGTGTGTGTGTGTGTGTGTGTGTGTGTGTGTGTGTGTGTGTGTGTGTGTGTGTGTGTGTGTGTGTGTGTGTGTGTGTGTGGGTGTGTGTGTGTGGGTGGTGGTAATGTACGGGCATCACTGGTCGGCACGGACCCGGTGGGCCGAAGGGCCTGTTTCCACCCTGTATCTCTAAACCAGTGGTTCCCAACGTGGGGCGTACGCCCAACAGGGAGGCAATTTGATTTTTAAAGGGGGCAATGGGGCAATTTCCACCTAATGTTTTTTCTTTTTTTTTTACAATTTTTTAGTAATTTCTTGCTCAGAACTTCAACTGTCTTTTGTTCATTTCATTTTTCTTTTTCATGGATGCCATGTTCTTTTGAAGCTTGTTTAAACCAAGGTATTGGCGTTTTAAGCTTCTTCAGCTGAAACGGAGTTCACTTTTTAAATGATAAGAATTATATATCACCACATGGGGGGGGGGGCATCAGGATTTTAGAGGTGATTAGGTGGGGCATGGCCAAAAAAAGGTTGGGAACCACTCCTCTAAACTAAACTAAACATGTATAATACCTCTACAATTATTATAATAAAAGTGCCATTGGACCATTAGGATAGAATTGGTGCTTGGGTGATCATTGGTCTGCACGGACTTGGAGGGTTGAAGGACCCATTGTCTCTCTTCTCCCTAATTACTCACTCCGTGGGCAGAGAATTCCTTTACTTTGCTGGGAAGAACAAAGTGAACAAAATAAAGAACAGAGGAACCAAGTTTTTTTTTAAATCTTAAAAAAATAATTTGGTTATAGGTTACCGTTTGCTATTCATACTGGAATTCTAAAATTGACATAAATAAAAAAGCAAGGTGGACCTGTTTAGTTTAGGTCATAAGGTCATAAGGAACAGGAGCAGAATTAGGCCATTCGGCCCATCAAGTCTACTGCACCATTCAATCATGACTGATCTATCTCTCCCTCCAAACCCCATTCTCCTGCCTTCTCCTCATAACCTGTGACACCTGTACTCATCAAAAATCTATCTATCTATCTCTGCCTTAGAAATATCCACTGACTTGGCCACAGCCTTATGTGGCAAATAATTCCACAGATTCACCACCCTCTGACTAAAGAAATGTCTCCTCATCTCCTTCCTAGAGGAACGTCCTTTAATTTTGAGGCTATGACCTCTAGACCTAGACTCTCCCACTAGTGGAACCATCCTCTCCACATCCACTCTATCCAAGCCTTTCACTATTCTGCATGTTTTAATGAGGTCCACCCTCATTCTTCTAAACCCCAGCGAGTCCAGGCCTGGTGCCATCATATGTTAAGCCACTCATTCCTGGGATCATTCTTGTAAACCTCCTCCAGAGCCAGCGCATCCTTCCTCAGACATGGGGCCCAAAAACTGCTCACTGGTGACCATCGGTCAGCGTGGAGAAACTCAGAGAGCGAGGCAACATCGATGGAGCGAAGGAACAGGTGACGTTTCGGGTCGAGACCCTTCCTCAACCCGGGTCAACTATTCCTTCGCTCCATAGATGCTGCCTCACCCGCATAGTTCCTCCAGCATTTTTGTCTACCTTCGATTTTTCCAGCATCTGCAGTTCGTTCCTAAACATGTGGGTCAGCGTGGACTCAGTGGACCGAAGGCCCTGTTTCCCCGCTGTAACTCTACAGTAAAGTAAAGCAAACCTATCAATCTCTGCTTTAAAAAATAACCAAGGACTTGGCCTCCACAAAACTGAGGAGCATGAGGATCTGAAACGGCGCACTGTTTAAAACAAAACAAAAAAACGCTGACAGATGCAGATTACTCAACACCTAAACTTTCCAGCAACAGAAAGTAACCA
Source organism: Leucoraja erinaceus (assembly GCF_028641065.1). Classification (NCBI taxonomy): domain Eukaryota; kingdom Metazoa; phylum Chordata; class Chondrichthyes; order Rajiformes; family Rajidae; genus Leucoraja; species Leucoraja erinaceus. The sequence continues at coordinate 9,830,267 of NC_073399.1, read as the reverse complement.
AGAAGTTTCCATCCGCAGATTTGACCTTTCGTTGCTTTTTCACTGCATTGTTCGATCACAGCACATTAGTTAAAAGATGAAAACTCTGGACCTGGCAATGAAACAAGTTGGCAAACTAAAAAAACATGACGACACAAAAAACAGAGGCATGAACTGGAGCAACAGGGGCTGTGTCCCTTCCCGTTTAGCTTCACATCAGAGCAATGCCGTGATCAGTCGGCCACTGCTTGCAGTGGTGGATAGAGCTGCTCTCTGCTCGCTGCAGAGAATCGCATGAATTCAGCTCTTGTCAGCATAGATGACCACAGTCAAAGAGGCCTCGTGAATTTAGTTTACAGCAAAGCGCAGTCTTAATACAAGATAACTTGGACAATCCATCAAACTGGTGGACACCTTTCGCGCATGCTAAAAATATAATTGCAATTTGTTATCATTTTCCATCCAAGTTCACGCTTGAGCAATCCCTCAGTGTGCTCATTCAACTATGAAAGTATTTTTGCAGCTTTAGAATTCAGCAGAAACTGTTCTGGACCTAACGAGGCTCAGATTTAGGCATTTCAGGAAGCTAGCAACAAAAGGGACGTTATAAGTTAAATTAGTTTAGAGATACAGCATGGAAACAGGCCCTTCGGTCCATCAAGTCCACCATTGATCACCCCTTTCACACTAGTCTTGTGTAGGAAGGAACTGCAGATGCTGGTTTAAACCAAAGAGAGACACAAAATGCTGGGGTAACTCAGCAGGACAGGCAGCAGCATCTCTGGAGAGGAGGAATGGGTGACGTTTCGGGCCGAGACCCTTCTGCGGGCTCATCAAGCCAGCGAGGGGTTGAAAGAGCAAATGTTCGGTTCCCCGGGCTGCGTCAGCCGGCACTCGGCGAGCCGCGAGGTTATTGCGGCGATTCGTCCACGCAGCCCCCGATCATGCCAATGTCCCCCCTGCTAACGAAGGACCAGCTGCAAGCCGGCTGCAATGCAACAAGCTGACACCGCTGCAGCTGCTGCGCTGAGGTCATCCTGTGCAGATGCAGCAAAGAGCATCTTCACCCAAACCAGGTCTTCATCACAACAAACAAAACAAAGCACCAGATTATGGCTGATCTCACTGCTCAGACTGAAGAGTAGTGACCCGAAAACGTCACCCATTCCTTCTCTCCAGAGATGCTGCTGCCTGGCCCGCTGAGTTACTCCAGCAATTTTGTGTCTATCATGCTAGTTCTGTGTTGTCCCACTTTCTCATCCACTCCCTGCAATTTTACACAGGGTAATTAAACCACAAACCCGCACGTCTTTGGGATGTGGGAGGATTGGGGATGATCAGCCATGATCACAGTGAATGGCGGTGCTGGCTCGAAGGGCCGAATGGCCTACTCCTGCACCTATTGTCTATTGTCTATTGAAACTGGAGCACCTGTGGCAAACCCATGCGGTCACAGGGAGAACGTGCAAACTCCACACACAGACAACGCCCGAAGTGAGGATCGAACCCGGATCGAACCCGGAGGCGGGGGGAAGAAACTGGAGCACCCGGAGAAATCCCACGCGGTCACAGGGAGAAGGTACAAACTCCGTACAGGCAGCACCCATAGTCAGGATCGAATTGAACCCGGGCCTCTGGCGGCGTAAGGCCGCAACTCTACCGCTACCCCACCGTGCCACCGATCACAGCCAATGGAGTCGTTCAGAGCTGTAGTCACTGTCATAACATAGGAATCACAGTCATCTATAATTCCGGATAAACAGGAATAATTAAGTGAAGATGGAAGCAGTTCAGGTTCCCAGTGACCTGAAAACACGGGGAGAGAGACACAAGGAACTGCAGACGCTGGAAACCTGCGCAAAGAGCTCCCGACCCAAAACATCGCCTGTCCATTCCCGCCACAGATGCTGCCTGGCCTGCTGAGTTAAGGGCTTGTCCCACGAGCATGCGACTGCATGCGGCAAGCGCGACCAAACCGGAAGCGGGGGCTGCGCGGAGGTCGAGCGATCCCGTACGAATTGCGGGGCCGGTCCCACTTAGATTGCTGGAGCCGTGTGGAGTTGTGCGGAGCTGGTCCAGACATCGCGCGGGGCTCCGAAAAACTGACACAGCCGCATTGAGGCCGTACGCACCGCCTCGACGGGCGTGCGCAGCGTCTCGACACCGTACACAGCGTCTCAACGCCGTACACAGCGTCTTGATGTCGTACGCCTTCGCTCGAACTTCATGTCAATTCGTACGGGATCACTCGACCTCCGCGCAGCCCCCGCGCGGCCCCAGCTTCCGGTTTGGTCGCATTTGCCGCATGCAGTCGCATGCTCGAGGGACAGGCCCTTTACTCCAGCACTTTGTGATTTATGCTTGGATAGAAATATTGTTCATTGGGAAGCCACTGGGTATTGATTGTCACCATATGGTTAAATACATTACTGGACCCTACACCACACTGAAAGAGGTGTATTCAGAATCTTTTAAAATATTTTAAAGCGTACCGCAGCAGAGTGACTGCTAATATTGGTACAAGCTATTCCATTAGGAGCTCAATTAGGTGATAGATTAGCGGCAGATCTCAGATACCTGGAATTATTGTGCTGTCAAAGACACACACTATAATCACAAAATGTGTGATGTGCATTTAAAAAACCATGCCTGTCATTGGAACAGATACAGGGAAAGGCAAATATACTGAAGGCACTTTAACCAACATGCAGTCTGAAGAAGGGCCTCGACCCGAAACGTCACCATTTCCTTCGCTCCATAGATGCTGCCTTACCCGCTGAGTTTCTCCAGCATTTTTATCTACCTTCGTATTAACCAACATGCAAGCTACTCTGCAGTACCCAGCTAGAGTGACCACATGATTATAGACCCACATGTATACAAGCTCAAGGAAAAGGAGGCTATAAAGATTGATTGGAAGAATGCTACACTCCAAGTGACAGCCAGAGATAGTGGCTTATTGTTTATCTTGTACGTTCAAACACCCAGTTTGTGTTGTACACGCATCAGGCTTGGTGATATTTAATATTCCCTGCAGGCTTTCGGCACGAAACTGTGCCAGAAGAAACCATTTTGTCAATAACAGTCCTGTTTGGAGATTGTCTCTCGCTCCTTGTGCTCTGTGTGTTAACGCTGCCCGTGACAGCACCCACGCTCAGAGTGACCCTACCCCAGCGCGGCGATGTCTAAGAAGGAACTGCAGATGCGAGTTGACTCTGAAGGTAGACACAAAGTGCTGGAGTAACTCAACTGCCTCGCGGTGCCGTAGAATAGACGGGATTGGAACATTGGAACATTGTACGGTGCAGCACAAAGAACAGGCCACGATGTCCGCTCCGAACATGATGCCACGACCATCCCTGTAAAGAATCCAGTTCAGGATTAGGAGTCTGTGACAATAAAGGACTGGCGATATATTTCCAACTGCGGATAGTGTATGACTTTGTCAAGTCAAGAGTGTTTTATTGTCACATGTCCCAAACAGAACAATGAGATTGCTGGAGTAACTCAGTGGGCCGGGCGGCATCCCTGGAGAAAAAGAGTGGGTGGCGTTTCGTGTCGGGACCCCTCATCAGTCATGAAATTCTTTCTTGCAACAGAACAGATTACGTAAACACAGTAGTCTGTAAACAATATCATAAACAAGAAGGAACAGAGTCCTGGTCTGCTCAACCTCTCCCTATAACTCAGGCCCTTGAGTCCTGTCGAGTCTTGGAGTGTGTTTGGCCTCTGAGGCAGTCATCTTACTATACAAGAGCTACTCTCAAACTAACTATGGCAAACACACTTTGTTACACTCGTTTACACTATTCAACATTGAATGACTGGATCAAGCATCCATTGGTAACTGGGCTATATGCTATATGAGGGGATGTTTTCAAGATAACAACAGAGATATGTAATTTGAAATAAAATAGAAAGCTTGGATAGAGTGGATGTGGAGGGGATGTTTCCACTAGTGGGAGAGTCTGGGACTAGAGGTCACGGCCTCAGAATTAATGGACGTTTCTTAAGCAAGGAGATGAGGAGGAATTTCTTTATTCAGAGGGTGGTGAATCTGTGGAATCCTTTGCCACAGAAGGCTGTGGAGGCCAAGTCAATGGATATTTTTAAGGCAGAGATAGATAGATTTGGATTAGTATGGTGTCAGTTATGGGGAGAAAATTGGAGAATGGGGTTCGGAAGGACAGATAGATCAGCCATGATTGAATGCCGCAGTAGACTTGATGGGCCGAATGGCCTAAATCTGCTCCCTTCACTTATGACCTTATGATAAAGGTGATGCCAATCTCTGATTCCTGTCTGTTGTTTGCTAGTCTGGGTGCCATCTAGTTCTGCCTTACCCAACATCAATACCTCCCCTCAACTGTATTGATTGCAAAGGTGTTATGTATTTTACTTTAACCAACTCTCCTAAACCATTTTTTGTCCTCCCCCTGGCTCAGTCTTTGTCTCCCTTTCTTATACTTGTTCCTTCGTTTTCCTTCACAGCGCGGAGAAAGGCCCTTCGGCCCAACTTACCCGTGCCGACCAAAATGTCCCATCTACACAGGTTCCATTTGCCCGTCTATGGCCGACATCACTCTAAAAAAAAAATTCCCGACCATGTACCTGTCCAAAGGGCTTTTAGATGTTGTTTTCGTACCTGCCTCAACTACCTCCTCTGGCAGCTCGTTCCATATACTTATCAGCCTCTTTATGCAAAGTTTCCCTTCAGGAGCCTAGTAAATCAGTCCCCTCTCATATTAAACCCTCTGGTTCTTGACTCCCCTAAGGGCAGCAGAGTGGCGCACACTCCAAAGACGTGCGTGTTAGTAGGTAAATTGGCTTCGGTAAAATTATAAATTGTCCCTAGTAAGTGGACGGTGCGAGTGTTCGGGATGACCATTGCTCGGCGTGGATTAGTTGGGCTGAAGGGCCTGTTTACATGCTGTATCCCTAAAGTCTAAAGTCTAAATGGGGGAAAGTGGGGTGGCTTAGATAGGATGGCTTAGATGGGCTGAAGGACCAGTTTCTGTGCTGTGTGCATCTATGACACTTCATCTGATCCGGAGTAGAAATAGTGCTGAAAGGGTTAACTTGCACGGTGTGGGCTCTGGGATGAAGAGTGTTGGAATAATGCTGTGATCAAGCTTCGACAGAGCAAGGGGCCGGGGAGGTTGATTGAGATCTCCCATGTACCAGAAGCACAATACAGCGCAGCATCCCACCATAGACCTACTCCCGCACCTATTTTTGTATGTTTCTGTGTTAACATCTAACACGGGGATGTTTGATCATATCAGTGAGGCGATGAGAGGAAACGTCCGGTTCCCCAGGCAGCGCTAGACGGCACTTGGTGAGCCGCGAGTTAATTCCAGCGACTCGTCCACACGCCCCCGATCATGTAAATGTTCTCCCCCTGCTAACGAAGGATCAGCTGCAAGCCGACTGCAATGCAACAAGCTGACACCGCTGCAGCAGCTGCGCTGAGGTCATCGTTTGCAGATGCAGCAAAGAGCATCTTCACCCAAACCAGCTTTTAGTTTTAGAGATACAGCGCAGAATCAGGCCCTTCGGCCCACCGAGTCCACACCGACCAGTGATCCCCGCACACTAACACTATCCTACACACACACACACTAGGGACAATTTACAATTATGGCAAGCCGTTTAACATACAGACCTTTGGAGTGTGGGAGGAAACCAGAGCACCTGGAGAAAACCCACGCAGGTCACGGGGAGAAGGTACAAAACTCCGTACAGACAAACACCCTTAGCCAGGATCGAACCCAGGTCTCTGGCGCTGTGAGGCAGCAACTCTACTGCTGCGCCACCGTGATAAACTTTCCCCTTCATCTAATCGCCAGTACATCTGGGCATTGTAGAAATGAATCCTTTGGCAGCACGAGACTGCATCAGGTACAAACAATAGCAGAATATTGCAGAAACAAACAGCCTGCCACGGTAAAACTTTGCCACAAAAATAGTCCATTGTCCGTGTAACAACAATGTCCAGTTTCAATTGACATAAAGAATCCGTGACAAATATGCATCAGTTTCATTGTCTTTCTAATAAACAGGCAGAAATTAATTTTTAACATACATCATCTTCAATGGAAATGTTTGCATTATACATGACTGATCTGCAGTGCTCCAAATAAAGTATTCCTTTGCCATTCACTGTGAATTATTGTTTCCTCAAGTGCTTTGAGATACTAAGTCCTGAACAATGCGAGTGAGCAGATGTGGAAAGCGCAGCAGGTTGAACATCACAGATACAGCAGTGGCACAAAGTGTTTCACAAAGTACATTCACTCTTGCCCAGTTTAGTGTAGTTTGGAGATACAGCGCGTAAACGGGCCCTTCGGCCCACCGAGTCCGCGCCGACCAGCGATTCACCGCACAATAACACCAGGGGACAATGTACACATACGCCAAGCCAATTAACCCCCAAACCAGCCTGTCTTTGGAGTGTGGGAGGAAACCGAAGATCTCGGACAAGAACCCGCACGGGTCACGGGGAGAACATACAAACTCCGTACAGTCAAGCACCCCGTAGTCGGGATCGAACCCGGGTCTCCGGCGCTGCAAGCGCTGTAAGGCAACAACTCTACCGCTGCGCCACCGTGCCATCGTTTGGAGATACGACTTGAAAACAGGCCCTTTGGCCCACCCAGTCCACGCCGACCAGCGATCCCTGCACAGTTTAGTTTAATTCATTATTCTCACGTGTCAGCCATGATAATATTGAATGGCGGTGCAGGCTCGAAGGGCCGAATGGCCTACTCCTGCACCTATTTTCTATGTTTCTATGTACAGTGAAAACCATTTTCTTGCGTGCTATCCAGTCAGAGAAAAGACTATACATGAATACAATCAAACCATCCGTAGAACACAGACAAAGGGCAGAACATTCAGTGCAAGATATAATATTAGAGTCCGATAAAGTCAGTTTACAGAAAGTTTAAAGGCCTCCAATGAGGTAGATGGGAGGTCAGGAAGGCTCTCTCCAGTTGATGGTAGGATGGTTCAGTTGCCTGATAACAGCTGATAGGAAATTGTCCCTGAATCTGGAGGTATGCATTTTTTTAACTTCTGGCTGAAAAGACACAAAGTGCTGGAGTAACTCAGCGGGTCAAGCAGCATCTCTGGAGAACATGGAGAGTTTCCCAGTCGAGAAAGGTGACTTCTCCAGTCGAGACCCTTCTTCAGACTCTGAAGATTGGTACTGATTCAAAACGTCACCTGTCCATGTTCTCCAGAGATGCTGCTTGACCCGCTGAGTTACTCCAGCACTTTGTGTCTCTTTTAGTTAATCAACATCTGTAGTTCCTTGTGTATTGAAGGAACTGCAGATGCTGGTCTACATCAAAGATAGACAAAAAAAACACTGGAGTAACTCAGCGGGTCAGGCAGCACCTCTGGAGAACATGGACAGGTAACATTTTGGGTTGAGATCCTTCTTCAGATTCAGCGATGTCACCTATTCCTTTTCACCAGGGATGCTGCCTGACCCGCTGAGTTACTCCGGCACTTTGTGTATATCTTCTGTTCTATCTTGTGCCTGTAATCATCACATTGTCTGGTGGGACTGCTGCAAGAGTCACACCTCGCCCATCTAAAGGTGAGCGGAGGTGGGAACCCAGCCAGGCAGACTTGTATCCTATTGCAAGGTTAACAAAATGAAAAGAATGAAAGTTGCTTAAGTTACACCGTTGTTGGAAAGGACACAGCTGAGGATTGAAGCTGTGGGGCAGAAACGTTCAAAGCTGAAGGTGTCGTGTTTCTGCTGCGCTAACAAGAGAACTGTCAAGGGAAGAGATTGGACTGAACGTGGACTGAACAACAAAGCGTGCCGGCAAAAATATCAACAAATCCTTTGGCCTCCCACCACCAATGAACGAACAGATTGGCAGGTTGACCATGAAGAAGAACGTGGGCGGCACGGTGGCGCTGTGGTAGAATCTCGCCTTCATAACGAGAGGAGTAGAGTTTAGGAGCTAAGAGGTCTTTCTGTAGTTGTGCAGGGGACTAGTGAGACCGCACCTAGAGTATTGTGAGCAGTTTTGGTCTCCAAATTTGAGGAAGGGCATTCTTGCTATTGAGGGAGTGCAGCGTGGGTTCACCAGGTTAATTCCCGGGATGGTGGGACTGACATGTGATGAAAGAATGGGTCGTTTGGGCTTGTATTCACTGGGATTTATAAAGATGACAGGATATCTTATAGAAACATATACAATTATTAAAGGATTGAACAGGGTAGATGCAGGAAACATGTTCTTCATGTTGGGGGAGTCCAGAACCAGGGGTCACAGTTTAAGAATAAGGGGAAGGCCATTTAGGACTGAGATGGGGGAAAAAACTGTTTTCACGCGGAGGGTTGTGAATCTGCGGAATTCTCTGCCGCGGAGGGCAGTGGAGGCCAATTCACTGGATGTTTTCAAGAGAGAGTTAGATTTAGCTCTTAGGGCTAAGGGAATGGGGAGAAGGAATGAACGGGGGTATTGTGGATGATCAGTCATGATCATATTGAATGGTGGTGCTGGCTCGAGGGGCCGAATGGCCTCCTCCTGCACTGCTTGTCTATGTTTCTATGTTTCTATGAATTGCTGCCTTACAGTGCCAGAGACCCTAGTTCAATCCTGACTATGGTGCTGTCTGTAAGAGTTTGTACGTTCCCCCTGTGAAGGCGTGGGTTTTCCCCGGGTGCTCCGGTTTCCTCCCACACTCCAAAGAAATACAGGTTTGTAGATTAATTGACTTGGTTAAATTGTAAAATGGTCCCATGTGTGTGTTCATGTAGAGTGGCGTTAGTGTACGGGGATCACAGGTCGGCACCAACTTGGTGGGCCGAAGGGCCTGTTTCAGCGCTGTATCTCTAGACTAAACTGAATGAAGTTAGTGACAAATGTATGCTATCATCCTCCCACAACCCAACTACACTCCACAAGGGCAACCAAAGATTTTCAATTTGACCAGACCCATTAACTGAGACAAATTAATAAATCTTTTATATTATAATTGAAGGCTCTTAAAATAACAGGACACCAAGTGCTGGAGTAACTCAGCAGGTCAGGCAGCATCTCTGGGGAATGTGGAAAGGTGACGTTTTGGGTTGCCACCCTTCTTCAGACTAGTTGGACTTTACCTTGCACTAATCGCTATAGCCTTTATCCTGTATCTGTACACTGTGGGTGGCATGGTTCATGTTCATAAGTGATAGGAGCAGAATTGGGCCATTCGGCCCATCAAGTCTACTCCGCCATTCAATCATGGCGGATCTATCTCTCCCTCTTAACTCTATTCTCCTGCCTTCTCCCTTCTCCCCATAACCTCTGACACCCGTACTAATCAAGAATCTATCTATCTCTGCCTTAAATATATCCATTGTTTGACTCTCTCTAGCTTCTACAGGTGCACAGTAGAGAGCATGCTGACCGGTTGCATCGTGGCTTGGTTCGGCAACTTGAGCGCCCAGGAGCGGAAAAGACTACAAAAAGTAGTAAACCCTGCCCAGTCCATCATCGGCTCTGACCTCCCTACTACCATCAAGGGGATCTATCGCAGTCGCTGCCTCAAAAAGGCTGGCAGCATCATCAAAGACCCACACCATCCTGGCCACACACTCATCTCCCCGCTACCTTCAGGTACAGGAGCCTGAAGACTGCAACGTCCAGGTTCAGAAATAGCTACTTCCCCACAGCCATCAGGCTAGTAAACTCAACTGAAACAAATCTCTGAACATTAATAGACCATTATCTGTTTATTTGCACTTTATCTGCTTATTTATTGATGTGTGTATATATTTATATAATGGTGTATGGACACACTGATCTGTTCTGTATTCATGCCTACTATATTCTGTAGTGCTGATGCAAAGCAAGAATTTCATTGTCCTATCGGGGACACATGACAATAAACTCTCTTGACTTGACTTGACTTGACTTGATTTGATTTGGCCTCCACAGCCCTCTGAGGCATGATTGTTATCAGGGATAGTCTTTTCAACGGCTGGATAGCACGCAACTAAAACGTTTTTCACTGTGACAATAAACTAAACATCCAGAGTTAAGGAAGATAAGTCACAACCGGCATTGAAGAGACCTTTTGTTCCTCTGAATACAACAGGTGTCGAGCAGCCAACTTTCACCACTGGTTACCAAAGATCCGATAGCGAGCAAGATAGTCCACTCGACGAAAAAGACATAGTGCGGCCATGGGCAGATTCATGGGTCATTTTCGGTCCCATTTCAGTAACCGGCTTCCGTCTCCGCACCAAAGATCCCGTAGCGCAGCAAAGATACTGGTACGGAGGCGGAAGCCGGTTACGGAAACATCCTCGTAAAAATAAAAGTTATTTGGTAAAAATCTTCTCATTTTCAGAATTATAATTTATTAACACAAACTGTTCTGATTACACTGCGAGTCGGGTCGGGTTGGGTCGGGTCGGGTCGGGTTACTGAAATGGATGAAAAAAACGTTCTGTTCCGTTGCGGTGGTCTATCCTGCTCATTTAGAAGGAATGGTCTATCCTGCTCCGCTATAGGATTTTTGCTGGTTACATAGCAGATAAAACTCAATGCAAACCCTTCTGAACAAGTGTGGCTTTCAACCAGGGCAGGTAAACCGGTTTCTCCACACTGGCCACTCTCTACCGACTCATGCCAAACTACAAGGCAAGATTCATCCCAATTCACTGGGACTCGCGAAGAATCAGGAATCATATCTGCCGACCTCATCGGACTTAAAGGTGGGGAAGATAAAAGTGTGACAGGATCTTAATTTAAACTTCTCGGGCTCAACGTGACAATGACAGGAAGTCGATGGTTTCAATGGGAAATAGCAGACATCGATTTGGTTGAAAATAAATATATTTTGTTTTGGCCTTAAGACTTTACAATGCGTCTAATACAGCTGTGTGGGTAATCGTTCCAACTGTGTGGGTCAAAGATTTTGGAATAATTTCCCGATTAGATGTCGTAAACATGAGTGTGTTTGGTGAGGGGAGGGTTCAGTTTGGTTTAGAGTCCGTGCTGACTGTACACACGTTCTATCCTACATAATAGACAATAGACAATAGGTGCAGGAGTAGGCCATCCGGTCCTTTGAGCCAGCACCGCCATTCAATGTGATCACGGCTGATCATCCACAATCAGTACCCACGTTCCTGCCTTCTCCCCATATCCCCTGACTCCGCTATCTTTAAGAGCGCTATCTAGCTCTCTCTTGAAAGTATCCAGAGAACCTGCCTCCACCGCCCTCTGAGGCAGAAAATTCCACAAACTCACAACTCTCTGGTTGGAAAAACTCAAAGCAAATATGTGGGCTGGGAAGTTTCCACTCATATACAAAACAAATGTACCACTATTTCCAATGTTTCACAGGGATATTCTGCTTCAATGAGAAAGGCATTGGGTACTCACCACCTCTCTGACCTGAAGTCCAGTGGCCTGCCCCCATCACGAATGCAAAAGAAAGAAAATAAGTCATATTAGCATTATGATTTGCACAGTTTCTATTTTATCAGTCTGAAGACGGGTCCTGTCCCGAAATGTCAACTATCCATGTTCTCCAGGATTGCTGCCTGACCCGCTGAGTTGCTCCTGTATTTTGCATCTTTCCTTGGTAAACCAACATCTGGTTCCTTGTTTCAATGTTCTTCTATTATATCGGGCATGTTCACAACTCCAGGACAAGAATGGACGGGAAAGGTTGTGATGGTTTAATAGTCGGACTATGTCATCTTGGATCAGACTTTACTGACTTTGTGTGTAGGATGGAACTGCAGATGCAGGTTGGAACCAAAAATGCCCACAAAATGCTTGAGTAACTCTAGTTTTGTTTAGTTTAGTTTGGTCTGGTGATACATCGTGAAAAGCAGGCCCTTCAGCCCATCGACCCCCCACTGGCTAGCAATCGCCCGGACACTAGTTCTATCCGACAAACCTGCACATCTTTAACGTGGTAGGAAACCTGAGCACCTGGTGAAAACCCACGCGGTCGTGGGGAGAAGGTACAAACTCTGTGCAGGCAGCAACTTAAATCCTTCTGCTTCCCCATCAACTAAACCTGCATCTTTGACCAAGCTTTTAGCATCAGGGTTAAGATCTCAAGAAACTGTGTTTAATTTTATAAGTGAAAGCTTCTATGAAGCAGCTCGGAACAATCTTCTGTCGTAACGACACTCCATGAATATGAGTTGGTTCTGCCCATGATTACACATGGGCCAAAGTGTACCTCTAATCCTTTCTGGTTGACAACACTGGACCAGAATGTCCCAGCATTTCTCTCTCAGTTTTTCTCATTTTATTGCACCCTCTGTGAAATTGATCTAAAACTGTCTTAATAAAATGCTTCTTAACTCCAGTCGCAACACTTCAACTTGTTACAGCACCTCTTAGCTGCGCTGTTAAAAGTTGTCATCTTCATGACAACTCCGTCACAAAGTATACTGTAGGACCAAGCTCACTCTCAGACGATGATGGCATCTTCCAACAGTAACTGAGATATCCAGCAGGGTTCAAATATTTTTGTCTTCAGCTGATGATAACAGGAACCAAAGACAAAGTGATGTAATTACTCAGCGGGTCAGGCAGCCTCTGTGGAGGGAATGGACATGCGATGTTTTTGGGTCGAGACCCTTCTTCAGACTGATTGTAGTAGGGCGGAGAGGGCTGGAAAAGAGAGGTGAGGACAGGACAATGCCCCCATACACTCCTCGTACCATGCCAACCATCCATCCATCACCCATTCACACTAGATTCACGTCATCCCGCTTTCCCACATTGTCTCCGCTATTTTTGTTAATACTAACTTAGAGTCACAGAGTGATGCAGTGTGGAATCAGGCCCTTCGGTAGGGTTGCCAACTTTCTCACTACTAAATAAGAAGCAAAAGGTCAATACACGGGACAAATTCCTGACGGCAATTCATTGACCGACTCGGCCGTGGTTGGGTGAATGGTGAGTTGGCCCGGGTGCTGGACTGCACACAAAGACCAGCCGGCGGGCCAGCTGAGGAGTTTTGGCCCGGGCCGCGCGTCTGCGTCTGCGCCTCTAAAGTTGATATCAAATCGTTTGGCCCATATCCCTCTAAACATGTCCAATTCATGTACCTGTCCAAATGTTGCTTAAACGTTCTGATAATACCTGCCTCAACTACCTCCTCCGGCTGCTCGTTCCATACACCCACCACCCTCTGTGTGAAAAGGTTAAGGGCCCGTCCCACTGTACGAGCTAATTTAAGAGTCCTCCCGAGTTTCCCCTGATTCAAACTCGGAGAATTACGGTAATGGCCGCTCGTAGGTACCCGGGGCTCTCGTGGACATTTTTCAACATGTTGAAAAATCTTCACGAGCTTACCGCGTTTCCCGAGTACCTGCCGCTAGCTTTACGAGCCGCTAAGAGACGTCCCGAGCTCCGAGGTACCCGCTACGTACATTCTACGTACTTACCACGAGTTTGATTTTTTTTTAAACTTGGGAGAGCTCTTGGGTAAAATCTTACAGTGGGACAGGCCCTTTATCACTCTGGTTTCTATTCCTCTAGTCATTGATTGCCTTACTCTGGGCAAGAAACTGAGCTATTCCTCTCATGATTTTGCACACCTCTATAAGATCACCCCTCCTCGCCAAGGAATAGAGCCCCAGCCTGCTCAACCTCTCCCTAAAGCTCAGGCCCTTGAGTCCTGGCAACATCCTCGTAAATCCTCTCTGCACCCTTTCCAGCTTGACTAATAGGGCATTTTAAACACTAAAAACACTAAAAATAAAATTGGGTGCTTTTAATACTAAAGATCTGAGAAAAGATCTTGAATTGAAATAACAGTGAAAAATAGAAAGTCTAAGATCTAATCACTCTTGGTAGTTGCTGCAGCTTAAAGAGCCTCATTCTGTGAATATTATTAATCTGTCCTTTAGTAAGCGATGACCAGCCCTCCTTAACATGCATTCCTTGACACTGCAGTGGAATAAAGTGCGTCTCTGCGTGACCCTCAGTAATCCTCTCACGCCGCGATAGGTTAAAGGTCACACCCTGGCAGAATGCCGACATACTCCACGTACAAAGCCTTGATGAAATTAATAAAGAGCAAGAACTGCTGCATTCCGTTGATCGCAGGTGGCAGCTTCGCCGCAGATTCAGTGGGTGATTCGATTTTTTCTTTCCTTACAGTCATAGAGTCATAGACCGTGGAAACAGGCCCTTCGGCCCGACTTGCCCACACCGACCAACGTGTCCCAACTACACTAGTCCCATCTGCCTGCATTTGGCCCGTATCCCTCTAAACCTGTTCTATCCAAGTACAATAGACAATAGACAATAGGTGCAGGAGTAGGCCATTCAGCCCTTCGAGCCAGCACCGCCATTCTTTATAATCATGGCTGATCATCCATAATCAGTACCCCGTTCCTGCCTTCTCCCCATAACCCTTGGCTCCGCTATCTTTAAGAGCTCTCTCTATTAGCCCTGTCCCACTCATTTCAAGTGCTCTCCCGAGTTTAAAAAAAATCAAACTCGTGGTAAGCACGGAGAATGAACATAGCGGGTACGTCGGAGCTCGGGGACGTCTCTGAGCGCTAACGGCAGGTACTTGGGAAGACTCGCTAACGGCAGGTAAGCGCGGGAAGACTCGTGAAGATTTTTCAACATGATGAAAAATGTGACATAGAACAAGGCGGTGTGTTGGCCGCGTGGACGCGGTGGGTGGATGGGCTAAAAAAAGATTACCCAAGGTCTAGAGAGTGTTATCTCCAGAGATGCTGCCTGACCAAACTGAGTTACTCCAGTTTCTCCAGAGATTCCGTCGGACCCGCTGAGTTAATCCAGATTTGCATATCTTTCATTTGTTCTGAAGCTCTCTATATCACTGTCAATATCTCTCAACCCAATATTTCCCGACCCGAAACGTCACGTATTCCTTTTCTCCAGAGATGCTGCCTGACCCGCTGAGTTACCCCAGCTTTTTGTGTCTATTATCTGCCCCCATATTGTCCGTCTCGTGTGAGCCGAGGGAATGTTCATTCTGTCAATGCCGAGACGATGTACACCGTACACAAGCTGCTGAACCCACGATCAACACCCCTCCAGTTCTGTTCCTTCTCGCTCCCACGATGTGTCGCAGCTGGTGAGAAACTCAGTCTCTGCTGAGTGGCCACCTGCCACCTCAGTCACACCCGTGTTGATCAACCAAACACCTTGCCAGCTGGTGCCATCTCTGCCCTGCGCAGAAGCGGCAGAAGAGCGTGCCATTCTAAATGTCATGAAGGCACAAGGACCTGCAGATGCTGGTGTACCAAAGGGAAAAGCACAAAGTGCTGGAGTAACTCAGCAGTCGGGCAACTCCTCTGGAGAATATGGGTAGGTGATGATTTGGGATGGGTCCCTGCTTCGGTCCGCAGTTTGAACGTCACTTATGCACGACCCGTGTTCTCCAGAGATGCTGGTTTCAGGTCGAGACCCTTCTTCAGACTGATGTCAGGGGAGTGGGCGGGACAGAGATAAAATGTAGTCAGAGACAGTAAGACTGGTGGGAGAACTGGGAAGGGGGAGGGGATGGAGAGAGAGGGAAAGCAGGGGCTACTTGAAGCTAGAGAAGTCAATGTTCATACCGCTGGGGTGTAAGCTACCCAAGCGAAATATGAGGTGAATACAAAAGTGTGTATAGTGAGTATATGCATATATACACACATAGGTGTTTCTACATATACATATACTTATATGTACACACACACACAAAGTATAATAGTGCAAAGACAAAAACAATTCCCCCAAGTCTAATAGCCCTGTCCCACGGTACGAGTTCATTCCAAGACCATTAAAAAAAATCAAATTTGTGGCAAGCACGGAGAATGAACGTAGCGGGTACGTCGGAGCTCGGGGACGTCTCTTAGCGGCTCGTGTCGCTAACGGCAGGTACTCAGGAAGACTCGCTAACAGCAGGTAAGCAAGGGAAGACTCGTGAAGATTTTTCGACATGTTGAAAAATGTCCACGAGAACCCCGAGTACCGACGAGTGGCCATTACCGTAAATCTCCGAGTTCGAATCAGGGCAAACTCGGGGAGAACTCTTGGGATGAGCTCGGACCGTGGGACAGGGGCTTAAGTGGTTTGAAGCTATTTGGAGGTTGAATTGTTTACAAGAGGTGAAAAGGAGAGAAACGGGTGTTGTATACAGGGAGTGAATTTGATGGAGGGGAAGGGGAGAGGGGAAAGATGGGGGGTTTAATGAGGAGTGAGTGACTCAGGGTTGGGGATGTGTGTGTGAAGGTGAGGAAGTTGGGCTTATAGGACTTGATATGACAATCCCTAATATAATTGGCACCTTCTTACAATCTTGAGTGGGGGGTCGGGGTAAAGACTTCATTGGGGTCATCAGGTGGGCACCCTCCTTCCTTGGTGTTTCGTTGATAGGCCAGAGGGCTCAACAGCAACACCTGGTGTCCCAGGTGTGCTCCCCTCCGTGTTACCCCTCTTGCTGGCCATCTTGCAGCCCAGTTGGAGTCCCTTCCTGTTCAGCCACGGCCAGTTGCTGCTTCACTCGGCAGCCTCTGACAGCGACATGACGGCTTGCCGCAAGGCCTGTCCTCAAACTCCCATTCCCTTCAGGAGTCTGGTTGTTGACATGGCTACAAATCCTCTACAAGCACCTGGGTACACGAGCCGTGTTGTTCTGCCTCGGCTGCTAAGTCTCAATACTTAAGACATTTGCGTTCATGCGCCTCCCAAGATCCAGTTAACTCCACGATGTACAAAGGACAACATTTGTGTGCATCGGGGTGGGGGTGGGGCAGGGTTAGTGCTGATGCCTCAAGAGCCGACCACGGGTGCTATCTGCACGGAGTTTGCACGTTCTCCCCGTGACAGCGTGGGTTTTCTCCGGGTGCTCCGGTTTCCTTCCCACATTCCAAAGACTTACAGGTGTGTAGGCTAATCGGCTCCGGTCAAAATTGTAAATTGTCCCTAGGGTGTTGGTGGGATGGTGCTAGTGATCTCTGGTCGGAGGGGACTGGGTGGGGACGAAGGGCCTGCTTGCGCGCTGTGCCTCTAAACCCAGGTTCGATCCCGACCTCGGCCGCTCCCTTTACGGAGTTGGCGTGTTCTCCCCATGGCCACGTGGTTTATCCCCCCCTGTGTTAGTCCGCATCCCAAAGCCACATTGCGAGGCTGAATGCCGGCATTCAGGTGCCCCTTATTGTACGAGGGGATAAAGAAAGGGAACTGATGCACTTGTAATAAGTCGCAAGATCTCTTTGTCGCGATGCGAGTACACGTGACCATTAAGCATGCTTGACTCTCTCTTGCAGAAATAAGGAGGAGGAAAATGGGACTCTTGGAATTGCTCTACCAGGAGATAGCACGAACACGATGGGCCGAATGGCTGCCTTGTGCGCTATATTAGGAAATCAACGTTGGGATATTTGTGCTTGCTAAGAGAAGTGTCACAATCCCACGACTGCTGTCAATATTCAGCGTTCCCCAAGGTAATCATGGCAGGTGGCTAATGGATGTACAACTCAGGTTTCTGTGAAATACACAGGCTATAAATCTCCCTGACAATCCAAAGTTTGATTTAACAAGGTCTACATGAGTAAAACGCAAAGTGCTGGAGCAACGCAGCAGATCAGGCAACTGCAGATGCTGGTTTAAACCAAAGATAGACACAGAATGCTGAAGTAACTCAGCGGGACAGGCAGCATCTCTGGAGAGAAGAAGCAGATGAAATGTGTAGGAAGGAACTGCCGATGCTGGTTTAAACCGTAGACAGACAAAATGTGCAGAAGGGTCTCGACCCGAAACGTTACTTCTCTCCAGAGATATTGCATGTCCCATTGAGTTATTCCAGCATTTAAGAAGGAACTGCAGATGCTGGAAAATCGAAGGTAGACAAAAGTGCTGGAGAAACACAGCGGGTGCAGCAGTATCTATGGAGCGAAAGAAATAGGCAACATTTCGGGCCAAAACCCCACTTCAGTCAGCATTTAATCCAGCATTTTGTGTCTATCTTTTTTAATTTAATTTAGTTTAGAGATGCAGCGTGGAAACAGGCCCTTCGGCCCACCGAGTCCGCACCGAACAACAATCCCCGCACACTAAGGACAATTTACAATTTTACCAAGCCAATTTGTGTATAAACTTGTTCGTCTTTGGAGCGTAGGAGGGAACCGGTGCTCCAGGTGACAACCCACACAGGACGCAGGGAGAAACATACAGACTCCGTACAGACAGCACCCACAGTCAGGATCGAACCCACGTCTCTGGCGCTGTGAAGCAGCAACTCTAGCGCTGCACCACCGTGCATGTGGAGGGAATCGACAAGTTTCGGGTCGGGACCCTTCTTCAGACTGAATGAAGACTTCGAGTCTAACTGAGTTCCCAATGGCGTTCGAAGCAATATTTACGATCTGGTCCACAAACTAATTTTGCATAAATTCGGGTAACTTTCTCACTGCATAAAGCGATCTCCTAACATGAATATTTCAAAACATAAGTGATTTTAAATTGGGGAAAAAAACATTTAATTTTTTTTTCTCAGCTCCAGCTGCGCAAGTGGTTTAATCTTTATTTAATTTTCTGCATAATGTCTTAAGTGTGCATTCACAATTCATTCCTGCTTTGAACATTACACGATACTAACCTCAACTAACAACTCCTATGGACTATCTTTGGTTGCACGAAGGTCTTTGGGATTTCTGCATTGTACTGCAGTTATTAAATTATTGATTTTTTTTTGTTATAATATATTATACGTTTAGTTTAGTTTAGAGATACAGCGTGGGAACAGGCCCTTTCGGCCCATCGAGTCTGCACCTACCAGCGATCTCCATACACTAGGACTATCCTAGACACTAGGGATATTTTACATTTTTACCAAAGCCAATTAGTCTACAAACCTGGAGTGTGGGAGGAAACCAGAGCACCCAGAGAAAACCCACGCAGGTCACGGGGTGAATGTACAAACTCCATACAGACAGTGCCCGTAGTCAGGATCGAACCTGGGTCTCTGACACTGTGAAGCAGCAACTCTACCAGCTGCGCCCTGTGCCGTCATATATGCTGACCACAGACCACTGAAATTGTTACTTGCAGCAGCATAACAGGCCTGTAAACACAATACACAGAGGTAACACCTGGTGGCACAGTGGTACAGCGGTAAAATTGCTGCAAAAACATACGTGGGTTTTCACCGGGTGCTCCGGTTTCCTTCCAAAGACGTGCAGGCTTGTATGTTGATTTACTTCAGTAAAATTGTACATTGTCCCTTGTGTGTAGGATAGCGCTAGTGTACGGGGGGATCGCCAGTGGGCTGGAACTCGGTAGGCCGAAAGGCCTTTACCCGCGCCTGTCCAAGCAACTCCCACAGAATGCAGTGAGGTACACACAGTTAACCTCATACACAATTCACAGAACCACAAGCAAGCTTTCAATAGTGAATGGTTAAATAATATGTTATATACGGGCTAACAAACCAGATGTTAAAAGTGGAATAATGAAGCCTTGGGAATTATTCCAACGCCATTAAACACTACAACCTCAAAATTGGGAACATGATTTTTGACTTTGTACTTGTATTTGTATTTATTAGCCTGTTTTTTTATATACACTGAATTTCGTTATTCCATTTCAGGATATATGACAATAAAACAGCTGAGCTTATTGTCACATGGACTGAGTTAGAGTGAAAAGCTTTTGTTGCGTGCTACCCAGTCGGCAGAAAGACAGTATGTGATTACAATCGAACCGTTTACAATGTACAGATACATGATAATGGAATAACGTTTAGTACAAGGTAAACCCAGCAAAGTCCGATCAAGGATAGTCCAAGGGTCACCAATCAGGTAGATAGTAGCTCCCGCCTGCTCTCTGGTTGAGGTAGGATGGTTCAGTTGCCTGATAACAGCTGGGAAGAAACTGGCCCTGAATCTGGAGGTGTGCGTTTTCACACTTCTATACCTTTTTCATGACTCTTCAAGGCAGCAATCTAGTCAGGAAATTCAGATCACACCGCTAAAGCGGGGGAAGGTAAATTCAAGAGGTGCGTCTCGCTTGCAGGCAAGTAGTGTGGCACGGTGGAGCAGCGGTAGAGTTCCTGCCTTACAGCTCCAGAGACCTGGGTTTGATCCTGACTACGGGTGCTGTCTGCATGGAGTTTATACATTCTCCCTGTGAACGCTTCACCACTATAACTAAAGGGCCTGTCCCACTTTCATGCCCTAATTCACGACCTTTTTTACTCGTGGCCATTTTTCATCGGGCTAGAAAAGCGCCCCGACCTACTTGATGCCACGAGTATCTACGACTGGCATCACAACCTACCTACGACCTACCTATGACCTCCTACGACCTTGTGACGACCATGCTGTGAGTATGAGTCAAGGGCAAACTCGGCAGAGGCCGCGAATTAGGTCGTGAAGGTGGGACAGGGCCTTTAGCATGACATAATTACATACTCTAGTGGGCTGGCAGATTGCAACCTTCACGTGGTCCACCCTGTTTCGACGAATGCAATCAACCTGGCGTGCACAACCAAATATGATCAAATAGAACAAGTTGTCCCGCAACTTTAGGCTGTGCACACCATAACGCAAGAACAAGACATACTCTAGTAGCTTGGTCTCACGAGAAACGTTTGCTGTGCGAATCCAGTCTAAAATGACGTTGGATCGTCTTGCCTCCATCATCATCACTGTGAACGCGCTGCCAGGGGTGGTGATGGAGGCAGATACCATAGTGGAGTTTAAGAGGGCCTTAGATGGCCACTTGGATCTGCAGGGAATGGAGGGATAAGGATCACGTGCAGAAGGATAGGATTAGTTCAAGTAGGTATGTACGGCACAGACATTGTGGGCTGAAGGGCCTGGGTCTCTAAAGTCTGAACCAGGCAGTGGAAAGATAATATTTAATTATTATTGAGCCATAATGTATTAATGTGGCAACTTAATGCCAAGATAAATTAATTTCATCTGCTTGAACATGATTTATATCCCTCCATCCCCCGCAAATCCACGCCCCTGTCTAAAAGCCTCTTAAACACCACTATCGTATCTGCCTCCATCACCACCCATGGCAGCGAGTTCCACGCACACCCACCACCCGCGGTATAAAAAAAACTCGCTCTACACATCACCTTTAAATTTGACCCCTTTCATCTTCATGCTATGACCTCTAGTTTAGTTTAGTTCAGAGATACCATGCGGAAACAGGCCCTTCGGCCCATTGAGTCCGCACCGACCAGCGATCCCCGCACACTAACAATATCCCACACACACTAGGGACAATTTTACATTTACACCAAGTCAAGTAACCTATGTACCTGCACGTCTTTGGAGTGTGGGAGGAAACACAAGATCTCGGAGAAAACCCACGTGGTCACGGGGGAAAAACGTACGATCTCCGTACAGACAAGCACCCGTTATCAGGATCGAACCCGCGTCTCTGGCACTGTAAAGGGCCTGTCCCACGTGGCGATTTTTTTGGCGACTGTCGGCGTCATTGACTGATGTATCAGGGTCGCCGAAAGGTTTTGAACATCGCAAAGTCCAGCGGCGACAATAAAAACGTTGCGGCACTTGAGGAAACACCGCGCGTCCATACACCATCACGCCGCGTCACGCCCCGTCTCTGCCGCGGCTTTCTCAGCGGCCTGATACGTCAGTCAATGATGCCGGCAGTCGCCGAAAAAATCGGCAAGTGGGACAGGCCCTTAAGGCAGCAACTCTACCGCTGCACCACCGTGCTGCCCTAATGGTCTTTGACAATTCCACCCTTTAGGAAAAGGTACGACTGGCTGCCCTGTCTATACCCCAGAGTTATATATACTTCTATAACCTTTCCCCTTAATGTCCGACAATCCAGAGAACACAATCCTAACCTGACCCAAACTCATTTTACAACTAAAGGGCCTGCCCATGAGCATGCGATTGCATGCGGCAAGCACGACTAAACCGGAAGAGATGGCTGCGCTGGGGCCACGCGGAGGTCGAGTGATCCCGTACAAGTTGACGTGAAGTTCGAGCGAAGTTCGCGGGAAGTTCGCGCTAGGCGTAAGCCATCAAGACGCTGCGTACGGCGTCGAGACGGTGCGTACGGCCTCAATGTGGCTGCGGGACGGCAGGCCGGTGCCGCGCGGAATTTTTGGACAGGGTCAGTTTTTCGGAGCCCCGCGTAATGTCGGGACCAGCTCCGCACAACTCCTTACGGCTCCGGCGATCAAAGTGGGACCGGCCCCGCGAGGCCGTACGGCTCAAGCGACCACGTTAGGTCGCGCTTGCCGCATGCAGTCGCATGCTCATGGGACAGGCCCTTAATACTCTTGCATCCAGGCAACATTCTGTTAAACCTCTTCTGCACCCTCTCCAAAGCCTCCACTTCCTTCCTGCAATGGAGCAACCGCAAATTGCATGCAATACTCCAAATGCGGCTTAACCACAGTCTTATAACTAATACCCAGTGTGGATATTAGACAATATGGGTAATGTGGAGAAGGCAGCAGACTGGGGTTGTGAGGGAAAGATAGATCAGCCATGACTGGATGGCAGTGCAGGCCTAATTCTGCTCCGAGACCCTATAAAGCTGCATCATGACTTCCTGACTCTTTTACTCAATGCTTGGTGCCTGATCTGATAAACTTCAAGTAAACAAACAGCTGCAAAGAATGTGGGATTCGGGTTTGTAATGAGGACTCATTGGCAGACCCGGGGTGCAGAATTTTCTGGCTTAACTGATAACAAAGACAATGCCCGTCTTCTGGTCCCTCGAGGCAAAATCTAGTAAATGGCTCCCATTGAAAACTCTGTTACTGTGTCTTTCAACCCAGATACGAGATGAGTGAGTGATGAGATAGTCAATAACGGTGTCATAAATTGTGAGCCGAACACCTTTGAATTTCCACATTCCCAGATGACATTGTTTATCTTAATCCAAGAGGTGCCTTCATTATGTTATTGTATCCAATCTGATTCCTTAAGTCCCATGGTGGTGTAGCGGGCAGTTTTGCTGCCTCACAGCGCCAGAGACCCGGGTTCGATCCTGACGGCGGGTGCTGCCTGTACGGAGTTTGCACGTTCTCCCTGTGACCTGCGTGGGTTTTCTCTGGGTGCTCTGGTTTCCTCCCCACACTCCAAAGATTGCAGGTTTGTAGGTTAATTAGCTTCTGTGAGTCGCCCCTAGTACTTACAGAGTCATACAAACGTGGGAACAGGCCCTTTGGCCCAACTTACCCACGGCGAACAACTGGATGAGCTAGATGCAGGAAAAATGTTCCCAATGTTGGGTGAGTCCAGAACCAAGGGACACAGTCTTAGAATAAAGGGGAAGCCATTTAAGACTGAGATGAGAAAAAAAAATTTCACCCAGAGAGTTGTGAATTTGTGGAATTCCCTGCCACAGAGGGCAGTGGAGGCCAAATCACTGGATGGATTTAAGAGAGAGTTATATGGAGCTCTAGGGGCTAGTGGAATCAAGGGATATGGGGAGAAGGCAGGCACGGGTTATTGATTGAGGACGATCAGCCATGATCACAATGAATGGCGGTGCTGGCTTGAAGTGCCGAATGGCCTCCTCCTGCACCTATTTTCTATGTTTCTATGTTTCTATGTTTCTATGCCCCACACCTACACTAGTCCTACCTGTCTGCATTTGGCCCATATCGCTCTAAACGTATCCTATCCATGTACCTGTCTAAATGCTTCTTAAATATAGCACCTGCCTCAACTACCACTTCCGGCAGCTCTTACCATACACCCACCACTCTTTGTGTAAAAAAGTTCATATTAACTTCAGAGTAAAGCTTTTCCCCTTAACCTTAAACCTATGATTCCCCTACTTCTGTGCATTTACCTGATCTATTCCTCTCACGATTTTGTACACTATAAGATCACCCCTCATCCTCCAAACAATAAAGTCTCCCGGTGTGTAGGGTAGAACTGGTGATTGTGGTCGGCAGGGACATGGCGGGCCGAAGGGCCTGTTTCCACGCAGTGCCTCTAGACTAAACTAAAGTAAATAATCAAACGATATTCCTGCTTCAAACTCCAACCTGAATGGAGAAACCTGGCTGCCTCTCGCCGAGACATCAGGTCAGTGGCAGAAAGTAAACATTTATAAATAATTTGGGGCCAGATTTCTTGCCTTGGATTTGGATGAAAGAGTAAAATTTAAGCTCTCCCTGGAGACAGCCGATCTTGAGCTTTTCCTCCCTGCCAATGTTACCTCAAGGCAATCACGGATTAATAAATATATTGATTAAAACTGTTTACTAAGCTTTTTATTTGCAGCGACACAAAAGACTACAGATGGTGGAGACTGCCGGGTGATCTCAGCGGGTCGGGCAGCATCCATGGAGGCACTGAGTTGGTTGGTTCATCGGTTATAGAGGCAGAATTTGTCCAATCAAGTCTACTCCGCCACTCAAGCATGGCTGATCTATCTTTCTCTCTCAACCCCATTGTCCTGCCTTCTCCCCATAACCCCTGACACCCACTGATTAGCTTGGTGCAGTTGCTGCCCTACAGCGGCAGAGACCCGGGTTCGATCCTGACCACAAGCGCTGTCTGTACAGAGTTTGTACGTTCTCCCCGTCACCAGCGTGGTATCTCCGGTTTCCTCGGTATCGTTGTAAATTGTCCCTCGGTTAGTGTGCGGGGATCGCTGGTCGGCACGGACTCTGTGGGCCAAAGGGCCTGTTTCCGCGCTGTGTCTCTAAACTAATCAAGAATCTGTCAATCTCCACCTTAAAAATCCATTGACTTGGTCTCCACAGCCATCTGTGGCAATGAATTCCACAGATTCACCTCCCTCTGACTAAAGAAATTCTTCCTCATCACCTTTCTAAAGGTACATCCTTTCATTCTGAGGCTGTGGCCTCTGGTCCTAGACTCTCCCACTAGTGGAAATATCTTTACATCCACTCTATTCCGGCCTCTCACTATTTGGTAAGTTTCTATGAGGTTCCTCCCTCCCCATACCCCCCCCCCCCCTCCCCGCTTTGATGTTTCGGGTCGAAACTCTGCATCAGGTCTTGAAGCATCCAGACCTAAAACATTAATCATCGATTTGCCTCCGCAGATGCTGCCTGATCCACTGAGATCTTCCAGCGTTTTTTTTGTTGTTGCTGCAATAGATGCACTATTTTTTTTCACATATCAGCAAAATTGATCATTGTGGCTATACCCATCATGCCTGATGCAGAAGCCTGGTTTTATATTGGAGGTCGAAATTACATTTTATTGGTCTCTTTAAATTTGGCACCAAATGTTTGTCTGGTCAGCTTTTTTTCTTTCGGAGATTCAATATACAGGATTAGGAAAAGCAACGAAAAAAACCCATCTGAAGATCCACACATTATAACATAGAACAATAAAGTACAGGAGCTGGCCCTTCGGCCCACAGTGTTTGTGCCAACCACAATTTCAAGTTAAAGTAATCCCATCTGCCTGCACTTGATCCACATCCCTCCATTTCCCCGCATATCCATGTGCATTTAAGTCTCTTAAACCAGCATCTGCAGTTCCTTCCTCCACTGTGGCTCCACCCGTAACGTCACCCATTCCTTCTCTCCAGAGATGCTGCCTGTCCCGCTGAGTTACTCCAGCATTTTGTGTCTATCTGGTCTTTGACATTTCCACCCTCGAAGAAAGGTTCTGACTGTCTACCCTGTCTAAGCCCCTCATTGCCTGCACCTGCCTATTCTCTCGGAAGCGGTAGATTTTCCAAGTTATCAGGCATCTATCAACAACTAGAGAGCGATCCTGTGCTACTATCTACCTCATTGGAGAACCTCAGACTATCTTTAATCAGAGGTAGACAAAAATGCTGGAGAAACTCAGCGGGTGCAGCAGCATCTATGGAGCGAAGGAAATAGGCAACGTTTCGGGCCAAAAACCTTCTTCAGACTTTAATCAGACTTTATCTTACACTAAACGTTATTCCTTTCATCATGTTTCTATACATCGTGGACGGCTCGATTGTAATCATGTTTTTTTTTTAGTTTAGTTTAGAGATGCAGGGAGGAAACAGGCCCTTTGGCCCACCTAGTCCATGCCGACCAGCGGTCCGGTCCCTATGCACAAACACTATCCTTTCACACTAAGGACAATTTACACTTTTTACCGAAGCCAATTCACCTACAAACCTGCACGTGTTTGGAGTGTGGGAGGAAACTGGAGCACCCACGGAAAACCCACGCGGTCACGGGGAGAACGTACAAACTCCCCACAGGCAAAATCCGTGGTCAGGATGGAACCCGGATATCAGGTGCTGCAAGGCAGCAACTCTACCGCTGTGCCACCCAATGATATTGTCTTTCCGCTGACTGGTTAGCATGCAACAAATGCTTTTCACTGTACCTCGGTACACGTGGCAATAAACTAAACTAAATTAGCTCTTCTGAATAACCAATTGAGCAGAGCCTTTAAGCTGAACACATTTAATGTACGGTAGACAAACATGCTGGAGAAACTCAGCGGGTGCGGCAGCATCTATGGAACGAAGGAAATAGGCAACGTTTCGAGCCAAAACCCTTCTTCAGACTAATGTAGGGTATGGGGGGGGGGGGGAGAAGAAAGGAAAAAGGAAGAGGAGGAGCCAGAGGGCTGAGGGAGAGCTGAGAAGGGGAGGAGACAGCAAGGGCTACCGGAAATTGGAGAAGTCAATGTTTAAGCCGCTAGGGTGCAGACTGCCCAAGCGGAATATGAGGTGCTGCTCCTCCAATTTCCGGTGGTACTCACTCTGGCCATGGAGGAGGCCCAGGACAGAAAGGTCGGATTCGGAATGGGAGGGAGAGTTGAAGTGCTGAGCCACAGGGAGATCGGGTTGGTTAATGCGGACCGAGCGGAGGTGTTCGGCGAAACGATCGCCAAGCCTACGCTTGGTCTCACCGATGTAGATCAGCTGACATCTAGAGCAGCGGATGCAATAGATGAGGTTGGAGGAGGTGCAGGTGAGCTGTTCTTCCTGGAGCTCGTGCCTATAACCTTGTACACTGCCCAGCAGCTTGAAGCATCCATCCTCAACGGACTGCTCAGTAATAGAGAATGGAGACGGGCAGGACCGCCAACAAGACTACTGGCACTAGTGGCACAGCTCCAGAACACACATACTATTGCAAATCAATACACCTTTCTCTCCTCCTGGCTAGTTATAGACCAGCCCAAGAATTCCTGATGGACATTTGAAAGGATAAAGCAGACCTACCGTAAAAGGAGACGAGATGGATAAGAAAGGTCGAGAGGGATAATGAGTTGTGGAGCCACACAGCTGGGAAACAGGCCCTTTGGCCCAGCTCATACATGCTGTCCAAGATCCCCCCCATCTAAGCTAGTTCCATTTACCCGCGTTGATATCCCTTATCTCCCCTAAACTTGATCCCTAATAGAGGCCCATATCCTTCTAAACCTTTCCTGTCCAGGTGTCTTTTAAATACTGCCTCCAACTACCTCCTCTGGCAGCTCGTTCCATATACCCACTGCCCTCCAAATCATGTACAAAATCATTCGACGAATAGATCAGGTAAACACTCAAGGGCCTGTCCCACTTGGGCGACATTTGCGCGTAATTCACGCAACATAATTTACGCGTCACGAAGCACGACGCGCGCATGGTGCGTGGTGACGTAAGCAGTGAGGCACGGTCACGCGCGGTGCCCCAGGATTATGGGATGTACAAAATCTTTGCGGCCATCTGCGTGATGCGCAAATGACGCCCAAGTGTGACAGGCCCTTCACTCATTAACCCAGAGTGGGGGAATCGAGGACCAGAGGACATGCAGTGCCCACCGTAATGTTTGGGACAAAGACCCATCATTTATTTATTTGCCTCTCTACTCCCCAATTTGAGATTTGTAATAGAAAAAAAAATCACCTGGGGTTAAAATGCACATTGTCAGATTTTATTAAAGGCCATTTTTATACATTTTGGTTTCACCATGTAGAAATTACAGCTGTGTTAACACATAGTCCCCCCATTTCTGATCTGTTGGACAGGTATTTGGGGATTTTTCTTTATTATATTATAGAGAAAATTCTTCTGTGATATGGGGCAAATGAGGGGGGGGAAGGAACTCGCTTAGATGGGGCATCTTGATCAGCATGGCCGTGTTGGACCGAAGGGCCTGTTTCTGGACTGTATAACTATATGCTTTCCCACTGCGTCATCATGAAGCAGATCTAAAGCTACAGAGAGAGCAGTCGGATTTGTCATCGGTTTTTTTTTTAAATAACCTTTTTTCCTCACATCTCAAACCTTACGAGTCAATTATTAGGACAGTCGTTGTCAAAACTCTTGCAAAGATGAGGTATTCCAAATTAGAAATTGGTTAACACTCACAATTAAGCAGTAGACTGATCACTGTCACGAGTCCTAATGGTGAGATCATTTCTAATATCACCTTTATTCAGAAATCAGCTTCCAAATTAAGAAACTTTTCTGAGGTTGCAAACTATTTCTTGACAGCATTATGTAAAATCACATAACAGTTGTGTGTTTTCAGAATGACAGACAGCCAACCATGTCATCTCTGGGTGCCCGCTCTACCACCCACCAAATGGAGCTGTGTCAGGGCCTGGCGGCAACAGAGACAACAACCTGGCTGCTCCAACACCCGGCTTGAGATCTAACTATTCCTTTGGTTTATGTTTCATTCGCAAGAAGAAGACATAACAATTACAATAGTTTTCAAGTTGTCATCTACATCAATGGATAGAATCATCAGTTTGGCGCGGCACGATGGCGCAGCGGTAGAGTTGCTGCCTCACAGCGCCAGAGACCCGGGTTCGATTCTGATTACGGGCGCTGGCGGTATGGAGTTCCCCCTGTGATCACGTGGGATGCTCCGGTCCCCTCCCACACCACAAAGACGTGCAGGTTTGTAAGTTCATTGTCTTTGGTTAAAAAAAAAAGGAGCTAATTGTCCCTAGTGTGTAGGATAGAGCTAGTGTGCGGGGTGATCGCTGGTCGGCACTCACTTGATGGGCAGAAGGGCCTGTTTCCGCGTGGTATCTCTAATGTCTACAATCGATCCATACACAAGTACAACGAGAAGAATATCAGAATGTAGAATATAGATTTCTCCATCACTGATCCACATTGACAGACCCATCCTACTATTATTTTCAGGTGTCCTTTTAAGTGACGTGATTGCTCATTTCTTTCTGCTCCTTGTTCATTTCACCACGGGCGTTCCGGCACGGTGGCACAGCGGCAGAGTTGCTGTCTTCCAGTGCTCACAGCGCCAGAGACCCAGGTTCGATCCTGACTAGGGCTGCTGCCTGTACGGAGTTTGTACCTCATGGGTTTTCACCGGGATCTTCGGTCTCCTCCCACACTCCAAAGACCTACAAGTTTGTAGGTTAATTGGCTCGGTATGAATGTAAAATTATCCCTTGTGCGTGTCGGATAGTTTGGTTTAGAGGTACAGCACGGAAACAGGCCGTTTGGTCCATCGAGTCCGCATCAACCAGCCATACCCGCACATTAACACTATCTACATATACTAAGGACAATTTACATCTATACCAAGCCAAATAACCAACAAACCTGTATGTCTTCAGAGTGTGGGAGGAAACAGAGTTGACGTGGAAAAGCTTTTCCCACTGAGAGTAGGGAAGATTCAAACAAGGGGACATGACTTGAGAATTAAGGGACTGAAGTTTAGAGGCAACATGAGGGGGAACTTCTTTACTCAGAGAGTGGTGGCTGTGTGGAATGAGCTTCCAGTGAAGGTGGTGGAGGCAGGTTCGTTTTTATCATTTAAAAATAAATTGGATAGTTATATGGACGGGAAGGGAATGGAAGGTTATGGTCTGAGCGCAGGTATATGGGACTAGGGGAGAATATGTGTTCGGCATGGACTAGAAGGGTCGAGATGGCCTGTTTCCGTGCTGTAAATTGTTATGTGGTTATATGGTTATATGGTTAAACCGAAGATCTCGGAAAAAAACCCAAGCAGGTCACGGGGAGAATGTATAAACTCCGTACAGACGGCACCCGTGGTCAGGATTGAACCCAGGACCAGGGCTCTGGCGCTGTAAGGCAGCAACTCTACCGCTGCACCACCGTGTTAATATCCGGGGATCGCTGGTCGGTGTGGACTCGGTGGGCCAAAGGGTGCTGTATCTTAAACTCATCCACATAAAATCCCACAATCTCCACTATTTCCAGGGGTTTTTTCTCTGTTTAGTTTCTGTGCCATTTTCCAATATAATTGTTCCCGCAGCAAGGGTTTTTTATTGTCAAATGTCCCGAAACAGAGCAATGAAATTCTTACTTACAGCAGGGATACAGAATATGTAATCACAGAACTTAATGAAGTTTAAGAGCCCTATCTAGCTCTCTCTTGAAGGTATCCAGAGAACCGGCCTCCACCGCCCTCTGAGGCAGAGAATTCCACAGACTCGCCACTCTACAGTTCCTTTCTACACTTTTTCCTGACTGCCTAGCCTGAGAAAGCCTCTCATACTGCTACGTATCCAGACTCCTATCAACCTCCTATGATCCAGAGAAAACAATCCAAGTCTGCCCAACCTATAATACCCTCTAAGCCAGGCACCAATACAGAGAACACAAGCCAACGAGACCATCAGACAAACCAACCTCCCTTCCATCGACTCCATTTACACCTCCCGCTGCCTCAGCAAGGCCAGCAGCATGAGCAAGGGCGGGTCACTCCCTCTTCCCTTCTCCACTCCCCCATCGGGCAAAAGGTATAGAAGTGTGAAAACGCACACCTCCAAATTCAGGGACAGTTTCTTCCCAGCTGTTATCAGGCAACTGAACCATCCTACCAACAACTAGATAGCGGTCCTGAACTACTATCTACCTCATTGGAGATCTTCGGACTATGTTAGATCGGACTTTACTGGCTTTGTCTTGCATTAAACGTTATTCCCTTTAACACTGTAATCATGTATTGTTTTTCTGCTGACTGGATAGCAGGCAACAAAAGCCTTTCACTGTACCTCGGTAATCGTGACAATAAGCTAAACTCAAACTCAAACATAACTTTGGGATGGGAGTCTGTGATTCAAACTGAGTTCAATATTGGGGTTCAAACTGCCCATGATTTGTTTCATACAGTACGGAAACAGGCCCTTCGGCCCACCGAGTCCGTACTGACCAGCGATCCCCGCACATTAACATTATCCTACACGAGACAATTTTCACATTGATGCCAAGACAATTAACCTACAAACCTGTAAACGGTTGGAGTGTGGAAAGAAACCGACGGCAGAAAACCCAGGAGGGTCACGGGGAGAACGTACAAACTCCGTCCAGACAGCACCCGTAGTCAGGATGGAACCCGGGACTCTGGCGATGTAAGGAAGCAACTCTACCACCGCACCACACAAATCTATGATCTCTATCAGTCATTTTGAATGAGGGAGTCAAGTTCACGATATCCAATTCTGTAGAGGATACAATGCTCGGCGGGTGTAAGGACTGTGAGAAGGGTGCAGGGAGGCTTTAGGAAGATGTAAAAGTCCGAAGCGAAGGGTGAAGATCGGCATAGAGTGGATGTGGAAAGGATGTTTCCACTGGTGGGAGAGTCTAGGACCAGAGGTCATGGCCTCAGAATTAATGGGCGCTCTTTTAGAAAGGAGGTGAGGAGGGGAGTCAGAGGGTAGTTAATCTGTGGAACTCATTGCCACGGAGGGCTGTGGAGGCCAAGTCAGTGAATGTTTTTAAGGCAGAGATAGACAAATTCTTGATCAGAACGGGTGTCAAGGGTTATGGGGAGAAGGCAGGAAAATGGGATTAGGAGGCAGAGATCAGCCATGATCAGAATGGCAGAGTGGACTTGATGGGCCGAATGGCCTGATTCTGCTCCTATAACTTGTGAACTTGTGAAGATCATAGCAAATGGCATCTGATGCAGTAAAATACACGGTCATCCATCTTGATAGAGAAAGAAAGTGTTTCTAAATAGTCGGTGCTATGGGGAGGCTGGGTAACTCTCTTACATAAATCGGTGGGAGCTAACATGCAGATTCAGCAGAAAATGAGGAGCCCTAATAGTATGCTGGCCTTTATATGCTGGAAGCATTTGAATAAATGGTTAAAGATAGTACAGAGCAAATATGTACTGGCCCAGAGATAATGCACCTGGAGTACACAGGTAGAGGCGGGGAGAAGGAGAAGGGGAGAGGGGGGGGGGGGGTGGGGGGGGGGTGGAGAGGGAGGGAGGGAGGGGGAGGTGGAGAGGGAGGGAGGGAGAGGGGGGGTAGTGGTGGGGGTGGGGTTGGGGGGGGAGGGGGACGGAGGGGAGAGAGAGAGGGGGGGGAAAAGGGAAGAAAGAGGCGGGTGGAGAACATGTACATTAGGTGAAATGGAAGTGAGGAGGGGCAGCAGAGAGGTGACCGTGAGCAAAAATCCACAGAGGATGAAGGGGGGGGGGGGGGGGGGGGGGGGGGGAGGGGAGAGAGGAGGGTAGGGGGAGAGAGAGAGAAGGAGGTGGGGAGAAGAGAAGGGAGGGTGGGAGAGGAGAGAGGGGAGAGGGGGGGGGAGAGAGGAGGTGGGGGGAGAGAGGAGGAGGGGGAGAGGGGAAGAGAGGAGGGAGAGGAGGAGGAGAAGGAGGAAGAGGGGAGAAGAAGAGGAGAGGGGAAGAGGGGGGATGGGGAGGGGGAGGGGTGAGGGGGGGGATAGATGGGGGAGAGGGGGGAGGGGGGAGAGGGGGGTAGAGAGGAGAGAGGGGAGGGGGGTGAGGGGGGGTGAGGGGTAAGGGGGGATAAGGAGAGAGGGGGGGGGGGAGGAGGGAGGAGAGAGGAGAGAGGGGAGAGGAGAGAGGAGGGAGAGAGAGATGGAAGGAGACAATGAATGGAATGAGAGCGCAGTGGCCGACATAGGGTTAAGGTGCTGCAGGCAGCGACAGGTACCTTGTTCGGCTGGACCGGGGGAGGAGAGAGATCGCATTTAAGACAACGCAGGGTTTTATTTATGCACCCACACACACACACACATCTATATTTTATAAGGAAGCAATGCTCTTGCCAGTACAATAGACCCCGAACATTTGCAGCAATTAGGAAGGGGATGGAGCAGGCAGGAGGTTTGAGGGATGGAGATTTTTCTGTTGTTGTTGATTCCTTTTTACTCACCGGGATCGAAGTGGGAGCTGAAGGCAAGGCTGGGCTGACACAGTCCAGACATAAGCATCAGTGCGAGGTGCAAATACGACCACATCGCCGCTACGATATGGGGTTGTTGTTTTTTTTTTCTCTCTCTTCTTCTCCCCCTCTCAAGGAAGGAGGGAAGGGGGGAGGGAGGAAAATGGAAAGGCGGAATGCAAAAAGCCTCGGAGATTCATGGAGAGCAGAAGGATTTGAGGGGAGGAGAGAGGGAGGATAATGAGAAGACAAAATGCAAAAAGGCTGCAAGATCCATGCAGAGGAGGGAGGGGGGAAGGAGAGAGGAAAGGAGGAATATAAAAAAAGGCAGGATGCAGAGAGCCGTCAAGCTGCAGAGAGAGAGGGAGGAGAGAGGAAATAGAAAAAGGGAGACAGAATGCGAAAGAACGGGTGAAAAAGCAAGAGGGGGGAGAGAGAGGAGTCAGGGGCTGGCAGGAACCAAAGGAGTGGTCGGAGCCGACCACAGAGGGGGATCGGGGGAAGGGAGTGCGAAAATGGGAGAGGGGTTAGGGGGTACTAGGGTCGTCCGGATGGATGTGAAAAGCAGATGGCGAGGGGGTCAATGCAGAGAGAGAGAGAGCGAGCGAGGAGGTGGAAAAAAGGGAGGAGGGAGGGGAGCTGAGTGTGTCCGATGTAGCGGGCAAGGGGGGTGTGTCCGCTGTGTGGGGTGTTCCGTGCCGTTGTAGCGGCTCCATCGCTGGAAGGCGGAATGTGGGGTGCCTCGGAGAGAGGAGCGGGGAGCGGGGCTCACTGCACCAGAGGGAAGCTCCGGCTGCATCCATGCAGAGGAGGGAGGGGGGAAGGAGAGAGGAAAGGAGGACTATAAAAAAAGGCAGGATGCAGAGAGCCGCAAGCTGCAGAGAGAGAGGGAAGGAGAGAGGGAGGGAAATGAAAAGCAGAATGCGAAGGGGTGCGGTTTCATGTCCTGAGAGAAGCGAGGAGGGTCAGTGGGAGGGGGGAGGGAGTGTGTCCGATGTAGCGGGGTTAGGGGGTGTCCGCTGTGTGGGGTGTGGTCTCAGGCGGCTCCGCGCTGCAAGCAGTGGGGTGGCGGGGAGGGGAGCGGGGAGCGGGGAGCGGGGAGCGGGGAGCGGGGAGCGGGGCTCACTGCACCAGCACCAGCATCCAGCTCCAGCAGCGCGCGCGCAGCGCCATCTCCAGCACAGCCCTGGCAGCACGGGGGGCGCGCATTGTCCTGGTCTCCGGGGGCGCGCACTGCCCTGGTCTCCGGGGGCGCGCATTGTCCTGGTCTCCGGGGGCGCGCACTGTCCTGGTCTCCGGGGACGCGCATTCTCCTGGTCTCCGGGGGCGCGCACTGTCCTGGCCTCCGGGGGGCGCGCACTGTCCTGGTCTCAGGGGGCGCGCATTATCCTGATCTCAGGAGGCGCGCGTGCTCGCGGGGGGCGCGCATTGTCCTGGTCTCCGGGGGCGCGCACTGTCCTGGTCTCAGGGGCGCGCACTGTCCTGGTCTCCGGGGGGCGCGCATTATCCTGATCTCTGGGGGCGCGCGTGGACTCGCGGGGGCGCGCACTGTTCTGGTCTCCGGGGGCGCGCACTGTCCTGCTCTCCGGGGGCGCGCATTGTCCTGCTCTCCGGGGGCGCGCACTGTCCTGGTCTCCGGGGGGCGCGCACTGTCCTGCTCTCCGGGGGGCGCGCACTGTCCTGCTCTCCGGGGGCGCGCATTATTCTTGTCTCAAGGAGCGCGCCTGGTCTTGGACACGGGATAGCGCATGGACACTCGGGGACCCGCCTGGTCCTGGTCGCGGGAGCGCGCATGGACACTGGAACGCGCCTGGTCCTGGTCCTGGTCCCACGGAGCGCGCATGGACACTCGGACACGCGCTTGGTCCTGGTCGCGGGAGCGCGGCAGGTCATGGACAACCGGGAGCGCGCCTTGTCCTGCTCTCGGGGGCGCGACTGGCCCTGATGCCAGCCTCCCCCCCCGTGCACGAGGACGAGGGAATGCGCGCGCCCTCTCTCTACTCCACTCATCCTCTTCCCCTTCTCAGCCCCTCCTCCCATTTCCCTCCCCCTCCTCCTCTACACCCCTCTCTCACCTTTCCCATCTCCAGATCTCCTCTCTCCCCTCCCTCCTCCATCTACCCCCACCAACCTCTCCCCCTACCATCCTCCCTCTTCTCCCTCCCCTACCCCTGTCTCCCCACCCACCTCTCCTCTCTTCCCCTATCCCCCATTTCACTATCGCCCCTCTCCCCCACCCCTCTCTCCTAACTACCTTTCTCTCCCAGGGCTACCAGGCTTCTGACTACCAGGGCTAGTGGGTCTGATCTGTTGGGAGAGGTTGCTGGGACTCTATTCCTTGGAACACAGGAGGATGAGGGGTGATCTTATAGAGGTGTATAAGATCATGAGGAGAATAGATCAGCTGGACACACAGTCTCTTGCCCAGAGCAGGTGAATCGAGGACCAGAGGACATAGGTTTAAGGTGAAGGGGGAAATTGTTAATAGGAATCCGAGGGGTAACTTTATCACACATGGATAGGACAGGTTTGGAGGGATATGGACCAAACGCAGGGAGGTGGGACTAGTGTAGCTGGGACATGGTTGGCTGGTGTGGGCAAGTTGGGCCGAAGGGTCTATCTCCACACTGTATCACTCTAAAAGTGCTGTGGGAGGCAGTACACGTCTAGTCACTGCTGCATTGCAGGGGGAAGGTAAATCTGTGCACAGCAGGCTCCCATTAGCAACCGGGCAAAAAGAACAGAAAGTGCTTCACAAGCCATCAGCATCAGTGGGAGGAGACACTGAGTTAGCATGGAAAGGTCAGCGATGTGAATCATTACGTTTGTTTTTGTTTGGACCCCATGCGAATTTGCTTTCCGCTTTTTTAATTTTGGAATTCCATCATCCACAGAATTTCAATAAACGAGGATACATGAGGAGAGTCAAGTGTGTTTTATTGTTATGTGTCCCAGATAGAAGAATGAAATTCTTACTTGCAGCAGCACAACACAATATGTAAACATAGTACACTGTGAACAAGAGAGAAAAAAAAACTTCCGTGGGTGTATAGGCTGTACTTTTCTTCTTCTTCTTCTTCTTAAGCCTCCTTTGGTCATGGCTGACCATGGGTGTCTCCAGGGGGCTATTCCCTATATGGAGGACGCCTGTGTGTGACTTTATTTAACGTGGGGAGACTGTTGCACAGACAGCCACCACACGGTCCTTAGCAGATCTGGGTCAGGAACCAGTGGCATGGAGTCCAAGACGACCGGAGACCCTTTCCTGCTGCAGCCTTCATCCGCCTTCCCAGCCGTTGTGACGCTCCACTAAGGTCAGCCATCATCCTCCGCCTGTTTCCACCATTGAGGTCTTGGTTGGATTGGCGACTGACTGACTGACTGACTGACTGGCTGACTGCGGAGCGGTGAAAATTATGACACCGAGCAAGTCACTAATCTAAACCCGTGTTAAACACTTTACCATCATAGTCCATCCATCATCAACAGCATGCCGACCTGTGAGTAATGATGACTATGCCTGCCATCTGGTCTATCAGCTTTACAGGAGTAAACCAAATTAGCTCAGTCAACTCAATCACATTGTAGATATAATGAACTATCTTTCAAATGCTTTACCGCACTTATTGATTGTAACTCAACCAGTGAGGCATCTGGAAGATTAAAAAATTGAAATAAACAACGTACGTTATGTTCCAAGAAGACTACCTTGCCCAGGCAATTCCTTTCATACGCCTGCTGCCTCCAGCTTGGCCATTACATCAGAGCATATGTATCATTTCAGAATTGCTCATCATATTTAGTGTGTGGAAATGCAATGATCATCGTAAATTCACAGCACAAGGATATGAAGGGAAATGGATGATGTGTAGGATCGCTGGTTTAAACCGAAGACAGACACAAAATGCTGGGGGCAGCTCAGCCCGGGACTGGGCAGCATCTCTGGAGAGAAAGAATGGCCATTCCTACCGCCATTTTGTGTCTATCTTTCACTCATGTGGAGGCAGATGAGATTAGTTCACCTTGGCATCTTGTTAGGCACGGACATTGTGGGCTGAAGGGCCCGTGCTGTACTGTTCTATGTTCTAGATCTTAGTTTAAGAATGACAGACACTGAGTGCTGGAGTAAATCAGCTCCGCCATTCAATCATGGCTGATCTATCTTTCACAAGCACTGTCCTGTACACCACGGATCATTCACACTTTGACCAAATCCAGTTAATCGACAGTCTGAAGAAGGGTCTCGACCTGAAACATCACCTAATCCTGTTCTCCAGAGATGCTGCCTGACCCGTTGAGTTACTCCAGATTTTTTGTGTCTGTCATGGAATGGAAAGCCTGGTTTCCACCTTATGGCAGAGTAGAAATAGGAGTTTCCCCTGCATTTTGCCTTCCTTTTTATTCCTCTTTCAAGATCTGGGCATCAGAAGCAAGACCAGGACTAATTACCTGGTCTGAAGAAGGGTCTCGCCCCAAAACGTCACCCATTCCTTCTCTCCAGAGATGCGGCCTGTCCCACTGATTTTCTCCAGCATTTATGTCTATCTTCGGTGTAAACCAGCATCAGCAGTTCAATAGCAAGAATGTCCTTCCTCAAATTTGGAGTATTGTGTGCTGTCCCCAAAACAGCACACAATACTCCAGGTGTGGTCTCACTAGGGCCCTCCCTGTACAATTGCAGAAGGACCACTTTGCTCCTATACTCAACTCCTCTAGTTATGAAGGCCAACATGCCGTTCACTTTCTTCACCGCTGAATTATTTGCCAACACTATCTGTAAGCTCAGTATAGAGCGCGGAGCTTGGTTTCAGAATCCCTTGCTCCCAGTAGGAAGTCACAGGACTGCTGGGCATATTTTGGAAACTTGCAGCAGCACAGGGTTTATTTACTCCTTTGAGAAGATACAGAATCCTCCCGCCTACAATGGGACAGAGGTGCACCCCTTGAAAAAGAAGAAGAGGGAATTTCTTTGGTCAGAGGGTGGTGAATCCGTGGAATTCATTGCCACAGTCGGCTGTGGAGGCCAAGTCAGTGTGGAGATTGACAGATTCTTGATTAGTACGGGTGTCAGGGGTTACGGGGAGGCAGGAGAATGGGGTGGAGAGGGAGAGATGGATCAGCCATGATTGAATGGGAGAGCAGGCTTGATGGGTTGAATGGCTGAATCTGCTCCAAGGACTTATGAACATGAGATACAGCGCAGAAACAGGCTCTTCAGCCCACCGAGTCCGTGCCCACCAGCCGTCACCCTGTACACTAGCATTATCCTATACACACCAGGGACTAGCAGCCTGTTTGTCTTTAGAGTGTGGGAGGAAACCGGAGCGCCCGGAGAAATCCCACGCAGTCACATGGAGACACGTACAAACGCTGTACAGACAGCACCCGTAGTCAGGATCGAACCCGGGTCTCCGGCGCTGCAAGGCAGCAAATCTACCGCTGCGCCACCGTGCCGCACTCACCTAATGCTAAACCAACTGTCCCGTTCAGTAAATAAACAGTTCTATTAATAGGCCTTTTAATTTCCTCTTGTGAATATTTCAAATCACAAGGCAATTTTTAAAATGTTTACGGAGGAACTGCAGATGCTGGAAAAATCGAAGGTGGACAAAAATGCTGGGGAAACTCAGCGGGTGAGGCAGCATCTATGGAGCGAAGGAATATGTAGCGATTCGGGGTCGAGACCCTTCTTTAGACTGGGGGGGGGGGGGGGGGAATTCATCACTGAAGAAGGGTCTTGACCCGAAACGTCACCTATTCCTTCACTCCATAGAAGCTGCCTCACCCGCTGAGTTTCTCCAGCATTTTTGTCAACCTACAGACCATTAAAAAAAACATGTTTAACAAGTTATCTCTAATATTTCTGTTTTATTCTTATAATTATGTTCTATTCTTTACCTGGCGCCTTGTGCGATGATTAAAATATTAATTAAAGGTAATACATTTTGCTGACAGGTTTGCGTTCATGTGAATAGTTTAATGTCATTGGCAGGCCTGAGAGCAACCTCTGTTGGGTGCCAGGGGTCGCATGTACTGACAGCTAGCAGGAAGATTACTGCTCTCTAAAGAGAGTGCTACCTCCTTGTGGGCAGCTCTAGTTTAGTTTCAGTATCGTGATGCAGCATGAAAGCAGGCCCTTCGGCCCACAGCGTCCACGCTGGCCATCGTCCACCCGTTCTGTGTCATCCCACTTTCCCATCCACACCCCCTGCACATCAGGTGCAATTTTACCCAGGCCACTTGGAGACACAGCGTGGGAACAGGCCCTTCGGCCCGCCGAGTCCACACTGACCAGCGATCGCCCCTATCCTATTTAGGGCGGTCACGGTGGCGCAGCGGTAGAGCTGCTGCCTTACAGCGAAAGCAGCGCCGGAGACCCGGGTTCGATCCCAATTACGGGCGCTGCCTGTACGAAGTTTTGTACGTTCCCCCCATGACCTGCGTGGGTTTTCTCCGAGATCTTCACTTTCCTCCCACACCCCAAAGACAGACAGGAACGGGGTACTGATTGGGGATGATCAGCCATGATCACGTTGAATGGTGGTGCTGATTCGAAGGGCCGAATGGCCTACTCCTGCACCTATGAATGTGTGAGGTCGGGGGAAGTAACCCCGCCACGGGAACCATGTAATCCCGCGCTACCTGCTCCATGGTCGGATAGTCGGTGACTAAACTGTCTCCCCCACCTTGTTTGCCAGGTGAGGAGGGGGGCTGTGGACCCATAACGTATATTTGAAATTAAAATAGTCAGAATTCGTTCTAATTTTAAAACATCGTAAACTAAATCCGGAATCCGGTGTGAAAGATCTAATCGTAAACAAATGTGACTGTTAGCCACGGTTTGAATGTTTAAGGAGCTATTCATTGGGGAACTAGGAGGTATTTGGTTTGGCCAGAATCTCAGTCACGTATCTTGAAATAGCTGAGTGGGTCTTGGTAAATCAAACTGTCCCAAGAGTGCATCGTTATAGAGCCATTGACTCATACAGCACTGAAACAGGCCCTTTGGCCCATCGTCCCCATGCTGACCAAGTAGCAGCTCCACTTTAGAGCAATTCTTACATGGTGGCAAATTGGTCCAAAAATAGGCAGCCCTGATGCACGTTTCTGGGAAACGTCGCCCCTCACTGGTGCAGTGAGTTGTAAGTTGCTTTGGCTCTGTAAGTTGTTGCCTTACAGAGCCAAAGGAAATAGGTTTAAGGTTAGGGGGGGGGGGGGGGGGGGGGGGGGGAAGGAAGGAAGATTTAATAGGAATCTGAGGCGCAACATTTTCACACAAAGGGTGGTGGGTGTATGGAACGAGCCACCGGAGGAGGTAGTTCAGGCAGGTACTAACGCAACATTTAAGAAACATGATTAGGACAGGTTTAGAGAGATAAGGGCCAAACGCAAGCAGGTGGGACTAGTGCAGATGGGACTTGTTAGTTGACATGGGCAAGTTGGGCCAAAGGGCCTGTTTCAACCATGTTTCACTCTATGATCTGGGTTAGATCCTGACTATGGATGCTGTCTGTACAGAGTTGTGCACCTGTCCTAAAGTCTATTAAATGTTGTTATAGTACCTGCCTCAACTACCTTCACTGGCAGCACGTTCCATATTCCCCAACTCTGGATATTCATCCTATCTATCCCTCAAGATCTGATACACTTCTGTAGTATCACGCCTCATCCTCCAGCAAACTTGGAACAAAGTACTCGCTTGTCCAACCTCTCCCTATAGCTCAGCTCCTCAAGTCCTGGCGACATCCTCGTAAATCTTCTCTGCACTTTTTTTTCCAGCTTAAAAAATCATCCTTCCTTCAGCAGGGCGACCAAAACTAAACACAATACTCCAAAGACAGACACAAAATGGTGGAGTAACTCAGATTCAGATTCAGATTCAATTTTAATTGCCATTGTCAGTGTACAGTACAGCGACAACGAAATGCACTTAGCGGGACAGGCAGCATCTCCGGAGGGAAGGAATGGGCGACGTTTCAGGTCGAGGCCCTTCTTGCAGACTGAGTGTCAGCGGAGAGGGAAACTAGAGATATGGAAGGGTACAAAGAGGAAGGAAGGTGTAAAAAGGACAGATAAAAGCAGACAACAATCAAGGAAATGTAGAACGGTTCATGGTTGGATGAGGGGAAGGTGACAATACTCCAAATACTCCACCAATGTCTTTCACACCTGCAAATTTTATATCAGCAATATTTTAGTTTGTGCTCAAAGGCATTTTAATCAGAGCCTGCACTGCCATTTATTGTAATCATGGCTGATCATCCACAATCAGTTACCCGTGCCTGCCTTCTCCCCATATCCCTTGATTCCGCTAGCCCCTAGAGCTCTATCTAACTCTCTTTTAAATCCATCCAGTGAATTGGCCTCGACTTCCTTCTGGGGCAGAGAATTCCACAAACTCACAACTCTCTGGGTGAAAAAGTTTTTTGTCATCTCAGTTTTAAATGACCTCCCCTTTATTCTTAGACTGTGGCCCCCTGGTTCTGGACTCCCCCAACATTGGGAACATTTTTCCTGCATCTAGTTTGTCCAGTCCTTTTATAATTTTATACATTTCTATAAGCTCCCCTCTCATCCTTCTAAATTCCAGTGAATACGAGCCCAGTCTTTCCAATCTCTCCTCATGTGACAGTCCCGCCATCCCGGGGATTAACCTGGTGAACCTACGCTGCACTGCCTCAATAGCATAGGATAGTTGGGGGGTCACTGGTCACTAAACTAAATTAAACTAAACTAAACTAAACTAAACTAAATTAAACTAAACTAAACTAAACTAATTGTAATGTAACACCCCAGGTCTAACTATCTGCTGCCAGATCTATAGTCAGCTGGGTAACTGAGGCTCTGAGCCCAGGTAACTAGTAGCGTGGATAGGGGAGAACCAGTGGATGTGGTGTATCTGGACTTCCAGAAGGCTTTCGACAAGGTCCCACATAAGAGATTAGTATACAAACTTAAAGCACACGGCATTGGGGGTTCAGTATTGATGTGGATAGAGAACTGGCTGGCAAACAGGAAGCAAAGAGTAGGAGTAAACGGGTCCTTTTCACAATGGCAGGCAGTGACTAGTGGGGTACCGCAAGGCTCAGTGCTGGGACCCCAGCTATTTACAATATATATTAATGATCTGGATGAGGGAATTGAAGGCAATATCTCCAAGTTTGCGGATGACACTAAGCTGGGGGGCAGTGTTAGCTGTGAGGAGGATGCTAGGAGACTGCAAGGTGACTTGGATAGGCTGGGTGAGTGGGCAAATGTTTGGCAGATGCAGTATAATGTGGATAAATGTGAGGTTATCCATTTTGGTGGCAAAAACGGGAAAGCAGACTATATCTAAATGGTGGCCGATTGGGAAAGGGAGAGATGCAGCGAGACCTGGGTGTCATGGTACACCAGTCATTGAAGGTAGGCATGCAGGTGCAGCAGGCAGTAAAGAAAGCGAATGGTATGTTAGCTTTCATTGCAAAAGGATTTGAGTATAGGAGCAGGGAGGTTCTACTGCAGTTGTACAGGGTCTTGGTGAGACCACACCTGGAGTATTGCGTACAGTTTTGGTCTCCAAATCTGAGGAAGGACATTATTGCCATAGAGGGAGTGCAGAGAAGGTTCACCAGACTGATTCCTGGGATGTCAGGACTGTCTTATGAAGAAAGACTGGATGGACTTGGTTTATACTCTCTAGAATTTAGGAGATTGAGAGGGGATCTTATAAAAACTTACAAAATTCTTAAGGGGTTGGACAGGCTAGATGCAGGAAGATTGTTCCCGATGTTAGGGAAGTCCAGGACAAGGGGTCACAGCTTAAGGATAAGGGGGAAATCCTTTAAAACCGAGATGAGAAGAACTTTTTTCACACAGAGAGTGGTGAATCTGTGGAACTCTGCCACAGAGGGTAGTTGAGGCCAGTTCATTGGCTATATTTAAGAGGGAGTTAGATATGGCCCTTGTGGCTAAGGGGATCAGGGGGTATGGAGAGGGCAGGTACGGGATACTGAGTTGGATGATCAGCCATGATCATATTGAATGGCGGTGCAGGCTCGAAGGGCCGAATGGCCTACTCCTGCACCTAATTTCTATGTTTCTATGTTTCTATGTAACACCCCAGCTCTAACTATCTGCTGCCAGATCTATAGTCAGCTGGGTAACTGAGGCTCTGAGCCCAGGTGACTATAATCTCGACCCAGTACTTTCCGGCCATTTCTACTGGGAAGTCCTGATTTTTTTTACGGAACGATTATCACCAAGAAGTATTCAGTTTGTTTCCAGCATTTTATCCCAACAGCTGCAGATGTATTTTTAACAAAAGAATATGTATTTTCCTTTGGGTACCCCCTTGTGATTAAATGGCTTCTCGCTGACAAAGCAATATGAATGTAGCAATGGATTGATAACTATTATATAACAAGCACCGATTGTACTTCTGTGCTGTGGACAGTAATGCCAGCTCCAGCTCGATGGAAATGTGATTCATTATTAACCAGCCCGTCACATTGTCCATAGCCCGGTGAACAGGTGTGTACTCACCAAAACCATTACAACACTGCAGGCCGCCAAATATGGCCACCCATCATTCTTTGGACGGAAGGATCTGCAGATGCTGGTTTACACCCAAGATGGAACCAAAATCCTGGAATAACTCAGCGGGAACAGGCAGCATCTCTGGAGAAAAAGGAATGGGCGACGTTTCGGGTCGGAATCCTTCTTCAGACCGTAAGATAGGGAAGGCTAGAACAAAGTAGGGGCGGCACAGTGGCGCAGAGACCCGGGTTCGACCCTGACCTTGGGTGCTGCCAATGTGTGTGGAGTTT
Source organism: Leucoraja erinaceus (assembly GCF_028641065.1). Classification (NCBI taxonomy): domain Eukaryota; kingdom Metazoa; phylum Chordata; class Chondrichthyes; order Rajiformes; family Rajidae; genus Leucoraja; species Leucoraja erinaceus. Next base: position 9,786,404 of record NC_073399.1, on the reverse strand, counting down.
GTATATTGTGTGAGAAAAAACTGCAGATGCTGGTTTAAATCAAAGGTAGACAAAAAAAAATCGAAAGTAGACACATCAGCCATGACCACATTGAATGGCGGTGCTGGCTCAAAGGGCCAAATGGCCTACTCCTACACCTATTGTCTATTGTCTATAAAATGCTGGAGTAACTCAGTGGGTGAAGCAGCATCTCTGGAGAGAAGGAATGGACAAAGTTTTGGGTTGAGACCCTTCTTCAGGGTCTGAAGAAGGGTCTCGAACCAGCCGTCTGTGGCAATGGGTTCTGCAGATTCACCACCGTCTGGCTAAAGAAATTCCTCTTTGTTGTTGTATCGGCTGCAATTATGGCATTTAAAAAATGTTTTAATAGTTAAATATTTTCAGGGGAAGATTGGTCTAGTTTGCATCTTGCATCTCGCTCTGTTGGACCCCCCAACTAAGATTCTGAAGATGCAACAGTGTTCCAGGGACTCAACGGGTCAGGCAGCATCCGCGGAGAGAATGGACAGACGATATTTTGGTTTGGACCCTTCCTCGGACTGCTTGGAGAGAGGAGAAATCTGGAAAGCAAAGCTCAAAATTCCAGCAGATCCTTGTGGTGGTCTGCTCAGCAAACCATTTGTAATCTGACCGAGTTTCCAATTTGTGTTTTGCTCAAAACCCCAGCATCTGCAGTTTCTTGCCTCGCCATTGTGAAGCTGCAACACCTTAACCCGCCAGTGTGTGTCAGCAGAGGCCTGAGCTGTAACATTCCGATCCAGAGGATACAAAGCAAAGAATGCCGGAAACACTCAGCTGGTCAGGCAGCACCAGCGGTAAAGATAAAATAACAGTTGACATTTCAGGTCAGTGACCCTTCGTGAGAAGTGAACGTTCGGTTCAGTTCAGAGACGTAGTGTGGCAACAGGCCCTTCAGCCCACCGAGGCAGATTCCTGATTAGTAAGGATGTTAGGGGTTATGGGGAGAAGGCAGGAGAATGGGGTTGAGGGGGAAGGATAGATCAACCTTGATTGAATGGCAGTGTAGACTTGATGGGCCGAATGGCCTAATCTGCTCTTAAAACGTATGAACTTGTGTCTTTAGAGAAACAGGATGGAACCCTGTCCATGTTATCCCACTAGTCCTATGTTATCCCACTTTCCCATCCACTCTCCACACAGCAGGGGACAATTTACAGAGAGCCAATTAACCTGCAAACCCGCACGTCTTTGGGAATGTGGGAGGGAACCAGAGCACTTGGAGGAATCTCACGCTGTCACAGGGAGAACGTGCAAACTCCACACAGACAGCAGCCCGAGGTCAGGATTGAACTCGGGTCTCTGGCGCTGTGAGCCAGCAGCTCTACCCTCTACGGGTGGTGATGGCAGGCATGGGCACGGTAGATGGGTTTCGTGGGCGCAAGAGTTAATAAGTGACCTTTGCATCCAACCTATATTTAGAGAGGGTGGACATGTTCCAAATATTGTCAAAGCCTCCGGAGTGAAAGGGGGGGGGACACATGCCCAGTTCGAAAGCAGGAAGATGATTTCACTGCAGCTGGTGGTCGGGTCAAACGAGGCAAGAGATCAAACGTGGGACAGTAGCGCACAGGAACAGGCCCTTCGGCCCACAACGTCCGTGCTGAAACATTATGTCAAGGTGAGCTAATCTCTTCCACCTGCACGCAATCCACAGCCCTCCACTCCCTGCAGATCCACGTACCTATCCTAAAGCCTCTCAAACACCACTGTCTCCACAGCCACCTCCCAGGCACCCACTACTCTCCGAGTAAAACAAATTGCCCTGCAAATCTCCTTTAAACATTTCCCCTCCCACTTTAAAACTATGCCCACCCCCCCTCCTCCCTAGCCTTTGACATCCCCACCCTGAGGAAAAGGTTCTGACTCTGCACCCTATTTATGCCTCTGATCATTTTATACACGTCTATCCCGTCTCCCTCAACTTCTGGCGTTCCAGAGAAAACAATCTAACTTTGGAGGGACACAAAATGCCAGAGTAACTCAGCAGGACAGGCAGCAACTCTGGAGAGAAGGAATGGGTGACGTTCCGGGTCAAGACCCTTCTCCACTCTGAAGAAGGGTCTCGACCTGTCCTGCTGAGTTACTCCCGCATTCTGTGTCTATCTTTGGTGTAAATGACGGCCACATGATGCGTGCGACAGTCAGGACCGGCCTGTTGCGTAAATGACGGCCAAGTGGGACAGGCCCTTAACAGTTCCAGAGAAAAATGTGCAATGTCTGCAATGAGGTAGGTTGGAGGATCGGACTGTACTCTAGTTTATAGAAGGACCGTTCAGAAGCCTGATAACAGAGGGGAAGAAGCTGTTTCGGAGTCTGGTGGTGCGCGCTGTCAAGCTTCTGTATCCTCTGCCCGATGGGAGCGGGGATGATTGGGGTGGGAAATGTTGCTGATTATGTTGGCTGCTGTACCAAGGCAGGGTGAAGAGTAGTGTCATTTAGTTTAGTTTAGAGATACAGAGTGGAAACAGGCCCTTTGGCCCATCGAGTGCACGCCAACCACCATCACCCATATACTAGTTCTATCCTACGCCATTCTATATTGTCCCTATCCTGGTAAATTAACAATTTACAATTGTTATTATCCTCGGGACAATTTACCACATCCTATTGGCCTACAAACTTGCACGTCTTTGGAATGTGGGAGGAAACCGGAGTGCCCGGAGAAAACCCACGCGGTCACAGGGAGAATGCACAAACTCCGTACAAACAGCACCCAAGGTCAGGATCGAACCTGGGTCTCTGGCGCTGTGAGGCAGCAACTCTACCGCTGCGCCACTGTGTTGGCCCCAATGGAGTCAATGGGGAAGGGAGTCTGGTCTGTGACGGAATGGGCTACATCCCTCCATGATCATATTGAATGGCGGTGCAGGCTCGAAGGGCCGAATGGCCTGCTCCTGCACCTATTTTCTATGTTTCTTTCTATGTTTCTATCCACAACTCTCTGCAATTTCTTGCTGTCATTAATGCACACTGTTACAACCTGATCCAACGTTCGAACGTTGCCCATCACAGTACATTTGGTTCTTCATTCTTCTCCGTGGATTGTCACCTTGCCGTGGTGGAGAAGCTTGTGTGGTCCTGAGATGCCGTCTGGAGCTACACTCCTGGTAGGGCCACCCATGGCAGTAAGGTCGAGGGGGAGGTATCTGACAAAGAGCAATCCAACCAAGACCTCAACGGTGGAACAGGCGGAGAATGATGGCTGTCTCTCTAAAGTCTAAAGCTGGTGGTTCGATGGCAATGGGGTAGGCCCTGCAGAAGCCTGGGGCTTTCCTGGATCAGGGCCACTCCAGCACGTCCAACATGGCTGCAAGAACTTCACCGCGCAATGCACATGCGACAACAAAGAACTGTCGAACCACTGAGAATGAATTAGTTGAGAATTCCTTCATTCAATGCTTCTTTTATTTTGGCCATCAGTAAAACATTGACTTTAATACACCTTTCCAAAGAAAGTACAAGCACTTTTCCCCATTGAGAACGGTACATACACAGTATGCCTTTTAAAAGGTACTTTATCCTTTGAAGGTGGATGCAGAATGCTGGAGTAACTCAGTGGGACGGGCAGCATCTCTGGAGAGAAGGAATGGGTGACGTTTCGGGTCACGATGCGTCTCCAGTATGAGGTAGGGTCTCGATCTGACACGTCACCCATTCCTTCTATCCAGAGATGCTGCCCGTCCCGCTGAGTTACTCCAGCATTTTGTGTCGATCTTCTGTGTAAACCAGCATCTGTAGTTCCTTCCTACTACTTTTATCTTTGGCTTGTTCAGTGAAAGCCCTCACCCACAGACTGCCAGGTAACCCATCCCTAAGATGTCCCCAGAAACCCACCCATTAAATCATAGGCTTTACTTTAGGTGGTGCCATCAAAGAGCCTGGTCCTCTGAAGAGCCATGTGGACAACTTAGAAATTACCAACCGCACCCAACTTCCAACTCCTGCATACTTAGAACGTAGACAAGAGATGGATTGTTAACTTGCGTACGTACACCAGTCAAAAGCATCAACATGTCATTTAGAAAATTCCATCGCAATAACCTTTTGCCCAGAGTTGGGGGAAATAGAGGACCGGAGGTCATAGGTTCAAGGTGTAAAGATGGAATCGGAATCTGAGGAGTAACTTTATCCACACAAAGGGTGTATGGAACAAGCTGCCAGAGGAGGTAGTTGAAGTTGGGACTATCCCAATGTTTAAGAAACAGTTAGACAGGTGCATGGATAGGACAGGTTTGGAGGGATATGGACCAAATGCAAGCAGGTGGGATTAGAGTAGTTGGGACATGTTGGCCGGTGTGGGCAAGTAGGGCCACTCTTTGACTCTCTCCAATAATAATAAGGCAATCTTGTTGAAGGCACCGCATAGCTAACTTGGCTAAATGGTATTCAAATAAATGGAAAGATGTAAACTTAATTCTTTCAATTCTGTTGATACACACACTAGGACGTAATCCATGATTAAATGTCCTGGAACTTAAAGGAACATACAAGAACACACGACACTTCACCAGTTAGTTTTCCCACCTCCGGTAGCACCAAGGAAATATTTAAAGAATAATCAGTCAGCATAATAGTACCTCACAAAAAGATAATCAATTAAAATATTTTCACCCATTCAATATCAAAACAGTTTTGATTCACGAGTGTTGATAGGATCCCAGAAGTGAAGAGAAATGCCTTTTTTTTTTTTTAATTCTTCCAAAAAGAAAAAAACCCCGCACAGTATTTTGTGTTGTATAGTGTCATCTCTTCATTTTGTCCCCATTATTTTTTCTGGTGTAGAGATTAATTACTTTATAGTCATTGAGTTTTTTCCACAATCGCATTTCCATTTTCATGTCGTGGTTCGAGTAGAACACCACCTTGTGGTATGTCCGGTCAAAATAATGGTCGGAATAGTTTGCATAATCTTCCGTCATGAAGCCATAGGCCGTGACCTGAGAGCAGAGAGGAGAAGAAGCATCAAACCAGGGGAACGTAACGCAGGGGGTACATCCATCCCAAAACACTAAACCGCAACCGGGCTCATTCAAGGTCAAAGAACAAAGCAAAATGTAGAGATGCTGCCTCGAGACACGGCTTCCATCCTGACCGCGGGCTAAAGTTCGCATTTATTGCCACATGCACCAGTTAAGGTACAGTGGAATTTCACTTGCCATGCAGCCACACAGTCAAAAAGATCACAACACACAATAGAATACAACATGAACCTGTCTTAATGGAGTTTGCACGTTCTCCCTGTGACCCCGTGGAGTGGGTTTTCACCGGGTGCTCTGGTTTCCCTGCCACACTCCAAAGGCATGCGGGCTTGTAGGTTAATTGGCTTCAGTAAATAGTAAATCACCTTTATTGTATAGGATAGTGCTAGTGTACGGGGCGATCGCTGATTCGGTGGGCAAAAGGACCCGTTACCGCTCTGTATCGCTAAAGTCTAAAGTAGATGGGGCATCTTGGCCAATGTGTGCATGTTGGAATGAAGGGCCGGTTTCCATGCTGTATGACTTCATCTAGGACTCTAATGCCCCATCTCTGCCTACCTACGATGAAGGCTTTACTGACCTGGTACTAGTACTTCACTGACTTTACCTTGCACTCAACGTTATTCCCTTATCATGTATCTGTGCACTGTGAACGGCTCGATTGTAATCATGTGTTGTCTTTCCTCTGACTGGTAAGCCCGCAACGAAAGCTTTTCACTGTACCTCGGTACACGTGACAAGCGAGTAAACGCAACTGGTAAGGTAGCACTGACCAACCTGATCTCCCGGTGGCCCAGCACTTCAACTCCCCCTCCCATTCTGATCTTTCTGTCCTGGGCCTCCTCCATTGTCAGAGTGAGGCCTAGCGCAAATTGGAGAAACAGCACCTCATATTACGCTTGGGTAGTTTGCACCCCAGAGGTATGAGCATTGACTTCTCTAATTTCAGATAGTCCTTGCTTTCTCCCTCCTTCCCCTCCCCCTTCTCAGCTCTCCCGCAAGCCTACGCATCTTCCTTTCTTTTTCCCGCCCCCCCCCTCGACATCAGTCCGAAGAAGGATCTTGACCCGAAAGGTCGCCTATTCCTTCTCTCCATAGATGTTGCCTCACCCGCTGAGTTCCTCCAGCATTTTTCTCTACCTTCGATTTTTTTTCCCAGCACCTGCAGTTCTTTCTTGAACCAAACTCAACCTGTCGGCCAGTTATCGGACGAGTCGTTAGGGTTGTGCCACACTCAGCAAATGCCGCAACTGTAGGACACCAACAGTGAATGGAAGCAACACTTCAACACTCCCTCTTACCTCGTCGCATGAATGGATCGCAGCCAACAGCATGGTTGCACCGGTACTTGGGCGGTAAATGTCACGGTGTCGCGAGCTCAAAATCTTTCCCTTCAAAAACCTGCAGGAACAACACTGCATTAGAATAGCCCAGGAGTACCTCGTACATGGCACAGTTCAGCACGGGACCACACCCTTTAGCCCAAACTCATCTTAGAAAGGCACAAAACACTGGAGTAACACAGGCAGCATCTCTGGAGAAAAGGAGCAGGTGACGTTTCGTGTCGAAACCCCCCCTTCTTCTGAAGTCACGTGATAGTAGAATTAGGCCATTCGGCCAATCAAGTCTATTCCGCCATTCCATCATGGCTGATCTATCTCTTCCTTCTAACTCCATTCTCCTGCCTTCTCCCCATAACCTCTGATACCTAAAGTCATAGAATCAGAGTTGTACAGTGTGGAAACAGGCCCTTCGGCCCAACTCGCCCACACTGGCCAACAATGTCCCTGCTACACTAGTCCCATTTGCTTGCGCTTGGTCCATATCCCTCCAAACCTGTCCCATCCAAGTACCTGTCGAGCTGTTTCTTAAACGATGGGATAGTTCCTGCCTCAACTACCTCCTCTGGCAGTTTGCTCCATACACCCACCGCACTGTGTGAAAAAGTTACCCCTCGGATTCCTATTAAATCTTTTCCCCCGTACTAATCGAAAATCTATCAATCTCTGCCTTAAAAATATCCATTGGCCTCCACAGCCTTCTGTGGCAAAGAATTCCACAGATTCACCACCCTCTGACTAAAAATTGCTCCTCATCTCCTTCCTAAAAGAATGTCCTTTAATTCTGAGGCTTTGACCTCTAGTCCTAGACTCTCCCACTAGTGGAAACATCCTCTTCATATGCACTCTGTCCAAGCCTTTCAATATTCTGTATGTTTCAATTAGGTCAATTTTGAACCCAGGTTCCTGCAAGATCGCTCCATTTTGTTTCTAGTTTAGTTAAGAGATTCAGCGTGGAAACATGCCCTTCGGCCCGAGTCCACGCCGCCCACAATCACCCCGTACGTTAATTCTATCCCACACACACACCAGGGACAATTTACAGAAGCCAATTAACCTACAAATCCGCACGTCTTTGGGAAGCGGAAGGAAACCGGAGCACCTGGAGAAAACCCCCGCGGTCACGGGGAGGACGCACAAACTCCGTACAGATAGAGCCCGCAGTCAGGATTGAACCCGAGTCTCAGGCGCTGTAAGGCAGCCACTCTACTGTGAGGCGCCACTAGTCCCACCTGCCTGCACTTGGTCCATATCCCTCCAAACCTGTCCTATCCATGCACCAAGGTTGATTATTATTATATAAACAGGAAGATGACCATAGCAAGACTTGGGTCATTGGACTATCACCCATTCATCTTCTGTGGCAAAGAATCTTTGGTCATCTCCGCACACAGGGTTCAGGCAGGAATGCAACGGTTAATCTCAAACCATTTGCCACCATTTCATTTTTGTCTGCTTCTTGCGAGAATCACATTTCCATTTTACCTGTTCCGTACGTATCGGATGAAGTCCGGATGATACATCTTGAATTTTTCCGCCTTTCCATTCGTTCCAAAGTAAGTAGGTGGACTGAAACACAAATGCAAAACTTGAAATGTTACAACAAATCCTTTATTTACCATTTAAAGCTGGATTCTGTGGTTACCAGCGAATGAGTTAACCAGGGAAGAGGTTGAGCAGGTGATGACTTAATGCTTTAGATCTAAGAGTGGTTTTATATGGGTGTATTAAATCATGAGGGTATAGGTAGGGTGAACATACACAGAAGAATAGACACAAAATGCTGGAGTAACTCAGCGGGACAGGCAGCATCTCTGGAGGGAAGGAATGGGTGACGTTTCGGGTCAAGACCCTTCTTTACACAGTCGTCTCCCAGGGTTGGGGAAAATCAAGAACTAGAGGGCATAGGTTTGAGGTGAGAGGGGAACGATTTAATAGGAACCAGAGGAGCATCCTTTACCCAAAATAGAGATTGGTGAATATATGGAACAAGCTGGCAAAGGAAGTTGTTGAGGCCGGTACTATAACACTTTAAAGATATTTGTACAGGTACATGGATGGGAAAGGTTTACAGGGCTATTGACACGGTGCAGACAGTTGGGACTAACGTAGATGGGGCATCTTGGTTAGCATGGGCAAGTTGGGCTGAAGGGCCTGTTTCCATGGTGTATGACTCCACTATCTCCAACTGTTTCTTAAACTATGGGATAGTCCCAGCCTCAACTTTTATAACAAGAGGAATTGAATATTGGAGCAAAGAGGTCCTCCTGCAGTTGTACAGAGCCCTAGTGAGACCACACCTGGAGTATTGTGTGCAGTTTTGGTCCCCTAATTTGAGGAAGGGCATTCTTGCTATTGAGGGAGTGCAGCGTAGGTTTACAAAGTTAATTCCCGGGATGGCGGGACGGTCATATGCCGAGAGAATGGAGCGGTTGGGCTTGTACACCCTGGAGTTTAGAAGGTTGAGAGGGGATCTTATTGAAACATATAAGATTGTTAGGGGTTTGAACACGCTAGAGGCAGGAAACATGTTCCCGATGTTGGGGGAGTCCAGAACCAGGGGCCACAATTTAAGAATAAGGGGTAACCCAATTAGAACAGAGACGATGAAACACTTTTTCTCACAGAGAGTGGTGAGTCTGTGGAATTCTCTGCTTCAGAGGGCAGTGAAGGCAGGTTCTCTGGATGCTTTCAAAAGAGAGCTAGATAGGGCTCTTAAAGATATGGTCAGGGGATATGGGGAGAAGGTAGGAATGGGGTACTGATTGGGGATGATCAGCCATGATCACATTGAATGGCGGTGCTGGCTCAAAGGGCCAAATGGCCTACTCCTGCACCTATTGTCTATTGTCAACTATCTCCTCTGGCAGTTTGTTCCATACACCCACCGCCCGTGTGAAAAAGTTACCCTTTCGGATTCTTAGTATATCTTTTTTCCCCTTCAACTTGAACCTATGTCCTCGATTCCCCTACACTGGGTAAAAGACTCCCCGATCTATTCCTCTCACGATCTTGTACACCTCTATAAGATCTCCCCTCATCTTCCTATGCTCCATGGAATAGAGACCCAGCCTACTCAACCTCTCCCTATAGCTCACAATGAAGTGTTTACCTCTTGACTTTCTCTTCACCAAGGCATTCGGTGCCTAACTCAATCACAACCTACCTCAATATCAACTTCATAAGTTTTCGGAGCAGAATCAGGCCACTCGACACGTCGAGTCTAGTCCGCCATTCAATCGTGGCTGATCCATCTTTCTCTCCCAACCCCATTCTCCTGCCTTCACCCTGTAACCCCAGACACCCTAATTCTGCTCCTATAACTTATGGAGTGGCTTGGTCCACAATGGTTGTGATGAGTCACAGTGGAGTTGTGATCCGAAGGATGCTTGGGTTAACATATGAGGAGCGTCTGATGGCTCTGGGCCTGCACTCGCTGGAGTTTAAGAAGGATGAAGTGATTCGGCATATCCCCATACACGTTTTCAATGGTCAATGGTTCGTGAATATCGAATGTGCAGGCACACAGTGAGATTCTCTTTTGCCTACAGTTCAGATGCTTGCCCATAGAGTTTGTACGTTCTCCCCGTGACCTGCGTGGGTTTTCTCCGAGAACTTTGGTCTCCTCCCACGCTCCAAAGACGTGCAGATGTGTGGGTTAATTGACTTGGTATAAATGCAAATTATCCCTAGCGTGGGATAGTGTGCGGGGATCGCTGGTCGGTGCGGACTCGGTGGGCCGAGGGTCCCGTTTCCGCGTTGTATCTCCAAAACTAAAACCCAAGCATGCAATCCCCAATTAGTACAAAGCTGCATGGAAATAGTCCACTGAGACCACTTGCAAGTGTCGCCAGGCTTTAGTGCCAGTTCAAACTTCCACTTTGGAGAGCATACAGACGACTGCATCAGTGTGTGGTGACTCACACACCCATGGACAAAGGACGCCACTGATACTGGTGACCATTAACCGGTCCACCAGGAGTATTAACCTGCTCACCGTCAGAGCAGTCTACAGAAAGCACCGCCTCAAGAAAGCAGTTGCTGCCAAAGACCCGCACCAGATTGGCCACACCCTCATCGCGCAGCTACCTTTGGGAAGACAGACAGACAGTGTAGGAACCCAAGAGCCATTACTTCCAGTTTTAAGGACAACATTCATCAAGCTCTCGAGGCACCCAGCACTAACATCTCTGCATTCAACTACTGTGGATTTTGTAGACTTGGTAGGGCGGCACGGTGGCGCAGCAGTAGAGTTGCTGCCTTACAGCACTGGGTTCGATCCTGACTACGGAGTTTGTACGTTCTCCCCGTGACCTGCGTGGGTTTTCTCCGGGGTCTCTGGTTTCCTCCCACACTCCAAAGACCTACAGGTTTGTGGGCCAACAGTCCCTAGTGTGTGTCGGATTGTGAAAGTGTGCGGGGATCGCTGGTTGGTGCGGACTCGTTGGGCCGAAGGGCCTGTTTCCGCACTGTATCTCTGAACTAAACCAAGTAGAACTACAGTCTACACTGTTATGGCCTGCGTGCCCCAGCATATCTGATGATTTATCATATTATTCTTTATTATATTTATTTGTTTTGTTGTGGCAGCAAGAACCAGAGGGCACTGGTTTAAGAAGAGGAAGGAAATATTTAATCGGAACCCGAGGGGCAACTTTTTTTTTTTTTTTTTCTACACACACAGTGTCTGAAACAAGCTGCTGGAGAAGGCATGTACTATCACAACGTTTAACAAACATTTACAGGGGTACATGAAAGGGAAACGTTTAAGGGCCTGTCCCACTTGCCGATTTTTTTCGGCGACTGCTGGCATCATTGACCGACGTATAGGGTCACTGAATAAGTTGCGGGGTGATGCGGAGCGATTCGACGTGATGCGGTGGTGATGACGCATTGACACGCGGCGTTTCATCAAGTGTCGCAAACATTTTGTTTTTGTCGCCGCTGGATTTTCAAATGTTCAAAATCTTTCAGCGACCCTGGTGCGTCGGTCAATGATGCCAGAAACCGCCAAAAAAAAAAATCGCCAAGTGGGACAGGCCCTTTAGTGGGATATGGGCCAAACGCAGGCAGGTGGGACTTGTGTAGATGGGGCATGTTGGTCAGCGTGTGCAAGTTGGGCCAAAGGGTTTGTTTCCACATGGTATGACTTCCCCCCCCTTCCAAAAATAAAACAAACTTTATTAGATACCAGACACGAACTGCGCAAAAATTCTTCCGACATTCTCAGCAGCTATACATACATTCATCACCGTTGGTAGGCATAAAATGCTGCAGTAACTCAGCGGGACAGGCAGCATCTCTGGAGAGAAGGAATGGGTGACATTTCGGGTCGAGAACCTTCTTCACTCATTCAAATTCATTAGCGTTGTGTTTGGTGGCGTTCACAGAAATAGTGTTATGCCAGGCACCCTTGCCACTCATGTACCCCCCCCCCCCCCCAGGGGTGATATCCCTTCCCTTGTTTGAGGGGAGTCTCCACCACACCCTGCCCCCCCAAATGACCCCAGCTGAGGAAGGACCATAGTCTGTGGCCCTCCCCCACAGAGCCTTGGTGTTGGCTGCACCGAGCTACAGTGTGTCCCTCAGCACGTACTCCTGCAGTCTGGCCTCACTGACAATGGAGGAGGCCCAGGACGGAAAGGTCTGTGTTAGAATGGGAAGGAGAATTAAAGTGTTTGGCAGCCGGGAGAGGTGGACTGAGCGAAGGCGTTCAGCGAAGCAATCGCCCAGTCTAGGTTTGGTCTCGCTGATGTCCAAGAGTCCACACCTTGAACAATGGATACAGTAGTTCATCATTCCTGCTCTGGCGTATTTGGCAATTAAACATTCGACTAGAGTGGTGCGTAATAAGTAACAATGAAGTTCCTCAGCCTGTTCCTTCCCTCATCATTACAATAAGTTAAACACAGTTACGCCATCAGCTTTCAGGAAGGGAGCGCACAATTACAATGGAATGAAAGGGAAAGCGGAGAAGTTTACCTTTGCGATTTGTCTTTGCCCTTCGTTATGGCTGTGTTTGTTATTGCAGCTTTCGCCAGGTAATAATCTCGATTGTGATCTGGGAGAAAAATGTACCTTGTCTCCTATAAGTAAGTAAGTAAATAAGTTTATTGGCCAAGTATTCACTTACAAGGAATTTGCCTTGGTGCTCTGCCCACAAGTAACCACATGACATACAGTGACAGTTACAAATGACTCCGAAAACACTAAACATTAAATAATAATAAAAAATTAATGATAAAGCACCCACTTGGGCGTCATTTGTGCATCACACAGTTGGCCCGCAAAGATTTTGTACGTCCCAAAATCCTGTGGCTCCACGCGCGACCGCATGTCACTGCCAGGGGCGGAAACCCCGGGGGAGGCCCCAGAGGGGACACATCCCCCCCATGTTTTGAGAGGTGGGGGACATCCCCCCCCAGGTTTTTGTGATCCCGATTTTAAAATCTCCGCTTTTAGCGCTGGATTGAGCCTCCGAAGCCTCGCGGATGTGAGTGTGCACATGCGCGCATGGCCGCCAATAAATTGTGTCCCCCGTCCCCTCCATGTTTTGATAGCGAGTTCCGCTCTTGGTCACTGCCTACGTCACCACGCACCATGCGTACATCACGTGACGCGTAAATGATGTCACGTAAATTACGTGCAAATGACGCCCAAGTGGGACAGGCCCTTAACTCTCACTTGACAGCATCCAGAGAATTTGCCTCCACCGCCTTCCGAGGCAGAGAATTCCACAGATTCATAACTCCCCTGGGTGAATACGTTTTTCCTCATCTCCGTCCTAAATGGCTGAGCCCTTATTCTTAAGCTGTGGAGAATTTGCAAGAGGGCAAACATTCGGGGCAGCTTACCGCAGAATGTGGCAGGGCCGTGTACCCCACACGGCGGTACGAGTACAGAGAATTCTTCATCGTGTTTGTGGAAAATGTATAAAACGAAGTTCTACTTCCCACATCTTGCTCGAATCCTTTAATAATGGCTCCATTCACTCTGTAGATTGAGAAATGAAACAAAAATCTATTGAAGCAAAATGACTTTAACTCTCTAGATTTTCATTCCTATTATCCTTCCCCTGCCTTTGTCAATGGACAGTTTCTATAAAATTGCAGCCATCGGTGTCTTAGTACATGTTTGACCTTCGCTTTCACTCCATCGAGTGCCTGCAGAGATTTTTATACTGCTAAATAAAAGCACACGCTTCATCTTAATATCAGAAGATCAGAAGTGATAGGAGCAGAATGAGGCCTTTCGGCGCCACAAGTCTGCTTAGCCATTCAGTCATGACTGATCTATCTCTCCCTTCTAACCCCATTCTCCTGCCTTAACCCCATAACTTCTGACACCCGTACTCATCAAGAATCTATTTATCTCTGCCTGAAATATATCCACTGACTTGGCCTCCGCAGCCTTCTGTGGCAAATAAGTAAGGAAGTGAGTAAGTTTATTGGCCAAGTATTCACATACAAGGAATTTGCCTTGGTGCTCCACCCACAAGTAACAACATCACATACAGTGACAGTTAGGAATGACTCAGAAAACACTAAACATTAATAATAATAAAACATTAATGATAACAATTATTAATGGTAAATAATTCCACAGATTCACCGCCCTCTGACTAAAGAAATTCCTCCTCATCGTCTTCCTAAAAGAACGTCCTTTAATACTGAGGTTATGACCTCTCGCCCTAGACTCTCCCACTAGTGGAACCATCCTCTCCACATCCACTCTATCCAGGCCTTTCACTATTCCGTACGTTTCAATGAGGTCCCCCCCTCATTCTTCCAAACTCCAGTGATCATAGGCCCAGTGCTCCTCATATGTGACAACAAAACTAAATCAGACATTAGTTACCCGATTCACAGGCTGAACCATTAACAAGCCTGTTTGAGATTGTTCCCATTGACCGACCCGCATGTAATGTACAAGATACGTGCGGTGGAGGCCTTCCCGGAGTTTAGTTTAGCGATATATACGGGGCAGAAGTGGGACCTTCGTCCCTCCGAGCCTGCGCCGAGCCTGCGATCCCTGAACACCAACACTATCCTACACACTGGGGACAATTTACAATTTTCCCAATAATAATAATAATAATCTTATTTATATAGCACATTTTTAGTCAACTTGCATTGACCCCAAAGTGCTTCACATAATTACATTACATTTACACACAGGCAAAGGTGGGTGAAGTGTCTTGCCCCAAGGACACAACGACAGTATGCACTCCAAGCAGGATTCGAACCGGCTACCTTCCGGTCACCAGCCGAACACTTAGCCCATTGCGCCATCTGTCCCAAAGCCAATGAACCTGCAGGTCTTTGGAGTGTGTGGGGGGGGGGGGGGGGGGGGGGGGGGGGGGGGGGGGGGGGGGGGGGGGGGGGGGGGAGCCCCGGAGAAAACCCACGCAGGTCACGAGGGGGGGGGGGGGGGGGGGGGGGGGGGGGGGGGGGGGGGGGGGGGTGCAAACTCCGTCCAGACACCGCCCGCAGTCGGGATCGAACCCGGGTCCCTGGGAGCATATAGAACGACGGTGCTGGCTCGAAGGACCGAATGGCCTACTCCTGCACCCCATTCTCTACGCAATTGAGAGCACACACCTGAATACATAGTCGTGGCCATCAATCTCCTTGCCCTTCCGAGAGCCGTTGAGAATGCCACCATTGCCCACCACTGCACAGCGCACGCAGACTGAAGTCTTGTTTGACCTTCGCTCCCAGTCATCAAACAGGACAACGTTTGCGGTCGTGTTGAGGTAGCTCAGCGTGTCCTTTAGGTCTGTAACATGAAATGGAAACTAACCCACCGTTCCAAGTGATGCAAAACACAACCAGACAAGAGGTACAGAGCGGCTCCCAGCCTGAATAAGGTGTGGTGGCCATTTGGCTTAGTTATGTGTGTCATAGATTGTGTGCCTTTAAATTTTGTCTGTCTGTAATTATATAGGTGGGATTGATTACGTAGGCTGAGGTGTGTTTGCTGCTGAGATTTTTGGGCAGAAGCTTGTAGTTTTTTTTTTAAGTTAGTTCGGAGGAGGCATGGATAGAGGCATATCTTTCCACCATGGGTCAGAGCTTTCTCACGAAAGAAGTTTTCTCACATGCTGAGCCAGACGGAGCTTTCTAACATTGATCAGTCTGGATCAATATCTTATTTAAGAAGGAACTGCAGATGCTGGAAAATCAAAGGTACACAAAAAAAGCTGGAGAAGCTCAGCGGGTGCAGCAGCATCTATGGAGCGAAGGAAATAGGCAACGTTTCGGGCCGAAACCCGGAAGGGTTTCGGCCCGAAACGTTGCCTATTTCCTTAGCTCCATAGATGCTGCTGCACCCGCTGAGTTTCTCCAGCTTTTTTGTGGATCAATATCTTACTGTTTGACTTCGACAATAAAGAAACAACTAATCAAGAGTCTGTTTATTGAAGATGTATCTTTCGATGGATTTGAATGTCTCTTGGCGAGCTCCCCTGCGTAAAATGACGCTATCTCCTCCTAGTGGCTGGAGGGAGCAATTCCTCGAACGATATACTAATCTGCCACTATAGAAGGGTCCCGACCCCAATCGTCGCCCATTCCTTTGTGCCAGAGATGCTGCCTGACACCCCACCCCCCGAGTTACTCCAGCATTTTGTGTCTTTCTACGACTATCAACGCTGGAGGACGAGGGGCGATCTTACAGGGGTGTAGAAGACCATGAGAAGAAAAGATCAGGTAAGAGCACAGTTGTTTAAGAAGGAACAGCAGATGTTGGAAAAATCAAAGGTAGATAAAATTGCTGGAGAAACTCAGCGGGCAAGGCAGCACCTACGGAACGAAGGAATAGGAGACCCTTCCTCAGACTCAAGCACAGGGTCTTTTAACCAGAATAGAGGAATCGAGAACCAGAGGATACAGGTTTATGGTGAGGGGAAGAAAAGGTTTAATAGGAACCCTAAAGGGCAATATTTTTTTTCATATAACACAAAGGGTACATTGAACGAGCTGCCAGAGGAGGTAGTTGAGGCAGGTACACTCACAACATTTGAAAAACATTTGGACACATACATGCATAGATGCATAGACAATAGGTGCAGGAGTAGGCCATTCGGTGCTTCGATTTCATCCCACACTCCAAAGATCTACACTTTTGTGGGTTAATTGGCTTAGGTGCCATTATAAATTGCCCCTAGTGTGTGTCGATAGCATCAAAGTGCGGGGATCGCTGGCCGGCGCGGACTCGGTTGTCCTAAGGGCCTGTTTCCGCACTGTATCTCTAAACTAAACTTAATGTTTACCTTCTAGTGAAAATAGACAAACAAAGGTTGGCACGGAAGTGTTGGGCTGAAGGGCCCCTTTCTGTACTGTATGGTGCTATGAGAGAAATGGGCCAGCATCTGAATGAATGGAGTGAATGAGTTTATTGGCCACGTATGTACACATACAAGGAATTTGCCTTGGTGCTCCGCTCGTAATTAACGACATGACATACAGTAAACAATGAAGAATGACAAATAAAAGATGAAAACATTAATAATAAAACATTATAGTTTAATGAAACGATGGCACAGCGATCTCGGAGCAAAGGATGTAAGTATTTACCTTCATAACTGATCACACCCCAGCCGTGAGCACCGTTATAATTCTTCAGCCTCTGGTAGGCCTTTTCAGTCACGTGCTTACTCCACTGCAGAACGGGTACGTTTCCCACAAAAATATCTGCATACTCTTCCACTTTCACCAGTCGACTTCTCGCTGTCTCGGGGCATTGCTGACGAACAAAGGGGGAGTTCAGCGTTAAGGTCACAGAGACGATTTTAAACTTTAAAGTTAAACGCATCAATCAAAAGGACAACACGTTTTTAGCTGTTAATAACGGGCACATTGTAAATGCTGGTTAATAACGGGCACAAAGGGAACTCGGCGGATCAGGCTGCACCTCGGGGACAATAACAGCATTTAAGAGCCATTTGGACAGGTAATTTTGGATAGGATAAACGCTCTTATTCCCCCTGCCACAACTGGCTCCTATCTCCAAACTAAGCTAACCAACCTCAGCAAAGACACAAAGTGCTGGAGGAACTCGGCAGGTCCGGCAGCATCTCCGGATGACATGGATAGGTGATGTTTCGGGTCGGGACCCTTCTTCAGAATCTCGGCGAGTTAGACAATGGGTGCAGGAGTAAGCCATTCGGCCCTTCGAGCCAGCACCGTTGCTGGTGGCCGGGGGAGAGGCGAGGATCAGCGGAGTCATAAGGTCAGAAGGTTAGAAGCTCTAGGAGTAGAATTAGGCCATTCAGCCCATCAAGTCTACTCCGTCATTCAATCATGGCTGATCTATCTCTCACCCCATTCTCCTGTCTTCTCCCCATAACCTCTGACACCCATACTAATCATGAATCTATCTACTGACTTGGCCTCCACAGCCTTCTGTAGGTTCAGACTGTCTACCCAATCTGCACTGCTTATAATTATATGTACTTTTATCAGGCCTCTCCTCAGCTTCCTACACTCCAGGGATAACAACCCAAGTTTGTCCAAAATGTCTCCTTTACACCCAATACCTTAGTTTAGTTTAGGGATACAGCGTGGAACAGGCACTTCGGCCCATCGTGTCCGCTCCGACCAGCGATCCCCGCACACTAACACTATCCTACACACACACACACACACACACACACACACACACACACGGGACAATTTACAATTATACCGAGCCAATTCACCTACAAACCTGTGCATCTTTGGAGCGTGGGAGGAAACCAAAGATCCTGGAGAAATCCCACGCAGGTCACGGGGAGAACGTACCAACTCCGTACAGACAGCACCTGAAGTCGGGATCGAACCCGGGCCTCTGGTGCTGCAATTGCTATAAGGCAGCGACTCTACCACTGCCCCACCATGAACGACCTAATGCAATTTAACATTCCTTCAGGACAACTTTGTTCCTCATCTCAACCGACTGGGCAAGTTTCTGGTACAGTTGAAAATGTCTAAAAAAAGATACAAGGTGCTGGAGTAACTCAAGTGGTTGGGCAGCATCACTGGAGAACATGGAAAGGTGACGTGTTTAACAAAGCACTGCAGATGCTGGTAAATCGAAGGTAGATACAAAATGCTGGAGAAACTCAGCCAGCGAGGCAGCATTTATGGAGAGAAGGAATCGGCGACGTTTCTGGTCGAGACCCTAAGGATCGAGGATCTGTCTATAAGCGTGCCCTCCCTCTGGACACAAGGAACTGGGTTATAGAAAATAAAAATGTGTAGTTTAGTTCAAAGATCCGATAGCGAGCAAAGTCCACACGACGAAAAAGACGTAGTACGGTCATGGGCAGATTCATGGGTCATTTTCGGCCCCATTTCCGTAACCGGCTTCCGTCTCCGCACCAAAGATCCCACAGCATAATAGTGCGGAGACGGAAGCCGGTTACGGAAACATCCTCGTAAAATAAAAGGTCCTTTGGTAAAAATCTTCTCCTCATTTTCAGAATTTAAATTTACTAACACAAACTGTTCCCCCGCAACGTTGATTACACTGCGAGTCGGGTCGGGTCCGGTTACGGAAATGGATGAAAAAAAGGCTCACGTTCCGCTCCGTTGCGTACTACACGTCAGCCCATTGCATTTAGCAGGAGTGGTCTATCTTGCTTGGCTATAGGATCTTTGGTTTAGTTTAGAGACACAGCACTATGTCACACACTAGGAACAATTAAAGTGGGTGGTTTTGAAGAGATGGTCACCTGGACAACCCGAATCTACTCCCTCTCACAGCATGTAATCTGCATCCCTCCCCCACCCACTACTGTAACCCAACACCTTTGTATTCTTGTGTTCAAGAAGGAACTGCAGATGCTGGAAAATCAAAGGTACACAAAATTGCTGGAGAAACTCAGCGGGTCCAGCAGCATCTATGGAGCGAAGGAAATAGGTGAAGTTTCGGGCTGAAACCCTTCTTCAGACTGATAAGGGGGGGGGGGGGGGGGGGGGGGGGGGGGGGGGGGGGGGGGGGGGAGAAGGAAGGAAAAAAAAGGGAGGGGGAGGAGTCCGAGGGTGGGGGGTGGGAGGAGACAGCTCGAGGGTTAAGGAAGGGGAGGAGACAGCAAGGGCTAGCAAAATTGGGAGAATTCAATGTTCATGCCTGCCGGACGCAGGCTACCCAGGCGGAATATGAGGTGCTGTTCCTCCAATTTCTGGTGTTGCTCACTCTGGCAATGTAGGAGACCCAGGACAGAGAGGTCGGATTGGGAATGGGAGGGGGAGTTTAAGTGCTGAGCCACCGGGAGTTCAGGTAGGTTATTGCGGACTGAGCGGAGGTGTTCGGCGAAACAATCGCCCAACCTCCGCTTAGTCTCACCAATGTAAATCAGCTGACATCTAGAGCAGCGGATGCAGTAGATGAGGTTGGAGGAGGGGCAGGTGAACCTTTGTCGCACCTCGACGACTGCTTGGGTCCTTGGATGGAGTCGAGGGGGGAGGTAAAGGGACAGGCGTTGCATTTCTTGCAGTTGCAACGGAAAGTGCCCGGGGAGGGGGTGGTATTCTTGACAAGTATTCTTGCTTTTCCAGTTCTGAAGAAGGGTCGGATACAAAACACTGAACGATTCCCACTTCACAGGAACTATCGAGAGCCTCCAGCACAGTCAGAGTCGTGCTGCACCCAAAGACAACATGCCCAACTTGGTCCACCCTGTCCCTGGTATTTATCCCTGCAGCTCACATTTTTCCTGCATTTGGCCCATATTCATTTACACTTCGCTTCTCCAGAGACTTGCGTAACTTTTATTTTTAAACATTGCAATAGTATTCACCTCTACCAAGTTTTCTGCAGGATATTCGACGCACCCACAACAGAGTGAGTCATCAATTCTCTGCCTCAGAGGCCAGTTCTCTGGAAACTTTCAAGACCTAGATAGGGCTCTTGAAGATAGCGGAGTCATGGGATATGGGGAGAAGGCAGGAACCGCCATTCAATGTGATCATGGCTGATCATCCCCAATCAGTACCCCGTTCCTGCCTTCTCCCCATTGCCCCTGACTCCACTATTTTTAAGAGCCTTATCTAGCTCTCTCTTGAAAGCATCCAGAGAACCTGCCTCCACTGCCCTCTGAGGCAGAGAATTCCGCAGACTCACCACTCTCTGTGAGAAAAAGTGTTTCCTCGTCTCCGTTCTAAATGGCTTACCCCTTATTCTTCAACTGTGGCCCCTGGTTCTGGAGTCGGTGGAGGGCGGTGGAGGCAGGTTCTCTGGATGCTTTCAAGAGAGAGCTAGATAGGGCTCTTAAAAATAGCGCAGTCAGGGGCAATGGGGAGAAGGCAGGAACAGGGTACTGATTGGGGATGATCAGCCATGATCACATTGAATGGCAGTTCCTGCCTTCTCCCCATATCCCATGACTCCGCGATCTTCAAGAGCCCTATCTAGGTCTTGAAAGTTTCCAGAGAACTGGCCTCTGAGGCAGAGAATTGATGACTCACTCTGTTGTGGGTGCGTCGAATGTCCTGCAGAAAACTTGGTAGAGGTGAATACTATTGCAATGTTTAAAAGTAAAAGTTGCGCAAGTCTCTGGAGAAACGAAGTGTTAATGAATATGGGCCAAATGCAGGAAATATGTGACCTGCAGGGGTAAATACCAGAGACAGGGTGGACCAAGTTGGGCATGTTGTCTTTGGGTGCAGCACGACTCTGACTGTGCTGGAGGCTCTCGATAGTTCCTGTGAAGTGGGAATCGTTCAGTGTTTTGTATCCGACCCTTCTTCAGAACTGGAAAAGCAAGAATACAAAAATCCCTTGTCAATTCTTCCCTTCCCTCCCGTACCACCCTCTCCCCGGGCACTTTCCGTTGCAACTGCAAGAAATGCAACACCTGTCCCTTTACCTCCCCCCTCGACTCCATCCAAGGACCCAAGCAGTCGTCGAGGTGCGACAAAGGTTCACCTGCCCCTCCTCCAACCTCATCTACTGCATCCGCTGCTCTACATGTCAGCTGATTTACATTGGTGAGATTAAGCGGAGGTTGGGCGATCGTTTCGCCAAACACCTCCGCTCAGTCCGCAATAACCTACCTGAACTCCCGGTGGCTCAGCACTTAAACTCCCCCTCCCATTCCCAATCCGACCTCTCTGTCCTGGGTCTCCTCCATTGCCAGAGTGAGCAACACCGGATATTGGAGGAACAGCACCTCATATTCCGCCTGGGTAGCCTGCGTCCGGCGGGCATGAACATTGAATTCTCCCAATTTTGCTAGCCCTTGCTGTCTCCTCTCCTTCCTTAAACCTCGAGCTGTCTCCTCCCATCCCCCCGCCCTCGGGCTCCTCCCCCTCCCTTTTTCCTTCCTTCTCCCCCCCACCCCCTATCAGTCTGAAGAAGGGTTTCGGCCCGAAACGTCACCTATTTCCTTCGTTCCATAGATGCTGTTGCACCCGCTGAGTTTCTCCAGCAATTTTGTGTACCTTCGATTTTCCAGCATCTGCAGTTCCTTCTTGAACATGAAACGGTTAGACAGGTTCATGGGAAGGACAGGTTTGGAGGGATATTGACAAACGCAGGCAGGTGGGACCAGTGCAGCTGGGACATGTTGGCCAGTAAAGGTGAAATGGGCGGAAGGGCCCGTTCCCGTGCTGTGATGCTAGTTGGACATCTCTGGAGAAAAGCAGTAGATGCAGGGCCGGATTTACCTATAGGCTAGACAAGCTTAAGCTTAGGGCCTTGAGATCTAGGGGGGCCTCCCAGAGACGGATTTACCACTAGGCTTCATAGGCTGAAGCTTCGGGCCTCAATATCTTGGGGGCCTCCGGTCAAGGCAGGACACCTACCGATCAACTCTGGGCGGCCCCCCTCTCTATCTCTCTCTCTCCATCTCCCTCCGCTATCCGTGTCCAGGCCGCCGGGCTCTGCTCGCTCCTCATCCGCCGGCACGGCAGGCCACCTTGCACATGCGCATTGCTGCGGCCTGCACGCCACTGGACACGCGCACAACCACGGGCAGCACATCATCGGCTGCCCTGCGCATGCGCACTGCAACGGCAACTGGTCGGCGCTGGGCACTTTCTCCCTCGCTTTGAATTGTGGGAGATTTGGCCGCCATGGCCTCGCCGCCTGCGCTGAAAACCAACGTGGAGGTGGCCTCACAAGTGGAACAGCTTAGGGCCTCTTCATTTAAATCCGGCCCAGAATAGGTGACATTTCGGTTCGAGATCCTTCTTCAGACCCGAAACATCACCTATTCCTTTCCCCCCAGGGATGCTGCCTGATCCGCTGAGCGACTAGCTTTTTGTGTCTACCTCTGGTCTAAACCAGTGTCTGCAGTCCCTTCCCACACAATCTTTACACTTTCTTCTTCCAGTTCCTGGTGTCCAAATCCAGCCTCATTCAGGGCCGACACAGCAAAACCAGCACAACTCGAAACAATAGAATTGAAACTTACTGTTTGAAGGTGGGGGATATCGGTTGGATACCAATCCCCGAGGTACGAAAGCGTGGTTATCCGATTTGTAGGTTTTGACGTGGCATGCGGGCCGGAGATATTCTTCATTGAATTCCCTCTATCCCCCGTTTCCTTGTTTTTAGAGCTCTGCCAAAAGTTCACCTCAACGCCGGGTTCATCCAACTTCTCAAAAACGTTCAGCCTCTTGTCTGTACCATTACGTAACCACACCTCCCGCAGCTTACTGTGAGGAGAGAACACAGGGGGTAAATAAGTGCACAGGGTTGTGTTCCTCCTGCTACGCATTCACCAGAGAGAGCACACCATCTATCCATAGACAGACACACAATGCTGGAGTAACTCAGTGGGTCAGGCTGCATCTCTGGAGAAAAGGAATAGATGACATTTTGGGCTGAGACCCTTCTTCAGTCTCCCAGTCTGATCGGACTTTGCTGGCTTTGCCTTGCACTAAACATTATTCCCTTATCACGTATCAATACACTGTAAACGGCTCGATTGTAATCACGTATTGTCTTTCTGCTGACTGGATAGCACGCAACTAAAGCTTTTCACTGTACCTCGGTACGTGTGACAATAAACTAAACTCAACTGTTTAAGAAAGAAATGCAGATGCTGGGTAAAATCGAAGGTAGACAAAAAATGCTGGAGAAACTCAGTAGGTGAGGCAGCATCTATGGAGCAAAGGGGTAGGCGGCGTTTCGGCTCGAGACCCTTCTACAGACTGATGTCAGAGGGGGGGGGGGGGGGGGGGGAGATGGGCGGGAAAGAGAAAGGAAGTAGGCAAGACAGTAGGACTTGTAGGAGAACTGGGAAGGAGGGAGAAAGCAAGGGCTATCTAAAATTAGAGAAGTCGATGTTTATACCGCTGGGGTGCAAACCACTCATGTGAAATATGAGGTGCTGCTCCTCCAATTTGCCCTGGGTCTCACTTAAACTAAACTGTCTGACCTGTTGAGTTACTCCAGCTTTTTGTGTCTATCTTCGGTTTAAACCAGCATCTGCAGTTCCTTCCCACACTCCATCCATCCATTTTCTTTACCGAAAGCCGAACATCCAAACTTAAAAACTTTGCGGGGATTTGCTACATCTCACTGCAGGTGACTATGTTAAACCACCATCAATAAAGCATTGCTTTTAAAAAGGGGAAGTGCTTGCGTTTGTAAGATAATCTGGCTTCCTGAATCACCACAGGGTTCTGCAATGGCAGGTCAGACAGCATCTCTGGAGAACATGGATAGGTGACGTTTCAGGTCAGCACCCTTCCTTCAGAAGAATGGTGGGTCTGAAGGGAGTGGCTGCAGAAATGGTAGATGTGCTAGTTGTAATCTAAACACTGAGAGTGGGCAACTATAACACACTCCTTAGTTTCCTGCATAAACCTTTATAGATTTTGGAATGATATTTTTGAAATATTTACAAAATTATTCAAGACAAGAATGGAACCTAATACTGAAATGATTATATTTGGCGTAATGGAAGATGGGAATAAATTGAACACATCTCAAAATCTATTCCCTAACTACGGTTTAATAATAGCAAAAAAATTAATACTTAAATTTTGGAAGGGTACATCAATACCAATGCTTAAAATGTGGATTGCAAGTATGTTGGACACCGCTCATCTTGAGGAAATGCGATTCCTCCTAATGGATAAATCAGACCAATTCATAACGAGTTGGTCTCCATTCGTCGTTTTTTTGGAATCATATGGTGCAACACAATTGTAAAAAATAACTGTTTCTGGACTGGACGAGGGTTGGTCAAGATTATAAACAATGATCTCCTTTCCTTTTTTATTTTATTTTATTTTCTCTATTTTCTCTCAACTTTCTTCATTTACTCGTTTTCTTTCTTCACACACTATATATTTCACATCTTTCTATCCTTTACTATCTAACTTCTTTTTCTTATTCTAATCTTTTTTCAATGTAACAAAAATTAAAAAAAGAAGTTGTACATAAAATGTATTATGAAAATATATATTAAGCACTTTGGTGCCATATGACTGTACTTACTTCTAATAAAATTAAAAAAATTAAAAAAAAACAGAGTGGTCACAGAGGGAGGATAAAAACGCCACAGGTAACACTTTTCAATGGAGGAGGTGGAGAGGAGGGATTTAACTCTCACACACACACTCACACTCTCTCACACACACTCTCTCTCTCTTACACACTCTCTCTCTCTCACACACACACACACACACTCTCTCTCTCTCTCTCACTCTCTCTCACACACACACACACACACTCTCTCTCAGAAGGAACATAATCCCTGACCTCCAAAGATGCTGCCTGACCCCCACAGTTTACAAGAGCACCTTGTGACCTTTTTATGTAAACTAGTTCCTGGTTTCTACAATGTTTAGTTTAGTTCAGCGATACAGCGCAGAAACAGGCCCTTCGGCCCACTGGGTCCGCGCTGACCAGTGATCCACGTACATTAACACTATCCAACACCCAGCAGGGACAAGTTTGACATTTATACCAAGCCAATTAACCCACAAACCTGCACGTCTTTGTGAGAGGAACCAAAGACCTCGGAGAAAATCCACGCCGGTCACGGGGAGAACGTACAAACTCCGTACAGACAGCGCCCGTAATCGGGATCGATTTCTAATGGTACATCCTTTTATTCTGAGGCTGTGGACTCTATTCCCTAGACTCTCTCACTAGTGGAAACATCCTCTCCACATCCACTATACCCAGGCTTTTAAGAAAGTGAACTTTGGAGCGCCTTTAAACGATGAGGATAATTACAGCTGCGAGGTCAGTAGGTTACAAGTGGATCAACCATAAACTCATTAAATGGTGAGTCCGAATCAGATGCTTGAATGTCAATTGCATTCGCTGTACACCACAACTCATAATATCAGTCAAAGTGTGCAGGAAGGAACTGCAAACGCAGGTTTAAACCGAAGATAAGACACAACATGCTGGAGTAACTCAGCGGGTCAGGCAGTATCTCTGGAGAGAAGGAATGGGTGATGTTTCAGGCCATAAGGGATAGGAGTAGCATTAGCCCACAGTGTACAGATAAAGGATAAAAGCGTTCAAAGGTTTCAAAGGTCTTTTATTGCCACATGCACACATTTAAGTTTCAGTGATCAGTGAATTAGCATACGGGAAAAAAAAGCAACAAGTTACACATCTAGATAAAAGTTAACATAAACATCCACCACAGTGGATTCCCCACATTCCTCACTGTGATGGAAGGCAAAAAAGTCCAATCATCTTCCACTTTATTCTCCTACGGTCGGGGCAGTTGAACCATCCGTCGGGGCGATTGAAGCTCCCGCAGCCGGTGGTCGAAGCCCCCTCGTCGGACCGGTCGAAAACGCCCGCGGCTTGGAGTTCCCAAATTCGATCTCTCACCAGAAACCGCGGGCTCCGTGATGTTAAGTCCGCAGGCACCCACGGCTGGAGCTCAGAGGTCGACCCCTGGCAAATGTATGGCGAGCTCCACGATGGTGTCCGCCAGTGGAACTCTCAAAGTCGGTTTCCAGCAAAGGCCGCCAACTCCTCGATGTCAGGCTTCCCTCCCCCCCACCCCCCCACCCCCCCAAAAAAAAATCAGCTTTACACCAAGACATTAAAAAAATGGTAGGAAATAAAGTTTGCATTAAAAATAAAACTTAAATAAGGAAGGAAGGAACTGCAGATGCTGGTTTCAACCAGAGGCAAAAAAAGCTGGAGTAACTCAGCGGGACAGGCAGCATCTCTGGGGAGAAGGAATGGGTGATGTTTCGGGTCGAGACCCTTCATCAGACTTAAATACTTAAATAACATGGGTTAATGAAGAGAAGGAAGAAGCACCAGGGACCAGTTGGCAGTGGGAGTGTCACATGGCACCGAGGTGTGTCCTGACCAGCATTTATTAACCCCTCCCCACCCAGACCTATTGTGAGCTTTATATGTTTAATACGTGCTATTATCATCCACCGCCCTTCAGAACCGAGCACACCTGCTTAAAACACCCTCAAAATAAAAATACCTCTGGTCCCTGGAGAATTCATAGTTAAAAACAGGAGTAATGGATTATTTTTTTCCAAAGTGTTGTTGCCGACCACTGAAAGAACTTTGGTTCCATGGGAGGGGGGAGGGGGGAGGGGGGATATTACCAGTTTAAAAGATTAAAGAGTTAAAGATTAAAAAAGTTTAAAAATATTCTATAACAAATGCACTAGTGAAGTGTTATTGTTGCCACCCACCGACTTCCAGAATCGAACTCTCCACACTTGACAAAAACAAGCTTTGGTTCCTGGGGGAATTAGAAATATAGAAACATAGAAATTAGGTGCAGGAGTAGGCCATTAGGCCCTTCGAGCCTGCACCGCCATTCAATATGATCATGGCTGATCATCCAACTCAGGATCCCGTACCTGCCTTCTCTCCATACCCCCTGATCCCCTTAGTCACAAGGGCCACATCTAACTCCCTCTTAAATATAGCCAATGAACTGGCCTCAACTACCCTCTGTGGCAGAGAGTTCCAGAGATTCACCACTCTCTGTGTGAAAAAAGTTCTTCTCATCTCGGTTTTAAAGGATTTCCCCCTCATCCTTAAGCTGTGACCCCTTGTCCTGGACTTCCCGAACATCGGGAGCAATCTTCCTGCATCTAGCCTGTCCAACCCCTTAAGAATTTTGTAAGTTTCTATAAGATCCCCTCTCAATCTCCTAAATTCTAGAGAGTATAAACCAAGTCTATCCAGTCTTTCTTCATAAGACAGTCCTGACATCCCAGGAATCAGTCTGGTGAACCTTCTCTGCACTCCCTCTATTAACAAGTAAGATAATAAGCGATAGGAGCAGCATCAGGCCATTCGGCCCATCAAGTCTACATCTCCCTCCTAACCCCATTGTCCTGCCTTCTACCCATAACCCCCAACACCCGCACTAATCAAGAATCTATCCAACTCTGCCTTAAACAGATCCACTGACTTGGCCTCTGCAGGCTTCCGTGGCAAGGAATTCCACAGATTCACCACCCTCTGACTAAAGTTAAAAGAAAATGAATTAAGTTTAGAGCATTTTCTTTGTGTTGTTGTTGTTGTCTCCCACTGTCTTTCAGACACAAACAACAAAACTTTTGGTGTTTAGGAATTATCAGTTAAAAAGAAAAAAACTAATTAATTTTAGAGTCTGGAGTGCTGTTATCATGCACCAATCTACAGTGTGAAGCCATCCTTGTGTTTAAAGTCTCTCTGAAATCAAACGATCTTTGGTCACCGGCAGGTCAACAGTTAAAAGGAAAACGAATTATTTTATTTTTAGTATTTTTCTTTTGGAGAGCAGTCACCCCCCACCGCCTGACAGTATGAAGTCATCCTCCTGGTGTTTCAAGTTGCCTTGAAAGCAAAATAACTTTCAGTGGCGGCGGATTGATAGTAAAAAAGGAACCAAATTCATTTATTTTAGTACATTGAGGAAGGAACTGCAGATGCTGGTTTAAACCGAAGATCGACACAAAAAGCTGGAGTTAAGGGCTTGTCCCACGAGCATGCGACCTGCACGCGGCGACCAAACCGGAAGTGGGGGCCGCGCGGAGGTCGAGTGAGTGACGTGAAGTTCGAGCGAAGTCCGCGGGAAGTTCGTGCGTGACGTACGGCGTCAAGACGCTGCGTACAGCATCGAGGCAGCTGCGGGCCGGTAGGCCGTTACCGCGCGGAATTTTTGAACACGGTCAGTTTTTCAGGGGCCTGCGCGATGTCGGAAACAGCTCCGCACAACTCCATACAGCTCCGGCGATCGAAGTGGGACCAGTCCCGCGAGGCCGTAAGGCTCAAGCGACCACGTTAGGTCACGCTTGCCGCATGGAGTCGCATGCTCATGGGACAGGCCCTTAACTCTTCTTGCTATTCAGGGAGTGCAGCATAGGTTTACAATAAATTAATTCCCGGGATGGTGGGACTGTCATATGCTGAGAGAATGGAGCAGCTGGGCTTGTATTTAGAATGATGAGAGGGGATCTTATTGAAACATATAAGATTATTAAGGGCTTGGACACGCTAGAGGCAGGAAACATGTTCCTGACGTTGGGGGAGTCCAGAACCAGGGGCCACAGTTGAAGAAGGGTTTCGGCCCGAAACGTTGCCCATTTCCTTCGCTCCATAGATGCTGCCTCACCCGCTGAGTTTCTCCAGCACTTTTGTCAGCCACAGTTTAAGAATAAGGGGCAAGCCATTTAGAACAGAGATGATGAAACACTTTTTCCACACAGAGAGTTGTGAGTCAGAGGGCGGTGGAGGCCGGTTCTCTGGATACTTTCAAGAGAGAGCTAGATGGGGCTCCTAAAGATAGCGGAGTCAGGGGAAATGGGGAGAAGGCAGGAACGGGAATGATCTGATTGGGGATGATTAGCCGTGATCACATTGAATGGTGGTGCAGGCTCGAAGGGCTGAATGGCCTACTCCTGCACCTATTGTCTATCTCAGCAGGACAGGCAGCATCTCTGGATCCCGTTCCTTCTCTCCACAGATGCAGCCTGTCCCGCTGAGCTACTCAGGTAGGTTTCTTTTGGAGTGTTATAATCACCCACCACCCTCCAGCAAGACGTCATCCCAGTGTCGACTTGAACACAAAATAACTGGCGGAGTAATAGTTGGAAAAATAAAACCTCTCCAGTTTGTAAAGTCATCCTTGTGTTTAAAGTCGCCTTGAAATCAAAAGTACTTTGGCCCCCTGGCAGATTAAGAGTTAAAAAAATAGATTTCTTTCAGTGTTCAAGAAGGAACTGCAGATGCTGGAAAATCGAAGGTAGAGAAAAGTGCTGGAGAAACTCAGCGGGTGCAGCAGCATCTATGGAGCGAAGGACATTGACAATGTTTCGGGCCGAAACCCTTCTTCAGTGATTTATTTTAGCGGCGTTGCCACCCTAACCCCCTTCAGTCTGAAGCCACCCTTGTGTTTGTAGATGCCTTGAAAGCAAAAGAAAACTTGTGGCTCTTTGCCCGATAGTTTGGCCCCTGGCTAGAAGCTTTAAACACGAGACGAACGCGGTACATTGTAACAATTGGAAAGCTAGCCTGCAGTAGGCAACGCCAAAACATAACAGAATGGGTTGATTTGAGAGGGCACCCCCCTCCCCCTCCCCCCAAAAGAGTGGAGCTGTCACCCCTTCAGTATAAAGCCATCTTTGCCCGAACAAACAAACTAAAAAAGTCTCGCTTTTAGTCTCCGGCGGACTATGGGTTAAAAGTAAACTATGTTGCCTTGGAACAGTTGTGTGTGAAGGAGTTTTTTCTTCTCCCAGTGGAGGTTATTGTGATCAGTGATAGCTCTAGTTTAAAAGAGGGAATGTTTCTATTGCGCCAATGTATAGAGAGGGCCAGGACACCGTATATGTTCACAGTTCGTCGTCAGCGGTGAACTTTTATTAACTTTATTTGCATACTTTTGAGAGTCATCGCTAGTTTGCCAGAGTCTCAGTCAGTCTCTCTCTCTCTCTCTCTCTCTATCCAATTACAACAAAAAGTTCGACCACTCCTTTTAGGGGGAAAAAACGGCCTGCAAACGATTTAAACCAAGAAGGCACTAAACTAACACAATTCCTCTTGTTATCAATGTGACATGTAAAGCGGTCGGAGAAGTCTTTCACTGCGAGGGTCCCTTGTGTGTTTTTAAAAGAGTCTCGTTTTTAACCATACCATTCCGCCTCCCGTTTAAAACAACAACAAAAATAGTAAATAAGAGGCCAGAATACTCAACCAGGCTTCCTGTAACACGACGCGGGAGAGGAACAGACTGGTTGTAAGGGGAGAGATAGAGAGGGGGTGTACTTGGTGCAAGTTTAAAAGCGGCCAGGTTCGCTTCGGCTAGCGGTCTGTCTTACAGGCACATGGAACAATGACAAAAAGTTGCCTACCTGTCCACAGGTGTCGGCGTAAGCCTGGAGCTTATTTGATTGTAGATCACAAATAGGAAAAATAAACTGGCGCCCATAACAACAAACTTCAGGATCACAATCAACTTCCTCATTTTAATCCCACTCCGAAAGGCGAGTCGACTGGAAGAGATTTAAAAACCAGGGCTGTGGACACAGAGAGAGAGAGAGAGAGACTTATTCAAAGCCTACCCAGCGACAACCAACCCTATCCATTCATCTCTGGGGATGGGGAAGAGAAAAAACACACACACACATGCAACACCCACTGGTTAAACTGTTTCACAGCGCCACTCGTTAAGCGAATTAAAGGCGACTTCGCAAAAAGCATGGTTAGAAAAATGATCTTCCTGTGTTAACATTGTAACAGGAGTGTCTTGACAGGGAAGGTGGGGGTGG
The DNA here is from genome assembly GCF_028641065.1 of Leucoraja erinaceus. NCBI lineage: Eukaryota > Metazoa > Chordata > Chondrichthyes > Rajiformes > Rajidae > Leucoraja > Leucoraja erinaceus. Next base: position 9,755,363 of record NC_073399.1, on the reverse strand, counting down.
GGTGGGGTGGGAGGGGGGGCAACCTTTGACCCTTGCATCGTGAATAACATCCTATGATATTGCAGCACTAACATCATAAAATAAAAGTCCCCAGCTGTACAGTTAAACAATACATTAACGATCAGCCAATTAACCAGAGAGAGAGAGAGAAAAGAAAAAAGAGAAAGAGGAAGGTGCCGACCAGAAACATCACCCATCTAATGTTCTCCATGGATGCTGCCTGGCCTGCCCAGTTTTACATAGAAACATGGAAAATAGGTGCAGGAGGAGGCCATTCAGCCCTTCGAGCCAGCACCGCCATTCATTGCGATCATGGCTAATCGTCCCCAATCAATAACCCGTGCCTGCCTTCTCCAAATCAGATTCAGATTCAATTTTAATTGTCATTGTCAGTGTACAGTACAGAGACAACGAAATGCATTTAGCATCTCCCTTGAAGAGCGACATAGCAAACGATTTGAATAAAAAAAATAATAAGTGTCCGGGGGGGGGGGTGGTGATTGGCAGTCACCGAGGTACGTTGTTTAGTAGAGTGACAGCCGCCGGAAAGAAGCTGTTCCTCGACCTGCTGGTTCGGCAACGGAGAGACCTGTAGCGCCTCCCGGATGGTAGGAGGGTAAACAGTCCATGGTTGGGGTGAGAGCAGTCCTTGGCGATGCTGAGCGCCCTCCGCAGACAGCGCTTGCTTTGGACAGACTCAATGGAGGGGAGCGTGGGACCGGTGATGCGTTGGGCAATTTTCACCACCCTCTGCAATGCCTTCCGGTCGGAGACAGAGCAGTTGCCATACCATACTGTGATGCAGTTGGTAAGGATGCTCTCGATGGTGCAGCGGTAGAAGTTCACCAGGATCTGAGGAGACAGATGGACCTTCTTCAGTCTCCTCAGGAAGAAGAGACGCTGATGAGCCTTCTTGATCAGAGTAGAGGTATTGTGGGTCCAAGAGAGGTCATCGGAGATGTTGACTCCCAGGAACCTGAAGCTAGAAACACGTTCCACCTCCGTCCCGTTAATGTGGATGGGGGTGTGCGTGCCGCCTCTGGACTTCCTGAAGTCTACAATGAGCTCCTTGGTCTTCTTGGAGTTAAGGGCCAGGTTGTTGTCAGCGCACCATGCTGCTAAGTGCTGGACCTCCTCCCTGTAGGCCAGCTCATCGTTGTTGCTGATGAGGCCAATCACCGTTGTATCATCTGCATACTTGATGATGGTGTTAGTACCATGTACAGGTGTACAGTCATAGGTGAAGAGGGAGTAGAGGAGAGGGCTCAGCACACAGCCCTGAGGAACGCCGGTGTTCAGGGTGAGGGTTGAAGAGGTGTGCTTGTCTAACCTCACAGACTGGGGTCTGTTGGTTAGAAAGTCCAGTATCCAGTTGCAGAGGGAGGGGTCGATGCCCAGGTTACCGAGTTTAGTGATCAGTTTTGATGGAATAATGGTGTTGAATGCTGAGCTGTAATCGATGAACAGCATTCTTACATAAGTGTCTCTGTTGTCAAGGTGGGAGAGGGCGGAGTGAAGTGCCGTTGAGATGGCATCCTCCGTACTCCTGTTCTTGCGGTAGGCAAACTGATAGGGATCCAGTGTGGGGGGTAGGCAGCTTTTGAGGTGTGCCAGGACCAGCCTCTCGAAGCACTTGGTGATGATGGGGGTAAGTGCAAATGTTTATTGCATGCAGGCTTCGAGGTGAAGGTGCGGTGGAGGTTGTTGAAAGCCGAGAGTCTAGAGTGTTTGATTGTCCGATGTCCCAGATGGAACAATGGAATTGTTACTTGTTGCAGCACGATAGAGTATGTAAAACATAGAAGGTAGACAAAAGTGCTGGAGAAACTCAGCGGGTGCGGCAGCATCTACGGAGCGAAGGAAATAGGCAACGTTTCGTTCCGATTTGTTGCCTATTTCCTTCGCTCCATAGATGCTGCCGCACCCGCTGAGTTTCTCCAGCACTTTTGTCTACCTTCGATATTTCCAGCATCTGCAGTTCCTTCTTAAATATAATGTCAACATAGAACACTGTAAACAATATAACAAATGAGAAGAAAAGTTCAGTGTGTGTATATGTTACACTTACTTACAAATACACATACTGCATGTATATGGAAATAGGCCCTTCGGCCCGCCGTGTCCGTGCCGACCAGCAGGACAGGCAACATCTCTTGAGAGAAGGAATGGGTGAATACCTGTCCCCAGGTACTTACCCCTGCAACCGCAGAAGATGCAATACACCTGTCCCTATACCCCCTCCCTCGACTCCGTTCAAGGACCCCGACAGTTCAGTCTGTTCAGGTGAGGCAGAGGTTCACTTGCACCTCCTCCTTTGCGGATACAATAGCAGAGAATTCCACAGACTCGCCACTCTCTGTGTGAAAAAGTGTTTCCTCATCTCCGTTCTAAATGGCTTACCTCCTTATTCTTAAACTGTGGTCCCCTGGTTCTGGACTCCCCCAACATCGGGAACATGTTTCCTGCCTCTAGCGTGTCCAAACCCCTAATAATCTTACATGTTTCAATAAGATCCCAGCTCACCCGTATAAACTCCAGAGTGTACGAGCCCAGCCGCTCCATTCTCTCAGCATATGACAGTCCCACCATCCCGGGAATTAACCTTGTAAACCTACGCTGCACTCCCTCAATAGCAAGAATGTCCTTCCCACATCCCATAGATGGGTGTCGGTGTGTCGGTTAATTGTCCCTATGTAATTTCCCCGCTGGTGAATAGGTTGGCTGAGAAAGTGGGATAACATAGAACTAGTCTATACGAGTGCTCAACGGCCTACAGATCTATTTCTCTGCACCAAACTAAACAAAATACTAGGTCAGAGAGGCAGAGAGACAATTGCAGAGCTGAAGACGTCAGCCATGTCACACAATAATGCCAACGACAAAATAATTCAGTCAACATTGACTCAACGAGGTGTGTCGAAAGGAACTGCAGATGCTGGTTTACACTGAAGATAGACACAAAATGCTGGAGTAACTCAGTGGGTCAGGCAGCATTTCTGGATAGAAGAAATAAGTGATGTTTCAGGTCATAAGGTGATAGGTGATAGGAGTAGAATAAGGCCATTCAGCCCATCATGTCTACTCCGCCATTCAAACATGGCTGATCTATCTCTCCCTCCTAACCCCATTCCCTTGCTTCTCCCCATAACCTCAGACATCCATACTAATCAAGAATTCTCTGCCTTAAAAATATCCACTGACTTGGCCTCCACAGCCTTCTGTGGCAAAGAATTCAACAGATTCAGACTGACTGGATGGACTTGGTTTATACTCTCTAGAATTTAGGAGATTGAGAGGGGAGTTTATAGAAACTTACAAAATTCTTAAGGGGTTGGACAGGCTAAATGCAGGAAGATTGTTCCCGATGTTGGGGAAGTCCAGGACAAGGGGTCACAGCTTAAGGATAAGGGGAAAATCCTTTAAAACCGAGATGAGAAGAACTTTTTTCACACAGAGAGTGGTGAATCTCTGGAACTCTCTGCCACAGAGGGTAGTTGAGGCCAGTTCATTGGCTATATTTAAGAGGGAGTTAGATGTGGCCCTTCTGGCTAAGGGGATCAGGGGGTATGGAGAGAAGGCAGGTACGGGATACTGAGTTGGATGATCAGCCATGATCATATCGAATGGCGGTGCAGGCTCGAAGGGCCGAATGGCCTACTCCTGCACCTAATTTCTATGTTTCTATGTTTCTATTCACCACCCTCTCACTCAAGAAATTCGGGAGATCGGATTTCGTTACATAGTGAAGTATCTGGAAAGTGTGCTGTTTGTTAAAGGTGTTCTGTAAACCAGATGTATCACCTTTCCCTGTTTTGGCCAAGGATCATACTTGTCTGGATCTGAAAGTTCTCATGAAACTGAGATTCCTTCAGGGCATTTGGTGACTTTTATTCCGTTTGCTTGCCATCACCAAGATGCACATTTAATACCTGAGGAATGAAAATGAAGCAAATATTGTCCCAGAGTCCACCCCAGAGTGCAATCATAGAATACAGGACCTTCTCCATGCAAATTTAAACAAACACAACTTTTTCAGCCAGAGAGTTGTGCATCTATGGAATTCTCTGCCACAGAAGGCAGTGGAGGCCAATTCACTGGATGTTTTCAAGAGAGAGTTAGATATAGCCCTCAGGCCTAACGGAATCAAGGGGTATGGGGAGAAAGCAGGAACGGAGTACAGATTCTGGATGATCAGCCGTGATCATATTGAATTCGAAGGGCCGAATGGTCCACTCCTGCACCTATTTTCTATATTTCTAATGGGCCTGTCCCACTTAGGTGATTTTTCAGCGGACTGCCGGCGATCATCAAGTTGCCGGCAGTCGCTTGGAAAACCAGCAACTGGAACGGCGACTGTCAGAGTGGAACACACACACACACACACAGACAAAGATCATAGCAATATTGTGGGGTTGGATCAGCTTAACACTGTGACGTTCAAGTATGTCAGTTTAGATACACACGTGTCTGTTCTATCTTGGTCGTAATATTATACAGCTGCAATATATTTTCAGGACTGTAACCTAATGGAACTATTTAACGACCGAGGAGAAAGATCAGGAAATGGAGCACACTGTTCAAACAGCCCAGAAATAGAAATAACGAGAGAGACAGAGAGAGGGAGACTGTAGAGAACAGAGATACTTTCAACACACAGTGCTGGAGTAACTCAGCGGGTCAGGCAGCATCTGTGGAGAACATGGATAGGTGACGTTTCGCAGAGTGCTGGAGTAACTCAGCGGGTCAGGCAGCATCTGTGGAGAACATGGATAGGTGACGTTTCGCAGAGTGCTGGAGTAACTCAGCGGGTCAGGCAGCATCTGTGGAGAACATGGATAGGTGACGTTTCGCAGAGTGCTGGAGTAACTCAGCGGGTCAGGCAGCATCTTTGGAAAACATGGATAGTCGACGTTTCGAGTCGAGACCCTTCTTCAGCTGATTGTGGGTGGGGGAGGGGAGGGGGGAGAAGGTAGCTAGAGAAGGGGACAAAGCGTGCCATAAAGTTTGGTTAAAGTCAGGAATAGCTGCTTCCCCTCTTTTATCAGGCTTCTGAATCGTCCTTCCCTACGCTAGCGTATCGTCTGATTCACCTCCACCCCATTGCGGGACCCCATTTAAGAATAAGGGGTAAGCCATTTAGAACGGAGACGGGGAAACACTTTTTCTCACAGAGAGTTGCGAGTCTGTGGAAATCTCTACCTCAGAGGGCGGTGGAGGCCTCTGAGGTAGAGAAGGCTAGATAGGGGCTCAAAGATAGCGGAGTCAGGGGATATGGGGAGAAGGCAGGAACTGATTGTGGATGGTCAGCCATGATCACATTGAATGGCGGTGCTGGCTCGAAGGGCCGAATGGCCTACTCCTGCACCTATTGTCTATTGCGGACATTGGACTTTGTCTCTGGAACTGATGTGCTACAACGCTGAGAACTACATTCTGCACTCTGTATCTTCCCCTTGGCTCTACCTATTGTACTTGATGGCGTTGAGTGTATGGTATTACCTGATCTGTTTGGAGAGCAATGCTTTTCACTGCACCTCGGTACACATGACAATAATAAGCCTCAACTTAAAAAATTCTGAATTAGAGTCTGAGGCACTGCAGTTGTGTGAGACCTGACTCATTGTACTCCCGCCAGGCAGGTTTATGGCTGAACGCAGATAATTGGATTTGTTCTTGCCATATAATGATGGCTCGGACTCTCAAATATGCTTCATTGGGAAAGGTACTCCAGAAAATATATTCATGAGAACATTTGAGTCACAATGTAAACATTCAGGGCGTTGGAGAGGGTGTGTTGTTGAGGATTTCCGTTCGATTCCAAGAAACATATTTTTATCTGTAGAGGTGGGACCCTTCTTCAGAAGCTTCAGTCCCGACCCAAAAAACGTTGTCTGTCTGTCAGTCTGAAGAAGGGTCTCCTGACTTTAACCAAACTTTATGGCACGCTTTGTCCCCTTCTCCAGCTACCTTCTCCCCCCTCCCCTCCCCCACCCACAATCAGCTGAAGAAGGGTCTCGACTCGAAACGTGGACTATCCATGTTTTCCACAGATGCTGCCTGACCCGCTGAGTTAGAGTAGAGGTGAAATGGATGAACAATGAAGACAGACAGACACAAAATGCTGGAGCAGGGGTGGGGAACCTTTTCATGTTGGAACACCGCATTAAGTTAGCTGTAATCTAATAAGTCCGCATCCAAGAAACTTCAGTTAGATATACTTCAAAATGCACATTATTTTGTTAAAATAGCCCTCATGACTTACTAATGTTTTAATTGTGGCTGTCAGTCGGGGAGGATTATTTTGTCGAATCTTCTTTAACTCTTTGGTATTTTAAATACTTTCATTTTAAGACTAAGATTAAAATAATAAAAGACGAATAAAAACATATTAATAAAAATAAAAGGATTTGTTCGACAAAATTTGGATTCATTCGAAAGGCCGCACTTTCAATGGCGTGGATGGCCATAGGTTCCCCACCCCTGTGCTGGAGTAACTCAACGGGACAGGCAGTGTCTCTGGAGAGGAGGAACGGGTGGACGTTTCGGGTCGAGGTGAGACCCTTCTTCAGACTGACAGACAGACAGACAACGTTTTTTGGGTCGGGACCGAAGCTTCTGAAGAAGGGTCCCAACTCGAGATGTCGACCGCCCGTTTTCCCTCCGCTGACGTTGCCCGGTCCGCTGGACTTGCCCGGGAGGTTGTAGGTTAGAGTTCACGGGAGTTGAAGTGAGGTCAAAATACACAAATTCCTCAGTCAGTCAAAGGCAGTTGTGATGCATTGAAGGAGGTGCAGGACTTCATCATTGATGGCTACCTTAGCCCTGATCTGCCCCCGAGATGTGGGAACTGCTCAGTGTTTCCCCGGGACCTTGCCCCTGTCCCACTTAGGAAACCCCTGGAGACTTTGCGCCCCATCCAAGGTTTCCGTGCGGTTCCTGGAGGTTGCAGGTGGTTGCCGGAGGTTGCAGGTAGTGGAAGCAGGTGGGGAGACTGACAAAAACCTCCGGGAACCGCACGGAAACCTTCGGTGGGGCCCAAAGTCTCCAGAGGTTTCCGATCAGGTTTCCTAAAGACAGGGGCATTACTGTGATGGTTAATGTTGGAGAATGGTTTTTGGAGGGGGGGGGGTAAGGGGGTTGGTAAAATGACTTACCTACTCATCTCTCCCAACCCCCACGGTGGGCTTCTGGCTTTACATTTCACTCCTCTCCTTATCTCGCACCTTTTGGCCTTCTTTTGATCTCTCGACTGTGTGTGTTCCCCCCCCCCCCCCCCCCCCCTCCACCTGCAAATCAAAAACCCCTTTGCCCATGTCCATTGACCATTGTCCAGCCCCCCACCCCCCACTACAATCAGTCTGAACCCAAAACGTCACCTGTTCATACCTTCCATAGATGCCGCCTGACCCACTGAGTTACCCCAGCACTCTGTGTCTTTAACTGTAGATTCCAGTATCTGTATTTCCTTGTGCCTCTCCTTGTCTTGTGGATGTTGCAAGGCCCATTTTCTGATCAGATTTCCTGCCTTTCAGGTCAGGTCGGGGGGAGTTCCCCACCCCCGCTACGGGTACCATGTAATCCCGCGCTACCTGCTCCATGGTCGGATAGTCGGTGACTAAACCGTCTCCCCCACCTGGTTTTCCAGGTGAGGAGGGGGCTGTGGACCCCCAGCAGGACCAAAACAAGACCTGTCAAAGGGCGGATGAGCTCCTAGCGAGCTAACGGCCACCCACACCTCAGTAGAAGTTGCGATCACTGTCGTACGTGGCATTGTAAGGAATGATAAGCCCCACACACAACACACACACACACACACACACAACACACACACACACACACACACACACACACACACACACACACACACACACACACACACACACACACACACACACACACACACACACACACACACAACACACACACACACCAAAATCCTATACTTCCAGCGGCGGAAGTCCGCATGTACTGGAGGACAGAGACGTGTGGTGCGTCCATCACCGTTCCCGTCGGAGACCAGCGCCACTGCGTCGCCAATGTTTTCAACGGTGATGATGAATGCAGTGCCAGAGTCCCGGGTTCGAGCCCGACTACGGGCGCTGTCTGCATGGAGTTTGCACGTTCTCCCTGTGACTGCATGGGTTTTCTCCATGTGCTTTGGTTTCCAAAGACATGCCGGTTTGGAGGTTAATCAAAATTGTCCCCAGTCTGTAGAATAGAACTAGTACACAGGTTTGGTCGGAGGGCTTGTTTCCACGCTGTACTTCTACGGGTGGGAGATTGCAACCTTCACATGGTCCACCCAGTTTCGACGAATGCAATCAACGTGCCGTGCACAAACTGAAGATCAAACAGAACAAGTTGTCTTCCAACTTTAGGCTGTGCGCGCCATACGCAAGAAGAAGAAGATCTCTAAAATAAAAGCTAAATGAGTCAATACTGGTTTGGATCTCAACCTGTGAGTGTGTCCACATTTGACGACCAGCGACCCCCCTACACCAACATTGTCCTTCCCACTAGGGACAATTACAATCTTTACTGAAGCAAATTAACCTACAAACCTGCGCGTCTTTGGAGTGTGGGAGGAAACCGGAGCACCCGGGGAAAACCCACGCGGTCACAGGGAGTACAAACACACTCCACACAGACAGCGCCCAAGGTCAGGATCGAACCCGGGTCTCTGGTGCTGTGAGGCTGCAACTCTACTGCTGCGCCACCGCGCCCACCGCCTGAGTTGGAGTCCAGTTGCCGTGGGTTCAAGAGCTCCCAGTTAGTTCTGAAGACAAGCCCCACTCACGTGAGAAGTTGCTGGAGGTGAAATGGAATCATAACCTCATACGATCATAAGTGATAGGAGCAGAATGAGGCCATTCGACCCATCACCTCTACTCCGCCATTCAATCATGGCTGACCCATCGCTCCCTCCTAACCCCATTTTCCTGCCTTCCCCCCATAACCTCTGACACTCATACTAATCAAAATCTACCTCTCTCTGCCTTAAATATATCTACTGACTTTGCCGCCACAGCCTTCTGTGGCAAAGAATTCCACTGATTCACCACCCTCTGACTAAAGAAATTCAACCTCATCTCCTTGCTAAAAGAACGTCCTTTCATTCTGAGGCTGTGACCTCTAGTCCCAGACTCTCCAACTAGTGGAAACATCCTCTCCACATCCACATGGTATGTAATACTGAGGCAGGAAGCAGTGGAACAATGAAACAGCCGTGTTTGGACCCGTCTATATTGAGCTGGGGCAGACTTAGATGCCCAACCTTCAATGAAAATACATCCTTCCAAAAATAAACAGACCATCCTTGCCAACTGATACCCTTTACAGTTGTAGCAAAACATTCCCACATTTACATTCCACTCCTCTTGCAGTAAAGGTGAACCTTTAATTAACCTGTTAATTAGTTGCTCTCTCTCTAAACCTGCTCACTGGCCTTTATCTACAATGTCCAGAGTCCTTTCATACAGCAGCGTTCTGAGTCTCTCGCTAGGTGAGCAATGTACTGCTTTTCCATACTTCCAACCAAATAAAGATCATTTATCTTCCCTCTGCCAAACCATTCCTAGTCCGAAGGAGGATCTCATCCCGAAACGTCACCTATTCCTTTTTCTCCAGGGATGCTGCCTGACCCGCTGAGTTACTCCAGCTTTTAGAGTCCGCATTTGGTTTAAACCAGCATCTGCAGTTCCTCCCGACACATTTATCTATTTGTATCCATTTCTAGATTTTGTGTGTTTATATGCCAGAGGCCGGTCTTTAATGGGAGAGTCCCCTGCAAAGTTAGTTTCATGCACCTTAGAAAGTTTATTTTCCACACCGCTTCGTTACAAGATCTGATTCAAAAGTGAGCCTTGTTAATCTGCCGTGGCAGACATACAGTCAAGGTGATTAAGTTCATCTTCGCCAATCAGTCTGAAACGCAAACTTGGGTATGAAACTTGAGTTGCTGCCTCACAGCGTCAGACACCGTCCTGACAACGGGTGCTATCTGTAAGGAGTTTGTACGTTCTCCACGTGACCGCGTGGGTTTTCTCCGGGTGCTCCGGTTTCCGCCCACACCAAAAACGAGCGGGTTTGTAGATTAATTGGCTTCTGTAAATTACCCATAGCATGTGCAATGATGAGGAAACACTTTTGCACCCAGAGAGTTGTGGGTCTGTGGACTTCTCTGCCTCAGAGGGCGGTGGGGGCCGGTTCTCTGGATACTTTCAAGAGAGAACTAGATAGGGCTCTTAAAGATAACGGAGTCAGGGGATGTGGGGAGAAGGCAGGAACGGGGTACTGATTGTGGATGATCAGCCGTGATCACATTGAATGGCGGTGCTGGCTCGAAGGGCCGAATGGACTACTCCTGCACCTATTGTCTATAATGTAGGATAGAACGTGTGTACAGGTGATTGCCAGTCGGCACGGACTGTAAATCAAACTAAACCCTCCCCTCACCAAACACACTCATGTTTACGACATGTAATCGGTAAATGATTCTAAACCGTTGACCCACACAGTTGGAACTATTACCCACACAGCTGTATTAGACGCATTGTAAAGTCTTAAGGCCAAAACAAAATATATTTACTTTCAAGCAAATCAATGTCTGCTATTTCCCATTGAAACCATCGACTTCCTGTCATTGTTTGGACAAAAGTTCCACATGCCATCTTTCCACCGTGGCTTTTATCAAACTACGAGTCACTTCCTTGTTCTTCGTCGTGTAGGAAGGAACTGCAGATGCTGGTTTAGACCGAAGATGGACACAAAATACTGGAGTAACTCAGCGGGTCAGGCAGAGTCTCTGGAGTGACTGAAGAAGGGTCTCGACCTGAAACGTCACCCATTCCTTCTCTCCAGAGATGCTGCCTGTCCCGCTGAGTTACGCCAGCATTTGTTGTGTCCATTTTGTAGCAAGCAGAGCCGGTTTAGTTTGCGAGGGGAAGAGACTGCGGTGGTGCAGACCACATTAAGTTTCCCGCATCCTATCCGCTGCATACCAGATGCGGCAGTGTGGCACTCACTACCCATGTGTGGCACTCACTGCGCCAGGCTTGGTGTGTGGCACAGATACCAGAGGTCTTGTCCATCCGCTGTTCTACTGCACCCTGCAACAGCGCATTGTAGCGAGCAAACGCCTACTTCAGTACCGAAGATAGACACAAAATGCTGGAGTAACTCAGCGGGACAGGCAGTACAGAAACATAGAAAATAGGTGCAGGAGGAGGCCATTTGGCCCTTTGAGTCAGCACTGCCATTCATTGTGATCATGGCTGATCATCCACAATCAGTAACCTGTGCCTGCCTTCTCCCCATACCCCTTGATTCCACTAGCCCCTCGAGCTCGATCTAACTCTCTTTAAAATTCATCCAGTGATTTGGCCTCTACAGCATCTCAGGAGAGAAGGAATGGGCGACGTTTCGGGTCGAGACCCTTCTTCAGACTGAGAGTCCGAAATGTGGATACATCAGTACCCAGCATATCTCCTTCGCTCCATAGATGCTGCTGCACCCGCTGAGTTTCTCCAGCGTTTTTGTGTACCTTACTTGAGTATGAGTCCAGTGTCAAAATGCACATTGGGTATAGACCTCACGGTCTCTATGTAAATATAGTTAAGTGTTTAAAAGAGAACTTGAATATATAAAAACAAAAAGATAAAAAGAAAAATAAGGGAAAAAAGAGAAAAAGTAACCCCACTAAACTAAAATAAGCAAAACAAAATCTGGGCTGTAAAGAATTTCAACAATTTTTAAGTGCCTGTTTGTCGCCAAGTCCGTTCCACCGTATAAAGGTAAAAGAATTATTATAACGGTTGGAGGAGACAATTTATATCGTGTGAAAATAACTTCCCCAAAGTCCTATCAAATTTAACCAAGGGTTCATCAATGTCACTCCTCATTTTTTTCTATATTTAAACATGATATTGTTTCAGAGTACCAATGCAGTGTGGGCGGAGGATTAGAGTCTTTCCACTTAAATAAAGTAGATCTCCTGGCAATTAATGTAGTAAAAGCAATCAGCCGATGGACGGAACGGGACAGATGAGTAGAATCTAACGTAGGTAGCCCAAAAATTGCAGTAATAGGACGAGGAGTAACATGTGTGTGGCTGCAGGAGTCAGTACTTTCGAAGCTATCCGAAGAAATTGTATGTATTAATTAATTTGCAGGATAAATGACTCTAATAATGTAATTATTGTGGCCTTGTCAAACATACTTATAGAAACTTACAAAATTCTTAAGGGGTTGGACAGGCTAGATGCAGGAAGATTATTCCCGATGTTGGGGAAGTCCAGAACTAGGCGGTCCCAGTTTAAGGATAAGGGGGATATCTTTTAGGACTGAGATGACAAAATCATTTTTTACACAAAAAGTGGTGAATCTGTGGAATTCTCTGCCACAGAAGGTAGCTGAGGCCAGTTCATTGGCTATATTCAAGAGGGAGTTAGATGTGGCCCTTGTGGCTAAAGGGATCAGGGGGTATGGAGAGAAGGCAGGGATGGGATACTGAGTTGGATGATCAGCCATGATCATACTGAATGGCGGTGCAGGCTCGAAGGGCCGAATGGCCTACTCCTGCACCTATTTTCTATGTTTCTATTCGGTTTAGCACTACACGCTGCCAATCCCAGTTGTGGAGACACTGGTATCGCTGTCTCATTGTAGGACACTGATTTTTCTTTTAATTCTGGATTTTAAATTAGGTATTGTGTTTTTTTGTAATATATAATTTTGATGCTCTTATAAGTGATATACTAAGATTATATATGTATGTGATGATGTTTTTACATGCAATGTATTTTTAAGGAATGTTGTCCCTTGTCTGGACCTTCTTGAGTCTGAAATAAAGTATATTATTATTATTATTATTATTATTATTATACCACCCAGGTAGATGACTAACCCTAATGATTTTCTATTGCCAACCCACATCAAAATGTAGCTTTGTCGAGAGTGTCTAGTTGTTGTATGTACCAAAAACAAAACAATGAATTTCTTACCTGCAGCATCAAAACAGCTCTGCAAAGCACTATAGTTCACTTTTATGTCTAAGTTAGAGATACAGCACGGAAACAGGCCCTTCGGCCCACCGAGCCCATGCCGACCAGAGAACCCCGCAAACTAGAACTATCCCAAACACCAGAGGCAATTTACAATTCTTATCGAAGAAAAACGGGCTCGTCTTTGGAAATGTGGGAGAAAACCAGAGCACCTGGAGAAAACCCACAAGGTCTCAGAGAGAACGCGCAAAATCACATGCAGGCAGCACCCGTGGTCAGGATCGAACCCAGGTCTCTGGCGCTGCAAGGCAGCAACTCCACCGCTGAATGAAATTCTTGCTTGCAGCAGCATAACCGGGCTGTTAGCTCTGTCTTCTGAGATAACATTATCAAGCCAGTATTTTTTTTTAAAGCAATAGTAGTGCAAAAGAAAAGCCCAGTGCAATCCAGACAGCTCATAGTTTGACAAACTGCATAAAAGGGGCATTGTCTGCAAACGCAACTTCCTGAGGATGTGGGAGGGGGGATATACGCGTTGGTTTACCATAATAGTGTGATATTTTATCACAGCGGGTGGAAAAGAAACGTTATCTTGAGAAGTTGCCTTTAAGTTGACTTTCCCTTGCTCAAGCGCTATCAGGTTGGAAGCAGATGTATAGCAAAGTGAAAAATGCCTGTTACTCACAGAGTCCGCTGCAAGAGTTGCTCTTCAGGCCCTTGCGGGCTGCGCACAACTTCATGTTTCACAGCATGTGCCCTTCACTCTGTCAGCTTCTGATCTAGATTGCTTTCCGGAGAATGTCTGTTCCAAAAAAGTGCCGCAGCTGCCGATAGCACAGTTTATACCAGGCCCTCGGTCAACAAAACCAACTCTGTGTCCTAAACGCACGACTATCACTTCTGTTGCCACAATAATATGTCGGACACTGCTTGGCCTCTCCTGGCTTTGTCATATCTCAAAAGGAAGTGAGGACGTTGAAAGGTCATAGGTCTTTTACCGTCACATGTGCCATTTAAGGTACAGTGATATGCTAATTACCATACGGCCATACCAAAAAAAAGCAACAAGACACACAACTACATAACATTTAACATAAACATCCACCACAGCGGATTCCCCACATTCCCCACTGTGAGCTTCCTAAGCCCTTTGTTCCTCTAGGGAGCGTAGGCCATTGACAAATGTCCTCCACCTCACTCGGATGTTGGCAGTTCTTTCGAGATCTCCCCAGTTGAGCCCACTCTCAGACACTTCTGGCTGGACACCTCTTCTCCAGCTCTTCCCGGGGCGACCTCTGTTCCTTTTTCCTTGGGTGTTCCGTTTCCGTGCTTGCCCGGTGATGTTTGTGGTAGGTTTCCCAAAGGTGTGTCTAATCCAACTCCATTTTCTCCTTCGAATTTGTAAGTCAATGAGCTCCTGGCTTGTTCTTTTCCACAGGTCCACATTGCTTACGTTGTCTCTCCACCAGATGTTAAGTATTCTCCCAAGGCAGGTGTTGGTGACTGTTGGCATCCCGTTTGTCGTGTTTTGTGGTTTTCCATGACTCTGATCGATACAGCATTACCTGTTTCACATTTGAGTTGAAGATGCGTATTTTGGTGTTGATTGAGATGTGTTTTGAGCTCCAGAGCTTCCTGAGCATGTTACCACCACCTTAGCCTTATTGGTTCTACTTGTTATGTCCTCCTCTGCCCCTAAGGTGATGTCCACAACACTGCCTAGGTATGTGAATGTTTCTACCTCCTCTAGAGCAGTGCTGTGCATAAGGATAGGGTTGCTGGTTTTGGAGTGGATCCTCATCACCTGTGTCTTTGCTGTGTTGGGTGTCAGGCCAAGTTTTGTTGCAGCTTGTGAGTCTGTCTATCTGCGCGCGCGTGCGTGTATGTGTGTGCATGCGTGCGTGTGTGCATGCATGCGTGTGTGTGCGTGTATGTGTGTGTGTGTGTGTGTGTCTGTGTGTGTGTGTGTGTGTGTGTGTGTGCTGTGTGTGTGCGTGTGTGTATGTGTGCGTGCGTGCGTGTGTGTGTATGTGTGCGTGCGTGTGTGTGTGTGTGCGTGCGTGTGAAAGGAGAGGCAGAAAAGTCCAATCTTCTTCCTCTTCATCCTCCCGTGGTCGGGGGCAGTCAAACATCCGTCGGGGCGAAATCCAATCTTCACGGTGGCGCAGCGGTAGAGTTGCTGCCATACAGCGAATGCAGCGCCGGAGACCCGGGTTTGATCCCGACTACTGGTGTTGTCTGTATGGAGTTTGTACGTTCTCCCCGTGACCTGCGTGGGCTTTCTTCGAGAACTTCGGTTTCCTCTCGCACTCCAAAGACTTACAGGTTTGTAGGTTAACCGAGTCCATGCCAACCAGCAATCACCTCGTCCACTGACACTATCCTACACACACTCGGGACAATTTACAATTTTACCAAAGCCAATTGAACTACAAACCTGTACGTCTTTGGAGCGTGGGGGGGAAACTGGATCACCCAGAGAAAACCCACGTGGCAACTCTGCCACTCTCCAGCTTTCTCTCCCCCCCCCCCCCCCAACTCCATCAGTCTGAAGGAAGTCTCGACCTGAAAGACCGTCTGTCCATTCCCTAAACAGACGCTGCCCGACCTGCGGTGTTCCTCCAACCTTTTGTTCTTTACAAAAGCATTAGTTAAAGCAAACCCTCTCTTCTTTCTGTATAATCAAAACAGCCACTGCCCATGACACTGTGGCTCTCTATTGCTGATAGCTCATTCCAGGAACAAGATATTGCTGTGGGTTAGGTGTGACGGAGATGAGGTGGCTGGGTGGAGGGGGGGGCATGACGGAGATGAGGACGCGCTGGCGCTGGAGAGGGTCCAGGGGAGCTTTACGAGAACAATCCCCACATATGATGAGCGTTTGATGGCGCTGGGCCTCTTCCAGCTGGAGTTTAAAGGGTGAGGGGGAACCTGATTGAAACTTACTGAACAGTGAAAGGCTTGGATAGAGTGGATGTGGAGAGGATGTTTCCTCAAGTGGGACAGTCTGGGACTAGAGGTCACAGCCTCAAAATAAAAGGACGTTCCTTTAGAAAGGAGATAAGGAGGAATTTCTTTAGTCAGAGGTTGGTGAATCAGTGGAATTCTTTGCCACGGAAGGCTGTGGAGGCAATGGATATTTTTAAGGCAGAGATAAGATAGATTCTTGGTTAGTATGGATGTCACCCTACGGGGAGAAGGCAGGGGAATGGGGTTAGGAGGTCAAATGGCAAGTAGGCTTGATGGGCTGAATGGCCTAATTCTGCTCCTATCACATGAACTTATGAAAAAGACTGATATTAACAGCAAAATACATCATTCATTTTGCAACACTTGCATTGGTTTGGTGCTAAAATTCTTTGATGCAATCTCCAATCAAAACAACTCATAGTGTACCATTTAATCACAAGTAGGTCTGTACAATACTGAAAGCCTGTTGAATGAGTATTATATATAAATGCCATCATGCTCCACTTAACAGCTAACATACAAAACGAAGGCTGCAAATTGAGGAAATATTACAGTAGATAATGTAGAAAAATAAAAAAACTTTTTTTTCATTAAAAAGGCTGTTTAGGTAAACATATAATGTCTGATTTGGACAACTGAACTACAGTATGATTATGGATTGGAAACAAACATTGTTGTCATTCTCTTGGCGTTCTCCCACTTGTGCAGGTCAGGTGTATAACCCGCAGACTGAATGCTCCTTGGGCCATGGTTTTGCCGTCTTCCATTACAAAGTGCTCCATTATACAAGGGCCTGCACATTCATTTTCCAAGGAGCTGCTTCCTCTGTTGTTCCAGCAGAGCTTCAAGGTGGTCTGCTCTTTTAAGCGCTGCCTAACACGATAGAACATCGCACAATTAACAGTAATGTCAACAAATGTTAAAATAATGTCAATGCTGTATCTCTAAACTAAACTGAACGAGTGATTGGGGGTAATTTTCGTTCCATCTGGAAGGAGTAGCCGCTTTTCCTGTTTTGAGTGGATGTGGGGAGGATGTTTCTACTCATGGGAGAGTCACAGCCTCAGAATTAAAGGATGTTCCTGCAGGAAGCAGATGAGGAGGAATTTCTTTCGTCAAGAGTTTTCGAGAGTTAGATTTAACTCTTGGGGCTAAGGGAATCAAGGGATATGGCGGGAAAATTTTGCATGATCAGCCATGATCATATTGAATGGCTCGAAGGGCCGAATGGCCTACTCCTGCACCCAGGGCCGGCCTTAGGAGGTGCGGGGCCCAATTGGGAACAATTTTGGTGAGCCCCAGGTTCCCAGCCAAGGTGTGTAGAATCATAGAAATACAAATAAAGTCTATTATAGACTTTATATCTCGATGGTAGAATGGAAAGTAATCTAAATGTGCGCTTAAAAAGTGCCTGTGAGTTAATGGATCAAACAGATCTAAGCTACATTTTAATATAAAATTGCATATGCATACATAGAAACCTACAAGTAACAAACAAAATGTGTAGATCACCTCTGAAAAGTACATAGTTACAATACCACTTGTTTTAGTGACTGTGAAATGAAAACAAAATAAAACATTAACTAGATCCTGGAAAACCAATAGCTATTGGCGAAAAACCAGTCCAGGCATTAAATTTTGGGCTTCAGTCCCATCCTACCCTTTCGGCTCCTACCCCGTCCTAACTTAGTTGTGTGTGTGTGTGTGAACTAAGTGAGAGAAGGGAGGAAGAAGAGAAGGGAGTGAGGGAAGTAGAGAAAGAAGGGAGGGAGGGAAGGAGCGAAAGATGGGAGGGAGGGAAGGAGAGAAGGGAAAAGAGAGAGAGGAAGGAGAGAAGGGAGGGAGGATAGAAGGGGAGGAGAGAGAAGAGAGAGAGAGGAGAAGGGAGGGAGGATAGAAGGGGAGGAGAGAAGGGAGGGAGAGGGCCGGCGGCAGGAGAGGATGCTGGGATTCGGGCGGACGGGTGTGAGCTGAGGCCGAGGTTTGTAAACGTTGCTCCAACCTCCGGCCCGGCCCTCCCTCCCTGTATTGTTCACCGCGTCTCCCCGGGGGGAGAGAGGGTGGAGTGAAGCACGGCGACTGGCTGTCTGCGTGAAGCACGGCGACTGGAGGGGCGGGAGCGCTGCCCCGGGACTGCAAGGTCACCTAAGAAGGCAGAGTCCTGTGAGATTGTCAGCTGACTTTATAAAACTTACCTCGTACTGTTTGCGAAGATTATTCACCGTTTCCTCTTTCTTCACAATGGCTGCTTTTACACTAGATAGATAACAATGTCAAGTGGTTGTTATCATGTATGTTGAAATCGGTTATCGCTTACTGTCTAACAAATCAGTTCTGTAGTTTGCTATTGAATGCTTCACAAGAGCATTCAACAGCACGTTAAGAACTAAAGGTTCTAATGAAGAATTCCATCTCTCACGTTAATCTTCCAATTTCACATGTTGCCCGATCTACATAATTATATATGGAGGAAGGAACTGCAGATGCTGGTTTAAAGCGAAGAAAGACACAAAATGCTGGAGTAACTCAGCGGGACAGGCAGCATCTCTGGGGAGAAGCAATGGGTGACCCGAATTTCTCGGCCTGAAACGTCACCCATTGTTTCTCTCCAAAGATGCTGCCTTGTCCGCTGAGTTACTCCAGTTTTTTTGTGTCTTTGTACATAATTATATACATTGTTTGACTCAAATAGTAGATATAAGCATTTGAGTTCTATGTTGACCTCTTCCCACCTTAATTCTATATTTTTTCCTTTCATTTGCTTATCAACACGTCTGTGCCTTTTGCTTTATCTACTGTTGGTAATGCAACTTGGTAAAACATCCCATTACTATGGAGGAGTTGCTGCCTTACAGCGCCGGAGACCCGGGTTCAATCCTGGCTACGGGTGCTTATCTGTACGCAGTGTGTACGTTCTCCCCTTAACCCCGAGATCTTCAGTTTTTCCCACACTCCGACGACGTACAGGTTTGTAGGTTCATTGGTTTGGTACTAATGTAAAAAAAATGTCCTAGTGTAGGATAGTGTTAGTGTGCGGGGAGAGCTGGTTGGTGCGGACTCGGTGGGCCGAAGGGCCTGTTTCCGTGCTGTATCTCTAAATCTAGACTAAAAGATCAAATAGAATCTGATCTCCTGCAAAGTTTCTTTGCTCTATTTTGTTTTAAATGTCCCCAACATGTCACCTCCAAACCTCTCTTTCCCGAGTATAGTATTTCTCTGCTCTTCAATTCTATCCCTTTACAGATGTAACCAACTTGAAGATAGGACACATTCATCTCCAACATATAGACGGGGTCTTCTTCAAGAATAGGACTTCATCATAGCTCCAAATTAAAAATTAATCTGAAGAAGGTTTGGGCTGTGGGCCGAGCATCAAAAATGTGTCTAGAAATAGGATTTTGTGACCCAAGTCACCAAACTACATGAAATTTTCACATATTGTGTAAATAAAAATTATATAAATCACCCCTGAAACTCGATATGAAGAAGACTTGCACATTTTTATTAAATTAGAGAAAAACCGGAAAATATTTGGGAATTTTTTAGTCCAATCAAAGCATGTTTAACATTGAGTTGTCTGCCAGTTGGCCAATCACTTGCTTTGTTTCAGGCTAGCACACAAAATGGCTGAGGGGGCTTCACAGATGCCTGTTTTACTGGAGATTCCGATGTGTTGTTCTGTGGATTAAATGTCGTGGAAACTTGCAGCAGGTTAATTGAATTTAGTGGGAAAAGCATTAAAAAGGCTGAAGAAAGTGCTGCGGTGGATTAAAGTGCAAGAAAGTCTTCAAAGACCCTGCTGATGTGCTGGAACACAAAGAAGGCCCCCATGAATCAACTATAACTGAAAGGTAAGACTAAAGTCAGAATTTATGAAAATCTATCTGTATGGACTTTAATTAATTTAATTGCACCATTTTATAATGTGAATAAATTCATCCATTCATTCATTCCTTATTCATTCACTCACTCACTCACTTACTCATTCATTCATTCATCCATGAAATTGAGGGCCTAAACTATAACACAGTCAATTAAACATTGTCACCAATGCCAGCGTGTTGTAGAGTAATAAGTCTTTAACAAATAATCTCGGAGCTGCTTGCGAAAACTGAATGAATGAATGAATTAATGAATTTATTCACATTATAAAGGGTGCAATTAAATTAATTAAAGTCCATACAGATAGATTTTCATAAATTCAATATGTGAAAATTTCATGTAGTTTGGTGACTTGGGTTACGAAACTACAGAATAAAGCTCCTCGGCCCACAGCCTAGTTGTCGACCAAAACATGGCCCGTCCATTCCCTCCACAGATGCTGGCTGGCTGACCCGCTGAGTTACTCCAACTTTGATTACTACTTTGATTAGTACGGGTGTCAGGGGTTATGGGGTGAAGGCAGGAGAATGGGGTTGAAAGGGATAAATCAGCCATGACTGAAAGGCGGAGTAGACTTGATGGGCCGAATGGCCTAACTCTGCTCCAATCACTTATGAGCATTTTGTGTTTGGCTCAAGATTCCAGCATCTACAGTTCCTTGTATCTGCAAATAATAATCTGGTCCTGGAGTATTCAGTGGACTGGTGACGGCTTGATTGTAATCATGTGTTGTCTTTCCGCTGACTGGTTAGCAGGCAACAAAAGCTTTTCGCTGTACCTCGGTACACGTAACAAGAAACTAAACTCAACTCAAAGATACACACAAAATGCTGGAGTGACTCAGCGGGACAGGCAGCATCTCTGGAGAGAAGGAATGGGTGACGTTTCGGGTCGACACCCTTCTTCAGACACATTTAAGAAGGCAGAGTCATGTGAGATTGTTAGCAAAACTCACCTCGTACCGTTTGCGAAGATCATTCACCGTCTCCTTCTCTCTCCAGAGATGCTGCCTGTCTTGCTGAGTTACTGTGGCAATTTGTGTCTATCTTCGGTTTTACACCAGCATCTGCAGTTCCTTCATAAACTCAATCTCAATCAGGGCTTCTTTATCCGACCTTGTCTTTCCGCTGACTGGATATATCATGCAACAAAAGCTTTCCGCAGTACCTCGATGCACGTGACAATAAACTCAACTCAACTCAAAACTCAATGAGGGCTTCTTTATCCGACCTTGCCCCTTCTCACCGTTTATGGACCTCCTCCAGCTCCTCCTCCTTCTCCCGGGTGATTCGCTCGACTTCCAGGCGATGTCGTGCCCGCATCTCGGACATCTCGGTCTTTAGCCGCTTATTTTCCTCTTCAGTGCTCACCAGCCGGTCCGCAAACTCCTGACGTATGACCTCCGCCAGGCTCTTTCGCTCTTCCGTCAACCTGTCTTTGATCTGGTTTCAAAGCAAAAGAAACCTACAATCATTTCCACAGCCGCAATAATCACGATGATTTAGTTTAGTTGAGAGATACAGAGCAGAAACAGGCCCTTCGGCTGACCGAGTCCGTACTGATCAGCGATCCCTGCACACAAACACCAACCTATATACACTGGGGACAATTTAACATCATTACCAAGCCAATTAACCTACAAATGTGCACGTCTTTGGAGCGTGTGAGTTAACCGGAAATCCCGGAGAAAACCCACGCGGTCACAGGGAGAATGTACAAACTCTGTACAGACAGCACCCGAAGTCAGGTTCGAACCCGGGTCTCTGGTGCTGTGAGGCAGCAACTCTAACACTGCGCCAACATGAGTTCCCATAACCCACTTGACTTTTAACGGGATGAGTGTGTGCAACAATACTAATCTGGTTCTTGCACGTGTTGTTCAAGGCCCTGAGGATTTGAAACTGCAGAAGGAACAATTACCTCAGGCATTGTATTTGGCTGCTTTCTTTGTACAAACCCGCACGCTGGAAGTACTTTTGAAGAATGGGAAATGGAAAAAATAATAGAGACAGGCAGGTGTGTTGCCCGAAGCAAGAGAGCCATAGACAAGGTCTATGTGTGAAACTTGGCCAGATAAGTACCTACAAACGTATTAGGCCACTGAACGGCCCTCTCATCAGCTAGAGAGCTGTCCTGGTCTCCCATCTACCTCACTGGAGACCCTTGTGGGCCCACCGTGGTAAAGACGTATGGGATGCTTGCCTATATTGATTGGGGCATTGAGTGCAAGAGGCAGGAATTCATGTTGTTGCATTTGTAGTACTGAGGAAAAGTGTTTGCAAACTACCCAAGCAATTAAACTGACTATCATCTGGCAAATGCGGTGATCTGTGAAGCTGATGAACGAAGTCACATGTCAAATGTCTTAGAATTCACATGACAATGGAGAACCGGATTAAGAATCCAAAGTAAATATTGGACTTTGACATTTGTTAAAGTTCTTTGCACATCTCACACCTTCAATAGAAAAGCACAGTAAAGACTTTTGACAGATTTATCACTTCTGAGTGAATGTCCCTATAATCCAAGTGCAGAGTTGAAAATAATTTGATAATTAATTTGGACATCCGGTGGTGCTGTTACTAGCTGCCTCCACCCACGGTCTGGTTGTCTTTTTTATTTTTTGTTATGTTTAGAGTGTGTTTTTTTCGTTTTTTTTAAATTATTTTATGTGGGTGGAAGCGGGTGGGGTAAGGGGGAAACCGTTCTTCAGTCGCTTCCTGGCGAGGATGCGGCTATTATCCAAGTCACGTCCTAGCCCCCCCCCCCCCCCCCCCCCTGCGGCCTACCAACTGGATTGGCGCGGCGTTTCCTGCCGGGACTGGATCAGAGCTTCAGCAGCTGCGGCGCTGCGCTGCGCTCGATACATCGTGGAGCGGGCGAGGCCTTACCTGGGATCGCCGCTTGGAGCTCCGGAATGTTGGGCCGCTGCTCCAACATCGCGGAGCTCCCAGCGCAGGCGGCGCTGACTTTAACATCACGGAGTCCTGGGACCCTATGCCGGGGGTCTCCAGCGCGAATCTCAGCGCAGCGCGGCCTGTGGACATCGGGAGCCGCGGACTCCGGTGGTTGGTGGCCGATTCAGAGGTCCAGGCCGCTGAGGATGTTCTCCCATTCGACGTCGGGTTCCATCGTTCCCGGCGAGAGGGCCTGAACATCGGGCCGCCCGTAGCGGCGACTACAGGGTGCTCGGGAGGCCCCGACCACGGGTGAACATTGGGTAACATCAGAGAGGAGGTTGACTGGACTTTGGTTCCTTCCCTCACAGTGGGGAACTTTAGTGCCGCTGCGTGGATGTGTGTGTTGTAAACTACTGTATTCTGTGTTTTTGTGGGGTCTTTTTATATTATTTTTTGTATGACTGTAAGGGAAAGATAATTTTGTTGTCTCTTAATTGAAGACAATGACAATAAATTAAATCAAATCAAAATCAAATCAAATAATTAATAATGTACCACAGGGACAGTGGCTGGGAACTTCACTGCTTGTGAAATACACTAACAACTCGGATGTTAGTGTATTTGGACCGGTCTGGACGTTTCCCTGGGTCAAAAGAGGCCGAGGGGGGGGGGGGCGGTCCTGATAAAGGTATTTAAAATTATGAGGCGTTGAAAATCAGAATATTTGTCCAAGTTGGTATGGTTATCAAGAGGGCATAGACAATGACAATAGGTGCAGGAGTAGGCCATTCGGCCCTTCGAGCTAGCACCACCATTCAATGTGATCATGGTTTAAGGCCAGAAGAAGCAGATTTAAAGGGGGATAAGAGGGGTTAGATTATTTTTTAGACAGAGAGTGGTAGCAGGAAGATCTGGTTATAATCGAGATGCATTCACTGCATTTAAGAAATATTTAGCCAGGCATTTAAACAGGCAAGTCATGGAAGGATACACACCTAATGCAGGCAAATGGATGGGCAAAACAGTCAGCAGGGACATGGTGGGCTGAAGAGCCTGTTCTTGTCATGTGCAACTCCGTGACTCCAAGGCAACTCCAAGTTCAGCTGCCATCTCAGTGGTAGTTGCTCAGTTCATCACTTTGCTCCACATTTCCCAAAGTAATGCCACTGGAAGGCCTTACACTGCTAACTGCCCATCAATAGCGACGTGTCCATTATTATAGCAGTGTAGTTACTGGTACGCTGACAACCACTTATTTCCACTGAGGACGACAGGGCTTTGGCTCAGAATAAAAGGATGTACTTTTAGAATGGAGATGAGGAGGAAGTTCTTTAGACTGAGGGTGGTGAATCTGTGGAATCGCTGAGTCATTGGGTATTTTTAAAGCAGAGATTGAGAGGTTTTTGGTTAGTAAGGGCGTCAAAGGTTACGGGGAGAAGGCAGGAGAATCGGGTTGAGAGGGAGAGATAGATCAGCCATGGTTGATTGTCGGAGCTGACTCAACGGGCCAAATAGTCTCATTCTGCTCCGATGTCATGTACATTCTTTCCCCACATCCACAACTATCAAACTGTAGCTACTCTATGTAAATCAAGAATGTAATCTTCCTCCTCGCCTTAGACAAGATGAACAAGGCCAATTGCTAAGAGTCTATACTGGAACCAGAGGCAAAATAAACCAGCCTGTCACAAACGCGGAACTCAATCAGCCAGCTTTGGTACTGAACGTTAGTCACTGAGTAAATGGCTGACACAGACTGCCATCCAGGAAAGAAATGACAAACACAAACACTCAACGTTACCTTTCTTATATCTTCTATCTCCTGTTCTTTATATTTGTACAGTCCCTTGAACCGGATGGTTTCTCCCTCTGCTTCCATCAAATGGGTCTTCAGTTCATTGCACCTTTCCTGCAGGCTGCGTTCTGAATGCTCCAGTTCCCTCAGTTCCGATTCATACTTTTGACGAACATGCTTAATCCTGCAATAAGGTTGGTTTTACATAACTGGACTGCACTTTGGGGCATTGATTTTATATATATTTAAGCATCTGAATACATATATATATGTCTATATAATATTAAAACTGTGTGGCGGCTGGCTGGCTGGCTGTGTGTGTGTTTCTGACTTGTGGCTGCCAGCCTTTGATTCGTTGCCGTCTGGGTCTGACGCCAACGTCAGACCCAGAAACGCCGACTTTTTTCCCATTTCGGTAGATTTCACTTTTCATTACAAATATCCACTCCTCATTAAATTTTGTCGTGTTTATGTATACATTTTTAATAAAATCCTTCTCCCCCCCCCCACTCACTAATTTTGTTGCCTCCTGCTGGCCAGCGACCATAACGTCTGCTGGCGCCCGCATCTCGCCTCAAAGACGCCATTTAAAACAGCCGCACTGTTGATTCCTGAGCCGCTTGAGTTGGAGGACCACGTCTCCCGTGGGGGCTACGTGTAGGGAACGGCTGCGTTGGGGGAGCAGACCCAACGGGTCTGCACTTGGTCTAGTATTATATAAGCATCTGTGTGTGTGTGTGTGTGTGTGTGTGCACATATACATATACACATGCACACACATATATATATATATATCCAGACACTTTTAGATGTGGTGCTTTTAGGATTGCACAAAACATTATTCACATTATTCCCTTTATCACGTATCTATACACTGTGCATGTCCAAGTTCAAGTTCAAGTTAGTTTATTGTCATGTGTCCCTGATTAGGACAATTAAATTCTTGCTTTGCTTAAGCACACAGAAAATAGTAGGCATTTACTACAAAACAGATAAATGTGTCCATATACCCTGATCTAAATATATACACACATGAATAAATAACTGGTAAAGTGCAAATAACAGAAAGTGGTTGTTAATAATCAGAGTTTTGTCCGAGCCAGGTTTAATAGCCTGATGGCTGAGGGGAAGTAGCTATTCCTGAACCTGGTTGTTGCAGTCTTCAGGCTCCTGTACCTTCTACCTGAAGGTAGCAGGGAGATGAGTGTGTGGCCAGGATGGTGTGGGTCTTTGATGATACTGCCAACCTTTTTGAGGCAGCGACTGCGATAAATCCCCTCGATGGAAAGAAGGTCAGAGCCGATGATGGACTGGGCAGTGTTTACTACTTTTTGTAGTCTTTTCCTTTCCAGGGCACTCAAATTGCCGAACCAAGCCACGATGCAACCGGTCAGCATGCTCTCTACTGTGCACCTGTAGAAGTTAGAGAGAGTCCTCCTTGACAATCCGACTCTCTGTAATCTTCTCAGAGACGCTGATGTGCTTTTTTGATAATTGCGTTAGTGTTCTCGGACCAGGAAAGGTCTTCAGAGATGTGCACGCCCAGGAATTTGAAGCATGTCTTTCCGTTGACTGGTTAGCATGCAACAAATGTTTTTCACTCCGCACCTTAATACACGTGACAATAAAGTAAGCTCAAACTCAAACTGAATCTGAAAATCGTTGATCAAAATGATCCTCTGGTTACCGTGAAATTTGAATTTGAAATTTGAGGTTTCTGCATGCTTATCAACACATTTTCTCCAGTTTTTATAGGTTTCTATCTTCTTAACAAATATCCTCTGCAGTATCTTGATTAATAACTTCTGAAGATTTATTGCAACATTTTTTTAAAGTTTATCGGCAAGAATTTAATCAAGTAGATCAGCCTTTAACACATCCACATGGGGTTGCCTTGAGAAATGACCAGCTTACAAATTCAATATTTATTTTGTTCCTGATTTCCCCCTGCAGTAGTTTTCTCACCACCAATGCTAGGCTGACCGATCTGTAGTTTCCAAGTTGATCCATTTCCCTTTTGATACATGAAGAAGGTCTGTGGGAAGGTTCCAACCCGAAACGTCACTTATTCCTTTTCTCCAGGGATGCTGAGTTACTCCAGCGCTTTGTGTCCATCTTCCCTTTTGACACAGACGGCATCGTCAGGCCTGGCTGACCCCTACATCAACGTTCAAGTGCCTCCGCCAGGAAAACAGGGTCTTTAAGGGCGAGATAGGACTCGATATTTTCAAGTACTACTCCACCATTCAATCATTCTAACCCCATTCTCCTGCCTTCTCCCCATAACCTCTGACACCCGTACTGGTCAATAGTCTTTCTATCTCTTCCTTAAAAATATCCACTGACTTGGCCTCTACAGCGTTCTGAGGCAAAGAATTCCACAGATTCACCACCCGCTGACTAAAGAAATTTCTCCTCATCTCCTTCCTAAAAGAACGTCTGGGTACAAGATGGCACAGGAAATGAGGGGACTCTGTGCGTACTGCTCTTTCTACACTGCAGTCACTGCACTATAGTACTTTTTAACTTCATTTCTTTCTTTCACTGCAAGCTTCATATCATGCATTTCTTTTGAAAGAACAATTGCTAAATACTCTGGATGCAGACGACCATTTCCGGCCTTTTTCAGATTTTATCTAATGTTTTCATCACTTCTATTTTTCCTCAATCTCATCACTGCAATATGTGGAATATAAACTTTTTCACGGGCTGCTCTTTGTACAATTTTTTGTCCTCTGATCTCAGTACTACGACTTTCTACTTTTCCTGGTCCCCATCCAACTTCCAATTACCTAAACTCGCATCTATTCCACAATAACATGTACAAAAGACAGATTCAGTCCAAGCTAAATATACAATAATGGCCTCATGCAACGGGGCTGGAGATATTTACGATGAAACATGTCCACTTTTTACTATAAATCCCCCTCCACAGTGTATTGATATCAAATTTCTATTGTCATATTCTCTCACTTTTGCTTCTCCTTAACGTTGCGAACCTATGCAAAGGTGAAGATAAATGCTGGAGTAACTTGGGCAGCATCTCTGGATAGAAGGAATGGGTGACGTTTCGGGTCGAGACACTCCTTCAGATCTTGGGTCTCGACCCGAAACGTCACCCATTCCTTCTATCCGGTTGAGAACATAGAAAATAGGTGCAAGAGTAACCATTTGGTCCTTCGAGTCAGCACGGCCATTCAAGATGATCATGGCTGATCATACAAAATCAGTACCCTGTTCCTGCTTTTCCCCCCATATCCCTTGATTCCGTTGGCCCTAAGAGCTAAATCTAACTCTCTCTTGAAAACATCCAGTGAATTGGCCTCCACTGTGGCTTCTGTGGCAGAGAGTTACTCCAGCATGTCTATCTTCGGTGGAAACCAGCATCTGCAGTTCCTTCCTACACTATGCAAAGGTGAAATAGACTGATCAAGCGCCACTATTTAAAATACAAACATTTACAAAGGAAAGTTTGAAATGTTCTTACGTATTTTCAGTGACCCTCTCACATTCTTGCTTCGAGATTCTAACTTCTTCCTCCAGGCGCTGAATAACCAGTTCAATCTCCTTGTCCCGTCCTTTGCGTACCTCTTCCTTCAATTCTCGTTCACGGGCAAGTAGCCAAGCCTCCTACAGAGGAAGAATGGGTGAATCTCACACAGTGCCACCCAGGTTCCTTACAATGCTCAATTTGGCAGCTACAAATCAAATGATATTTTTGATACAAATGTCCGACTGTTCGAGTGTGAGCTGCCTCAAGTAACAATTATCCCAATGTGGTATTAATCAGGAGTCTCCTGCCTTTATCTTTCAAAGTATTTCACAGAACTATTCCTTTCAATTCATATTTTAGAAACTTGATATTTTACTTCAGAAATGGGCGGAACGGTTGCACAGCGGTAGAGTCGCTGCCTCACAGTGCCAGAGGTCTAGATTCGATCCTGACTATGGGTGCTGGGTGTCTGTACGGAGTTTGCACGTTCTACCCGTGACCGCGTGGGTTTTCCCCGGGTGCTTTGGTTTCCTCCCACACGCCAAAGACGTACAGGTTTGTAGGGTAATTGTACATTTTCCCCAGTATGTGTAGGATAGATAGTGCTAAGGGCCTGTTCCACTTGCATGTGATTGCATGCGTTTGGCGCGACCAAACGTGGTCACTTGAGGCATACGGGCACCGTATGAACGTACGGGGGCCGGTCCCACGTAGAAGCGTGGAGTTGTGCGGGGCTGGTCCCGAGATAGCGCGGGGCTCCGAAAATCTGACAGTGTCCAAAATCTTTGCGCGCCAACGGCCTGTCGGCACGCAGGCACATTGCGGTCATACGCAGCGTCTCGACGGTGTACGCAGCGTCTTGACGGCATACGCCTAGCGCGTGGCGTTACGAGATTACGTCACCGCCCGGCGTGGCGTTGCGTGATGACGTCACCGCCCAAAGCCATGCGAGGTCCAAATTCAAAGGTACACAAAATTGCTGGAGAAACTCAGCGGGTGCAGCAGCATCTATGGAGCGAAGGAAATAGGCGACGTTTCGGGCCGAAACCCTTCTTCAGACTGATAGCGGATGGGGGGGGGGGGGAGAAGGAAGGAAAAGGGGAGGAGGAGGAGCCCGAGGGCGGGCGAATGGGAGGGTGGGAGGAGACAGCTAGAGGGTTAAGGAAGGGGAGGGGACAGCAAGGGCTAGCAAAATTGGGAGAATTCAATGTTAATGCCATCCGGACGCAAGGTCCCCAGGCGGAATATGAGGTGCTGTTCCTCCAATTTCCGCTGTTGCTCACTCTGGCAATGGAGGAGACCCAGGACAGAGAGGTCGGATTGGGAATGGGAGGGGGAGTTGAAGTGCTGAGCCACCGGGAGGTCAGGTTGGTTATTGCGGACTGAGCGGAGGTGTTCGGCGAAACGATCGCCCAACCTACGCCCAACCCATGCGAGGTCCAAATTCAGTTGACCCGCCTCCTGCCCAACTGATTGGTAAGTATGACGCAAATTACGTCACTCGCAAACTTAGCGCGTACTTCGCTTCCGTTTGGTCGCGCCAAACGCATGCAATCGCATGCAAGTGGGACAGGCCCTTTAGTGTGCGGGGATCACTGGTTGGCGCAGACTTGGTGGGCCGAAGGGCCTGTTTTTAGCAATGTATCTCCGAACTAAACTAAAAGATGAATTCATCTTGATCACAGAAGGTGGACGTGGAATGAAGTTCCGCCCACATTTTACACAGGTTTACCGAAGTTAATGTGATGCAAGTGTCAGAAGTGAAATCTCGGTATAATTAATCCAAGCTGAATCCGCTAATGGATTGTGCATTTAGCCCGTCTGGCTGTGGGCAAATCTCTACCTCACAGTTACAGGTAACTCCGCATTATGAAGAGTGATCTTTGCATTCCTTAGAAACATGCTTTGTTGCAATTTTCCAATATTATAACGCAAAGCCCCATAGTCTGCGTTTGCATCATGAAAAACAAGTGTTAATTTAGTGTTGATTTATTTATTTGTTTTCAACATACATTGCACAATTTTTTACGCAGTGATTTATGAATTATGTAATGCTGAATTTGCAGAACCCAAATAGCAGTAATGTGGTGTCGCCCGTATTACAATGAACTCTAGATGATTATGATCTTCCTGATAAATTATAACAGATAAAGAGTTATATTCTGGAGAAACTCAGCGGGTGAGGCAGCATCTATGGAGCGAAGGAACAGGTGACGTTTCGGGTCGAGACCCTTGGGTCTCGACCCGAAACGTCACCTGTTCCTTGGCTCCATAGATGCTGCCTCACCCGCTGAGTTTCTCCAGCATTTTTGTCTACCTTCGGTCTGCAGTCCTTTCTTAAATAAAGAGTTATATTCTGGTGCCTCACTTACTGCTCATGTTATATATCATCAGAAATCTACAAGAATCAGTGTAAACGGGGTCACTGCAGCAGAGGCCCAGGTTTAATCCTGACCTTGGGTGCTGTTCGTGTGGTGTTTACAAGTTCCACCTGTGACCACTTGGGTTTCCTCCCACATCCCAGAGACTTGCAGGTTTGCAGGTTAATTGGCCTCTGTAAATTAACCCCCGTGTGTAAGGAAGGAGTGAATGCAAAAGTAAGACAGCATAGAGTTAATGTTAACGGGCGATCGATGGTTGGCATGGACTTGGTGGACCGAAGGGCCTGTTTCCATGCTGCATCTTTAAAATGTAAAACAAAGTGCATTACGGACAGCACTGTTGTGCTGGGAACATAACACGAAAACCTGGTCCACAAAAATGCTGGAGAAACTCAGCAGGTGCAGCAGCATCTATGGAGCGAAGGAAATAGGCAAAGTTTCGGGCCGAAACCCTTCTTCAGACTATTTCCTTCGCTCCATAGATGCTGCTGCATACCTTTGGTGTACCTTCGATTTTCCAGCATCTGCAGTTCCTTCTTAAACAACATGAAAACCTGGTCTCTGTTCTTCCTGCCTCTCCTTTCCCTGCTTCTGTTCCAGGAGTGAGGGTTCAGGCCGCCACTGGTGCTCCAGCAGCAATGAAATGGTTAAAGTAATATCTGCTTGTATGTCAAAGAGGACTCTCTTGAACTTCCACAGGTGCAGAGAACATATTGCATCACGGCCTAGTTCGGCAATTTGAATGCCCAGGAGCGAAGAAGGCAACTAAAAGTGGTGAACACTGCTCGGTCCATCACGGGTTCCGACCTCCCCACCATTGAAGGAATTCACAGAAGCCGCTGCCCCAAAAAGACAGCCGCATCATCTGAGACCCACACCACCCTGGTCACACAATCATTTCACCCCTGCCATTGGGAATAAGGAGCATGAAAACTGTAACGTCCAGGTTCAGGAACAGCTTCTTCCCTACAGCCATCAGGCTATTAAACACTGCAACCTCCAAATGAGCTCTGAACTGCATCGACTACAATGTTTACATATTCTACTGTGCTGCTGCAAGTAAGAATTTAATTGTTCGGTCTGGGACATATGGCAATAAAACACTCTTGACTCTTGCTTCACTTAAACCTGCATCTATTTTTCACAGATGTTCTAAACCTATCACTCAGAACTTCTTCTGACTTCAGCCTTTTGACATGCATCATGTGTTATTACTTCAATACCTGGCATATTTCACCTTCACAATGTTAACGTTTGCTGTCATGTGTTGATTCAATCTAAATTCCTTAGTAATTGTCTCTGCCTGTACTGCACTGCTTGGTGTAATGTTCTTACAAAAGCAAGTCTGATTATGACATAATGTGTTGGAGTAACTCAGCATGTTGGGCAACATGGCTGGAGAACATGGATAGGCCGTGATTCGGGTCAAGATCCTTCTTCAGTCTGAAGTAGGGTCCTGACCTGAAACGTCACTTTATCCATATTCTCCAGAGATGCTAGCTGACCCACTGATTTAGTTTGTGTCTTTTTTTGTAAATCAGCATCTGCAGTTCCTTGTTTTTACATCTTATCCGATTATGGTTTGTTCAGGAATCCCAATTTACACGATTTTAAACTCGGCCTAATAAGTTTTATTGCAAAAATACTTTCTTGGTTGAGCATAATGTAATAAGCCACAATCACAGTTTGTACACATTAACAACATTAACTTACCTGTTTCTTCATATAATTTTCTTCCCAGGCCTGTTTCTCAATTTCTAGCCTTTCTTTCAACGACTGAACTTCCACCTGATCAAATTAACACAGAGAAATATTAGAAAGCAGATTTAACTTCCGCATATGTTATATAACAGACCAAATAAAGATATTTGTGACAGTTTTTAGCCAATAAAAGCAGTAATCAGCTATAAAGGGCCAAGTGCAAACTGGGATGAAATTTTCTTCCAACTAATGGGGCGGCACGGTGGCATAGCGGTAGAGCTGCTGCCTCACAGTGCCAGAGACCTGGGTTCCATCCTGACTACGGGTGCTGTCTGCACTTTCTAGCTGTGATTGCGTGGGTTTTCTCCAGGTGCTCTGGTTTCCTCCAACACTCCAAAGACGACCAGGTTTGTTGTCTTTGGGAAAAAATTGCAAATTGTCCCTAGTGTGTGGGATAGTGTTTGTGTACGGGGATCGCTGGTCAGTGTGGACTCGTTGGGGCGAAGGGCCTGTTTCCATCCGCACTGTATCTCTAAACTAAAGAGTTTTGCCTCCTTTCATTCAGCAAGGCTGCATCCACATTTCTCTAAAATATCTTGCAGTCTTGGGAAGAATGCTGATGGGTTATTTATCCACTGTAAATTGCCCCCAGTGTCCAGTGAGTGGGTGAAGAAGTGGTGTAACTTGGAACTAGTGTGAATGGGAGATTAGATGGTCAGCGTGGACTTGGTGGACCTATGGGCCAGCTTCCGTGCATCTTTCAACTAAAGTATTTATCTCAAGAGATTTTTTCACCTGGTGACGTCTTTCTTGTTCTTCTTTTGTCTTTTCAAATTCCTCTTTGAGGGCTTTGGTTATAAGGGAACAGTTCTGTTCCAGCTGACTTCGTAGCTCGTCCAATTCAGCTCGTTGCCTTCATGAAAAAGAATCAATTGTGAAATTGACTGCGCTTAAAACAGAGGAAGGGTTTCGCCCTGAAATGTCGACTGTCCAGTCCCTCCGCATTTGCTGCCTGAACCACTGAGTTCTTCCAGCTATTTGTACATAACACTGGTTGTAGCTAGAGCTACTCATTTTAGCTAAGAGTTCAAGAAGGAACTGCAGATGCTGGAAGATCGAAGGTGCACAAAATGGCTGGAGAAACTCAGCGGGTGCAGCAGCATCTATGGAGCGAAGGAAATAGGCGACGTTTCGGGTCGAAACCCTTCTTCAGACTGATGGGGGGTGGGGGGGGGGGGGGGGGAGGAAGGAAAAGGGGAGGGGGAGGGGCCCGAGGGCGGGCGGATAGGAGGGTGGGAGAAGACAGCTAGAGGGTTAAGGAAGGGGAGGAGACAGCAAGGGCTAGCAAAATTGGGAGAATTCAATGTTAATGCCATTCGGCTACATCTTTGGAGTGTGGGATGAAACCGGAGCACCTGGAGAAAACCCACGGGGTCACGGGGAGAACGTACAAACTCCGTACAGACAGCACCCCGTAGTCAGGATCGAACCCTGGTCTCTGACGGTGCAAGGCAGCAACTCCACCACTGCGCCACCGTGCTGCCCTGCATTGGTGTGCAAGCAGCTCACCTGGGAAAAATATCTTTCAGGAGAGAATGAAGGTTGAATGGAACATGGATAATGGGGGAAAGGGATGAGGGTAAACTGCAGTGACGCTCTCACCGAGCTGCCTGCTGGTTCAAGCGTTCCTTCTCCTCAGACACCTCAGCATACAGTCTCCTTCGCTGTTGTTGGATAGCTTGCTCCTCCTGTTCAAGCTGCTTCTCATATCTGTTGGCACAATTTCAAGATGAAATGCAAATATAGCAAAAGATATTTCACCAAAATATCGCAAATGCCTGCCGATTACACGGGAGAAAATAAGCCAATGAGTTGGACTGTAAAAGGCACATTTTCCACATTGAAAGCACCTGTTTCAGAAAAGAAAACAGCACAGATACTCAAGAGTAGGACACAGGGAACTGCAGATGCTGGAATCTTGCGTGGAACACAATGTGCTGGAGTGACTCAGCAGGTCAGCACCTCCCAGTCTGAAGAAGGGTCCCGACCTGAAACATCGCCTATCCATGTTCTCCAATAGACAATAGATGCAGGAGTAGGCCATTTGGCCCTTCGAGTCAGCACCGCCATTCAATGTGAACATGGCTGATCATCCCCAATCAGTACCCCGTTCCTGCCCTCTCCCCATATTCCCTGACTCCGCTATTTTTAAGAGCCCTATCTAACTTGAAATCATCCAGAGAACCTGCCTCCACCGCCCTCTGAGGCAGAGAATTCCACACTCACAATTCTCTGTGAGAAAAAATGTTTCCTCGTCTCTGTTCTAAATGGCTTACTCCTTATTCTTAAACGGTGGCCCCTGGTTCTGGACCCCCCCAACATCGGGAACATGTTTCCTACCTTTAGCGTGTACAAACCCTTAACAATCTTATATGTTTCAAGAGATGGTGCCCGACCTGCTGAGTTACTCCAGTCCTTTGTGTCTGTTTCCTCCACCTTCCAGTTACTCCAGCATTTTGTGGCTACTTTCGATTTAAACTGGCATCTGCAGTTCTTTCCTAGATAATTATACAACCATGGATTGTCTGTTTTCTAATTGTGCTTTTCATTAATTTTTTTGCACAGTTTTCTTTTCACGCTGGCAGAATTTAATGAGTAAATTAGGAATAATTTATATATTTATCTGAGCCTATGTGCCCGTGATGCTGCTGCAAGTAAGGTTTTTATTGTACTTGTGCGTATGACAAGAAACTTGACGAATTTTAAAATAAAAGTTTGCTGTCAGGGAATAATGCAGATGCAATGTTATTCTGCAGTGTGGACACAATTATCGGACTCGCGCGGCAAGCTGCAATAGAAATCGTATTTTCCCCAAACCTCTGTCTGGCAAGATCTCTCTCCCTCTGGCAAAGGTCTTCTTTCTCTTTCTCCAGCTGCTCCCTCAGTTCTTCCGTCTGCCGAACGTACCGCCGAGCCGCACGTTCGTCAGACTGCGCCAGTTCAGCCTCATGCAACGCTTTGAGCTTTTTGATTTCCTGCTTGTGTTTAGCTATTAGCTTCTGAATCTCTGGCTCCAAGCCTGCAAGTCAAACAGTTACGTTATTAGGATAGGAAGGGACTGCCGATGCTGGTTTAAACCGAAGATAGACGCAAAGTGCTGGAGTAACTCAGCGGGACAGGCAGCATCGCTGGAGAGAAGGAATGGGTGACGTTTCGGGTCGAGACCCTTCTTCAGACTGAAAGACACTGGAAAGGGAAATGAGAGATATAGCCGATTATGTCGAGAGATATAGAACAATGAAAGAAAGATATGCAAAAAAAGTAACGATGATTAAGGAAACAGGCCATTGTTAGCCGTTTGTTGGGTG
Organism: Leucoraja erinaceus; assembly: GCF_028641065.1. Taxonomy (NCBI): domain Eukaryota; kingdom Metazoa; phylum Chordata; class Chondrichthyes; order Rajiformes; family Rajidae; genus Leucoraja; species Leucoraja erinaceus. The sequence continues at coordinate 9,719,872 of NC_073399.1, read as the reverse complement.
AAAATAAGAAGCTTGGGTGAGAGAGGGAATGCCATGGTTACATGAAGTTAGAGAAATCAATATTTAGACTACTGGGCTGTTAACTACCCACGTGAAATATGAGGTGCTGTTCCTCCAATTTGCGTTTAGCCTCACTCTGACAATGGAGGAGACCCAGGGCTAAAAGGTCAGTGCGGCAATGGGAAAGTGAATTAAAGTGTTTAGCAACCAGGCAATCAGGTAGGTCCAGGTGGAACATATTTGCAATTTGGCGTTGCTTGTATAGCTGGGAATTGCAGACTAAGGAGTGGCAGACAAATATGCTTATAAACAACAAAAGGGGGGGATGACTATGCAGGCAAAATATTGAGCAAGTGGAAGTGTACAACGGGTAAACAAAGGAACGCGCAGGAGGTAGCAAAGGCATGGATGATGCTTGTGGTTTTGAACAGATTGGGCAATTGCAGAGACTGCGAAGGTAAAGGCGTGTCAAATAGGTGAGGAAAGTGCGTGGACATTGAGTCAAAAAGTGTAGGACGGAACTGCAGATGCTGGTTTAGAATTAACTTTTTTTTTCAGTCTGAAGAAGGGTCTTGACTCCCATTCCTTCTCTCCAGAGATGCTGCTGCCTGTCCCGCTGAGTTACTCCAGCTTCTTGCGTCTGTCTTGAGTCAAAAAGCTTTGCGTGAACTTGAAAAGGAAACTGTTCAGGTTACTTGTTTAACCTGGCAGCTGGTTCTCCGACTCCACGGTTAGAAACCAAACCATATCAATATCAATCTTCAAAAGGGAAATAATCTATCATTCAAAGAGATACGAAATGGCAGAGAAAGGCCGACTGGCTTTTATTATTTGTGCTTGGCAAACTATTTCAGGTTTTTTTATCACAACTTTATATACTAGTACCTTTGACAGTGATTTCTTTAATTTTCTTTGTTTTCTCATCTATCCATTTCTCTCTGCGGATTTTTTCTGTTGCACTCATTAGTTCTTTTAACTTCTTGATTTCCTACAAACAAAGAGTTGTGGATGTTACAAGAAAACGGCGGTGTAGTAGGGCCATTTTATGAAAAGAACGACTAACGCAGATTACAGGAATATTGAATTAGAGGAAACAAAAAAAAAGTATTTATATATCTTTACATCTTTGAAATAGATTAATTAGAAATAGAGAAAATCAGTGCGCGAGTAGGCCATTCGGCCCTTCGAGTCAGCACCGCCATTCAATAGGATCATTGCTGATCATCCAAAATCAGAACCCTGTTCTGGCTTTCCCCCCCCATATCCCTTGATTCCCTTTGCCCTAAGAAATCCTGTGCCAGTGATGAATTTTTTCAAATCTACTTGAATGACACCTAAAAGGAGAAGAAAATACTTTCTTATTCACTTTAGGTCAGCACGGTGGCGCAGTGGTTAGTTGCTGCCTTACAGCGCCAGAGACTCGGGTTCGATCCCGACTGCGTGTGCTGTCTGTGCGGAGTTTGTACATTCTCCCCGTCACCACGTGGATCTTCGGTTTCTTCCCGCACTCCAAAGACGTAGAGGTTTGTAGGTTAATTGGCTTGGGTATGTATACTTGGTTTAAGTGTAAATTGTCGCTAGTGTGTGTAGGCTTGTGTTAAAGTGCGGGGATCGTTGCAGACCCAGTGGGCAGAACGGCCTGTTTCCGCGCCGTATCTCTAAATGAAACTTTCGCAAGCCCATTAGATGAAATGTAAGGGACCGAGGCAAACTATAACATTTAACACTACACAAGAGGCAGCATTAGTACGGAATCATCATTGCAGAGTTATTCCAGTACTTTGTGTGTTTTTTTGTCAACCAGCATCTGTAATTCCATGTGTCCACAAGACCATACGACATAGGAGCAGAATTAGGCCATTCGGCCCATCATGTCTGCTCCTCCATTTGATCATGACTGATCTATTTTCCTCTCAATCCCTACATAATAATGAATTAGTCTGAATGGTTTTCCTAAACTACGTGCTACCAAACCAAAAATGAAAAATATTTATATTTTGGTTATTGTTCGTGCATTAAATGAAGGGAATAAAAAAGGGAAAATATGAACAATGCTGTACGATATTTAAATTTGGAATTGAAGTGCAATCTATGAGAGGGAGGACTATTTATTCAACAATAAATGTGCAGAGGCAACAATTGGCAGTCGAATATTGGGTGCAACACCAAATTGCAACATCACTGAAAGATAAGAGAAGTTCAGGCAGACCACACAAAAAAATGTATTAAAACAAATTATTGGGGTCAAGGCAATCACAACACAGCCAATGATAAGATTGTTACAGGGCAGATTACAGCTTCAAGTCTTCTCTATAAGGGACTATTAATTTGACAACCATTTTGTTGTACGATTATGGAGATTTGCTTGATTTTGCAGGTCAACATAAAACAAAATATTAACAATTAGAGTTACACCAGTTCTAATCAGCCACGCCATCTTCTTCACACTACACAAAATGCTAAAATCCTATTATTTTCTGAGAATCTGTCACTGGGAAATGCTGGCGTCTTCAAGGTGCTGTGATTAAAGACATTAGAACAGGGTACAGAAAAAGTTCAGGATATTCATGCAAAAGTGAACTTGTTGGAGAATTCATTGATGTTCTTTGAAAAAGTAACATGTGCTGTGCATGAACTAAGCCTGCCAGTGCCAGAGACTTGGTCCAATGAGGATGCATCGCAGCTTGGGTTGGTTACAGCTCCACCCAAGACCACACGAAATTGTAGCGAATTGTGGACGCAGCCCAAACCATCACACATACCAACCGCTTATGCCTCGGCAAGGCCAGCAGCATAATCAAGGACGAGTCGCACCCCAGCCACTCTCTCTTCTGCCTTCAGGCAAAAGGTACAGAAGTGTGAAAACGCACCCCTCCAGATTAGGTACAGTTTCTTCCCAGCTGTTATCAGGCAACTGAATCATCCTACCACAACCAGAGAGCAGTGCTGATAATTGCATCCTGATGGCATGAATGTTGAATTCTCCCAATTTTGCTAGCCCTTGCTGTCTCCTCCCCTTCCTTAACCCTCGAGCTGTCTCCTCCCATCCCCCCCCGCGGGCTCCTCCTCCTCCCCTTTTTCCTTCCTTCTCCCCTCCCACCCCCCATCAGTCTGAAGAAGGGTTTCGGCCCGAAACGTCGCCTATTTTCTTCGCTCCATAGATGCTGCTGCACCCGCTGAGTTTCTCCAGCAATTTTGTGTACCTTCTGAACTACCATATACCTCTTTGATGACCCTTGGACTACCCTTGATCGGACTCTGCTGGCTTTACCTTGCACTAAACATCATTCCCTTATGTATACACTGTGAATGGATCGATTGTAATCAAGGTATTGTCTTTCTGCTGACTAGTTAGCAGGCAACAAAAGCAACAAAAGCTTTTCACTGTACCTTGGTGCATGTGATAATAAACTAAACTGAAACCCCGGGTGCTGTTGTGTGTGGAGTTTACACGTTCTTCCTGTGGGTTTCATCCATGAGTTTAGTTTTGAATACATTGTCTGGATAAACGATTTGGTTGGCTAACAGGCCAGCATCTTTGGATGCAAAGAGATAGCCGACATTTTGGGTCGAGACCCTGCAACAGGTCTGAGATGGTACAGAGGAAGGTCATGGTATAAAGAGGTAAGGGGGTAGGGGCTGGCAGGTGGGTGGAGTCAGCTGAGGAGGGAGATGAAGGGCAGATGGGCCAGGTGGGAGGGGACGGCACGGTGCCACAGCAATAGAGTTGCTGCCTCACAGTGCCAGAGACTCAGGTTCGATCCCGACCACGGATGCTGTTTGTGCGGAGTTTGTACGTTCTCCCAGTGGCCGTGTGGGTTTTCTCCGGAACGCTCCAGTTACCTTTCAAAGGATTTCACAGAACTATTCCTTTCTATTAACATAATAGAAGAAAATGGGCATTTGACTTCAGCAATGGGCGGCACGGTTGCGATCCTGACCACGGATGCTGTCAGTAAGGAGTTTCTCCCCGTGACCGCGTGGGCTTTCCCCGGGTGCTCTGGTTTCCTCCCACACTCCAAAGACATACAGATTTGTAGGTTAATTGGCTTCTGTAAATTGTCCCCCGTGTAGGATGTTGACAGTGGGAATAAAGTATAACAATAAAGGACTATGAGTTCTTACTCCTGTGTACGGGTCTCATCACACAACACAGGGTGGGCCGAAGGGCCTGTTTCCACACTGTACCTCTAAACTGAACTAAAGGGGCACTCAGACATTGAAGGGTGAGAGAAAAAAAAGAGATAAAAGGGTGGCAGATAGAGGCTGTTGGTGGAGGGAAGGGGAGATAGAGACAGGAAGGTGATGAATAAAACGAGATGCTGCAGATGCAGGTTACACAAAAAAGCTGGAGAAACTCAGCGGGTGCAGCAGCATCTATGGAGCGAAGGAAATAGGCAACGTTTCGGGCCGAAACCCTTCTTCAGACTGATCGGGGGCGGGGGTGGGTGGGGACAAGAAAGGGAAAAGGAGGAGTAGCCAGAAGGCTGGGGGATGGGAGGAGACAGCAGGGGGGCTGAGGAAGGGGAGGAGACAGCAAGGACTAACAAAATTGGGAGAATTCGATGTTCATGCCCCCGGGGTGCAGACTCCCCAAACGGAATATGAGGTGCTGTTCCTCCAATTTCCGGTGCTGCTCGCTGTGGCCATGGAGGAGACCCAGGACAGAGAGGTCGGAGGCGGAGTGGGAGGGGGAGTTGAAGTGCTGAGCCACCGGGAGGTCAGCTTGGTTATTGCGGACCGAGCGGAGGTGTTCGGCGAAACGATCGCCCAACCTCCGCTTGGTCTCACCGATATAGATCTGCTGACATCTAGAGCAGCGGACGCAATAGATGAGGTTGGAAGAGATGCAGGTAAACCTCTGTCGCACCTGGAACGATTGCTTGGGTCATTGAACGGAGTCGAGGGGGGAGGTAAAGGGACAAATGTTGCATCTCTTGCGGTTGCAAGGGAAAGTGCCCGGGGAGGGGGTGGACCGAGAGGGAAGGGAAGAATTGACAAGGGAGTTATGGAGGGAGCGGTCTTTGCGGAAGGCAGATATGGGGGGAGATGGGAAGATGTGCAGAATCTGTTGATTAAGGAAAGTGATGTGAACCAGGTGAGGGAGGGGTGGAACTGGTTGAGCAGGTGGAACTGGTTGAGGAGAGGTTAAGACAAACAGAAGGTGAGAGGAAGATGGTATCAGGTGGGGTGGGGAATGAAATGTAATGATGGGGGTGGAGGCATTAGAGTGTCTGCAGTCTCTTTCATCTCCATTTTACTCAGGCCACCTGCTCATGGAATGTTGGAGTTTAATTTGGGTGGTGACTAAAAAGCAATCCAGAGATCTGGATTTACAAATCATTAAAGCAATTTAACAATTTTATAAGGTAGACAAAAGTGCTGGAGAAACTCAGCGGGTGAGGCAGCATCTATGGAGCGAAGGAATTAGGCAACGTTTTGGGCCGAAACATTGCCTATTCCCTTCGCTCCATAGATGCTGCCTCGCCCGCTTGAGTTTCTCCAGCACTTTTGTCTACCTTCGATTTTCCAGCATCTTGTGCTAACAAAGTACTGTACTTCAGTTTAAAAAAAATAAAATTCAAAAGCTATGTTACAAGTACAGATTATAGAGTAAGAAAACGTAATTCTAGTCTTCATATAATTTAATGAATGTGGAAGCATTGGAAAAAGTGCAAATAAAGATTTAAAAGGATTATACTATCAGTAAGATCTTGGAAGGTGCATTTTGATAGAGTAGATGTTACCATTTGCAGGAAACTGCAACCTAAAGATGATGGTCACTAATAAATCCCAAAGGGAGTTCAATTTAGTTTAGTTTAGAGATACAGTGCGCAGGCCCTTCGGCCCACCGAGTCCATGCCGACCAGCGATCCCTGCACACTAACACTAGCCCACACACACCGGGGACAGTTTACATTGATACCAAGCCTATTAACCAACAAACCTGTACGTCTTTGGAGTGTGGGAGGAAACCGAAGATCCGAGGACACTCACGCAGGTCACGGGGAGCACGTACAAACTCCGTGGAGACGGCACCCGTAGTTGGGATCGAACCCGGGTATCTGGCGCTGTAAGACAGCTACTCTGCCGCTGCGCCGCCCACAGGAAACTCTTCTTCATCGTGGTTTAATGTGGAACCACAGGAAGCAGTTGAGATGAATTGCAGAGAAGAGAAACAAGTGCAAGGGTGGGAAGGAAGAAATAAAAAGATGTGCTGATAGGGTGTGATGAAATAAGGCAGGAAGAGGTGTGCACAGAATTTCAGTTCACCTGACACTCCCTGGGCCATATGACCCGTCCTGTAAAGTCAACATGATTACATGTAGTCACAGCTTGAAATGCTCACCAAATCATGTTGCTCTTGCATCTGTTGGATTTTCTTCATGTATTTCTGATCCATCTGCTTTAGTTCATTTACCATTGACTCGCATTTTTCATTTAACCCTTTCTTGTCATCTATCAGCTGTCAGGAATAAATGCAGAAAAACAGTCAGACAAATTGCCATCAAAGCAAAAAGGGCATTAAGCAACAAATAACTTAATGAATTTAGCCCCCACGTACAATTGAAACAGACCGTCGCTTTGGTTAATTACTTCAAAGCCTCGCATCTGAACCAAGGAGGGGCAAGGAACTGCAGATGCTGAAATCTTGAGCAAAACACCAAAGTGCTGGAGGAATTTGGGTCAGGTAGTATCTGCGGAGGAACAGGACAAACGACGTTTCGGGTTGGGACCCTTCCTCGGACACTGAAGAAGGACCCCGACTTGAATCGTCGCCTGTAAATCCTCTTCACGGATGCTGCCCGACCTGCTGAGTTCCTCTAGCTATTTGTGCTTAGCTGATCATCATGCAGCCTTGTCAGATAGAGCACACGGGATATAGCAGGGTAAACTATAATGCAACATCACCTCCTGAATCAATGGAAGTTCATGATGGTTCATATTCAATAGCGCCACTTTTTGAAATAGGAAAATTATGCTTCAATAATCTTTCAAGATCAATGGGAAATTCGCTTTTACTCTGCCATAAATTTGGATTTATTGCTTCATACAGTGCTGATTTAACTACAGGCTTGCAAGATTATTTTTATTATTTTAGAGATTAGTAATCCTATAGCTGTTAATTTTATTTCCCTTATTAACCCGGCCTCCATTTTATGTTGTTACACTTTAGAGTTACAGTGTGGATACAGGACCCACTGAGTTCCCCACGACCAGCAACCACCAGCTAGCACGATCCTACACGCTAGGGACAATTTACAGAAGCCAATTAACCAACAAACCTGCACGTCTTTGGAGTGTGGGAGGTAACCAGAGCACCCGGAGAAAACCCACGAGGTATTAAAGAGAATGTACAAACTCCGTACAGACAGCACCTGTAGTCAGGAATGAACCGGGGTCTCTGGCGCTGTAAAGCAGCGACACTGGACTCGGTGGGCCGAAGGGCCTGTTTCCACGCTGTGTCTCTAATGTAAACTAAATTGTATATGAAACCACTGTACAATCTTTAACCTATTAACATATTATTTATCACTGGCACCAGATTATCTATCAATGGAAAATAACATTGGTTGTTAGATCATCAATGTCCTATTTCGCCAACCCTACTTGTCCAACTCAGTCTGAAGAAGGATCTCAACCCGAAAAGTCACCATTCCTTTTCTGCAGAGATGCTGGCTGACCTGCTGAGTTACTCCAGTTTTTTGTCATAGGGTGGTACAGTGTGGAAAGAGGCCCTTCGGCCCAACTTGCCCACACGGGCCAACATGCCCCAGCTACACTAGTCCCACCTGCCCGCGTTTGGCCCATATCCCTCCAAACCTGTCCTGTCCATGTACCAGTCTAACTGTTTCTTAAATGTTGGGATAGTCCATGCCTCAACTACCTCCTCTGGCAGCTTGTTCCATACACCCATCACCCTTCGTGTGAAAAAGTCATCCTTCAGATTCCTATTAAATCTTTCCCCCTTCACCTTAAACCTTTGCCCTCGATTCACCGTCATACAGCATGGAAGCAGGCCCTTCGGCCCAACTTGCCCACACTGGCCAACATATCCATATCCCTCAAACCTGTCCTATCCATGCACGTGCAACTGTTTCTTAAATGTTGGAATAGTCCATGCCTCAACTACCTCTTCTGGCAGCTTGTTCCATACACCCACCATGTGAAAAAAGTTACCCCTTAGATTCCTATTAAACCTTTTCCCCTTCACCTTAAACCCATGTCCTCTGGTCCTCCATTCATCTTCTCTGGTCTAGAGACTCTGTGCATCTACCTGATTTATTCCTCTCATAATTTAATGTATATTTTAGGATAGGCAAGATTGATTGTAAAATGCAGCTGATTGTTAAAATGTGATTTTACCTGATCAATGAACGCTAGATGCCTTTGGATAGTTGACTCGTACTGCTCCTTCTGCACCCGTAATCTTTGGCTCATTTCCTTTTCGGTCTCCTTCATGTGACGCACAGTTAATTCCCTCTGTTGCATCTGGTAAGAAAATGCTTTGGTCACTCGAGGTTTAAACAGAAACTATTCACATTTGTTCTACTGCAAAGTTTCTCCTTGCTCATATGGATTAAACGCATGATTTAGTGATGCATGGGCATTGTTCCAACTGCAACAGAAATACGGGTGAGAATGAGGAACAAGATAGAAATGTGTACCAGTGGAGAACATAATACTGGTGAACTTGGCAAGACTACAACCTACTAAACCCCAGAGTTACTAAAGGTGGGAAGTGTGACCTCCCAATTCAAAATAGGAGGAAGAGAGGAAGCAGAGAAGAACTAACCTGGTAGATTAATGTCAATGGTAGGGAGAATAACGATAGTGCACCTGATAAATAATAATAGTCATAGCGCAGGTATATGGGACTAGGGGAGATTATGTGTTCGGCACGGACTAGAAGGGTCGAGATGGCCTGTTTCCGTGCTGTAATTGTTATATGGTTATTTATATGGTTATAGGGCAGGGTGTGTGTGTGTGTGTGTGTGTGTGTGCGTGCGTGTGCGTGTGTGTGTAGTGTGTGTGTGTGTTTGTGTAGTGTGTGTGTGTTTGTGTGTGTGTGTGTAGTGTGTGTGTAGCATGTGTGTAGTGTGTGTGTGTGTGTGTATAAAAATATAATATTCCTCTCATAAATCTATATCCATATATATATATCTATCTATATTACTAAAACTCTGTCCTTGACCGCTTTTGGCGATCTGTGCTGCGATTTCCGAGAGAACGCCGCAACCTACGGCCGTCATTTTTGGCCACCTCGCTCACAGCCCCCCTCCGCTGCATGTGTGCCGAGGATTTTCCCCGTTGATGAAATATGACAGAGATATTAATGTTTTTACAAATGTTCCCATTCTCTTTGCTGCTCCTGCTGGTGGGATGGGGGAAGGACTATAAAACCAGGAAGTGGTGTGCCCCAATCAGTCTCTACAAGATGGAGGTCTGAGCTCTGAATGACTGAACAAATGTCTACACAGCTGTGAGTAAGTACCCTTAATTTGGTTTGAAAATGAAAATATAGTTAGTTTGATGTAAAAAAAGCACTGCCTGCAAATGTTTGTTGTTTGGGGGGTTTGGGTTCTCTCTCCCCCCCCCCCCCCACCCCCTCTCTCCCCCTCTCCCCCCCCCCCCCCCCCACCCTTTTCCCTCCCCCCCCTCCTCTCCTCTTCCCCCCCTCTCCTCCCTTCTCCTCTCCCTTCCCTCCTCCTCCTTCCTCCTCTCTCCCCCCTCTCTCTCCTCCCCCCTTCTCCTCTCCCCCCTCCTCTCCTCTCCCCCCTCCCCCCTCTCCTCTCTCCCCTCTCCTCCCCCTCCCCCCCCTCCCCACCGTCCCTCCCCTAAAACACCCCCTCCCCTCCACACATCCCTACCCCCTTCCCTCCACCCACCCTCCCCCTCCATGCTCCCCCCTCTCTCCCCCCTCTCACCCCCCCTCCTCTCTCCCCCCCCCCCCCCCCCCCCCCCTCCCCTAGATGTGACTGCAAGTTGGGGGCTATGCGTCAGTAGATAGGGTGGTTATGGGGTAAAAGGAGCAAATTAATAATATTAATAATATCAAGGGAGGTAATTAGCGCGAGTGCGGGGTGGGGGGGGGAATAGTTAGTGTGTGTGATGCTGCATGCCGCCTCCCCCCCCCCCCCCAACCGCTAGTTGGGGGAACAGACCCAACGGGTCTGCACTTGGTCTAGTAGACTGTAGATTTATGAAAGGAATATTATATTTGAGTGCACAATTAGTAGGATAGATAAGGTGCTGTGTATATTTTCAGACGTCTGTGGATAAAGTTGGTCAACAAGATTAGTGCCCACAGAAGTACGATAACACATTAATATGGACTGAGAAGTGGTTATTGAGCACTGAGTGTAGAATAAAAATATTAGTTCCGATTGTTGGAAATCCCAAGAATTTGGCTTTTAACTCACTGGGCTTGCTTTCTTGAACTCTGTTTCATGTCACTGGGACCCCGTTTCTCTCACTGGGACACCGTTTCTCTCACTGGGACACCGTTTCTCACGCTCACTTTAAACTCACTGGATTTCCTTTAAACACATCAGAATCATAAGATCATATGTGATCGGAGTAGAATTAGACCATTGTCCATCAAATCTACTCTGCCATTCAATCATGGCTGATCTATCTCTCCCTCCTAACCCCATTCTCCTGCCTTCTCCCCATATAACCTTTTACACCCCTACCAATCAAGAATCTATCTATCTCTGCCTGAAGTATATTCACCGACTGCCTCCACAGCCTCCTGCAGCAAAGAATTACAGATTCATCACCTTCTGACTAAAGAAATTCTTCCTCATCTCCTTCTTAAAAGAACGTCCTTTAATTCTGAGGCTGTGACCTCTCGTCCTAGACTCTCCCACTAGTGGAAACATCCTCTCCACATCCACTCTATCCAAGCCTTTCATTATTCTGTATGTTTCAATGAGATCCCCCCCCTCATTCTTCTAAACTCCAGCGAGTACAGGAGTAGTGCCATCAAACGCTCATCATATGTTAACCTACTCATTCCTGGGATCATTCTTGTAAACCTCCTCTGGACCCTCTCCAGAGCCAGCACATCTATCCTCACATATGGGGCCAAGTCTACTTTAGCGATCGTGCCTTTGACATTTTCTGCAGTTGTTTCTGTTTTTGCTCTTTCCCCAGTTTTCACGACATTTTTTCTTCAAATGTTTATCCAATTCGCCATTCAAAAATTGGATCAACCATGTTCTGGTCATTCAGATCAGTACATTCATAACATTCATTTTAGAAAGATTGGCGCAGGTCAAATTTCCAATAAGCGGTCAATTGACAGGCAGCACAGCGGCGAAGCGTGAGTTGCTGCGTCACAGCGCCAGACAATGGATGCTGTCTGTACAGAGTGTGCACGTTCTCCCCATGACCTCTCACATTCCAAAGGCATGTGGATTTGTATGTTAATTTTAACGTTAATTGGCTTCTGTAAATTGTTCCCAGCGTGGAGTCTGCACCGACACCTGCACACTTACACTATCCTACACAAATTAGGGGCAATTGTTTACATTTACACATTTATACCAAGACAATGAATGTACAAACCTGGAGTGTAGGAGGAAACCAAAGATCTCGGAGAAAACCCACGCAGGTCACAGGGAGAATGTACAAACTCCGTACAGACAAGCACCCGTAGTCAGGATTGAACCCGGGTCTCTGGCGCTGTGAGGCAGCAACTCTACCGCTGCACCACCCTGCCACCGTTCACCAGGGATGTTGCCCGACCCGCTGATTCACTGCAGCACTTTATGTCCTTTGTTTTAAACCACCAACTGCAGTTCCTTGTTCCTTGGTACATGCGCTCTCTCCTCTGGACTGTTTGGTCACCACCCCTTCTTCACGCCCTCCATTCCTCAATTAGCTGCCCAGTTCCCCTTCAAACTCACACACAGCAATCTTTGCCCCAGCCCACTACAACCTTCACTCACCCTCGGCAACTTACAAACTGAATGGTCTACTCCTGCACCTATTGTCGATTGTCCTAGGTAGACAAATATGCTGGAGAAACTCAGCTGGTAAGGCAGCATTTATGGAGCAAAGGAAAAGGTGACCTTTCAGGTCTCTTCCCAAAACGTCACCTATTCCTTCGCTCCATAGATGCTGCCTAATCCGCTGAGTTTCTCCACCATTTTTGTCTACCTTCGATTTTTCCAGTTCTTTCTTAGTTTTCCAGTTCTTTCTTAAACATTCTACATTTCCTTATCAACGTCTGCTTTGATTTGTCATTTTCACACCTTACCCTTCCATATCTCTTGACACTCTCTCCCCTGGCACTCAGTCTGAAGAAGGTTATCAACCCAAAACATCACCCATTCCTTCTCTCCAGAGATGCTGAGTGTCCCGCTGAGTTACTCCAGCATTTTGGGTCTATCTTCGTTGTAAACCAGTATCTGCAGTTCCTACACATATTATTTTGGTGATTGTTCAAATGAGCTTGGTTCATTTTTTTTTTTTTTTTTTATTAGTTTAGTTTATTGTCACATGTACCGAGGTACAGTGAAAAGCTTTTGTTGCGTGCTAACCAGTCAGCAGAAACATGATTACAATCAATTCATTTGCAGATACATGTTAAGGGAATAATATTTAATGCAAGGTAAAGCCAGCAAAGTCCGATCAAGGATTTTCCGAGGGTCCCCAAAGAGGTAGAGAGTAGCTCAGCACTGCTCCCTGGTCGTGGTGGGATGATACAGTTGCCTGATAACAGCTGGAAAGAAACTGTCCCTGAATCTGGTGGTGTGCGCTTTCATAATTCTGTACCTTTTGCCTGATGGGGAGAGAAGAGGGAGTGGCCAGGATGCGACTCATCCTTGATTATGCTGCTGGCCTTGCCGAGGCATCGTGTGGTGTAAATGGAGTCAATAGAAGGGAGGTTTGTGTGATGGTCTGGGGCTGTGTCCACAATTCGCTGTCTTTTCTTGTGATCTTGAATGGAGCTGTTCCAAAACCATGATGTGATGCATTAGGGTTAGGGTGATGCATTTACAGTCATTTCGTAATACTTGACAAGGCAAGCATTGGAGGAACCAAATGCTTTTCTGTTGCTTTTGTTGGCACGGAAGAAAATGAATGTTCTGCTTGTTTAACCTTACAATCGCTGGCAGCTTTATCCAAAATTAAATATTTGTTCTAGTCCGAGCCTCTCCCTCTTCTCCCCTCTCCCATCAGGCAAGAGGTATAGATGTGTGAAAACACACGCTGCGAGTTTCTTCCCAGCTGTTAAAGCTGTCCCACGGTACGTTCATTCCAAGAGCTCTCCCGAGTTTGCCCTGATTCGAACTCGGAGATTTACGGTAACGGCCGCTCGTCGGTACTCGGGGCTCTCGTGGACATTTTTCAACGTGTTGAAAAATCTTCACGAGTCTTCCTGTGCTTATCTGCCATTAGCGAGTCTTCCCAAGTACCTGCCGTTAGCGCTAAGAGACATCCCCGAGCTCCGACGTACCCGCTACGTTCATTCTCCATGCTTACCACGAGTTTGATTTTTTAAAAACTCGGGAGAGCTCTTGGAATGAACTCACACCGTGGGACAGGGCTATTATCAGGCAACTGCACCATCCCATCAACAATAGAGAGCAGTCCTGAGTAACTATCTACCTAGCACCTAGTGGGCATTTGTGGCAGTGCCCTGGGATGGTTCAGGTCTTATCTGGCGGACAGAACTATGTGTGTAAGCCTTGCTGGTTTTGAATCCTCCTCTGCTCCTCTGTCATATGGGGTTCCACAGGGCTCAATTTTAGGGCCTCTGCTTTTCTCACTGTACTTACTTCCTCTGGGTTCCATTCTTAGAAAGCATGGCATCTCTTTTCATTGTTATGCTGATGATAGCCAACTATATATAACCATATAACCATATAACAATTACAGCACGGAAACAGGCCATCTCGACCCTTCTAGTCCGTGCCGAACACATAATCTCCCCTAGTCCCATATACCTGCGCTCAGACCATAACCCTCCATTCCCTTCCCATCCATATAACTATCCAATTTATTTTTAAATGATAAAAACGAACCTGCCTCCACCACCTTCACTGGAAGCTCATTCCACACAGCTACCACTCTCTGAGTCTATATATGCCGCTGAGGAAGGAAGATGCATTCTCTGTCAAATCACTTCTGTTATGTCTTGATGACATTAAATCCTGGATGGCCCTAAACTTTCTAGGATTTCATGAAAAGAAGACAGAGGTGATATTGTTTGGTCCCAATGGCTGCCGTGAACCTCCCCCTGTTGACTTGGGTCCCCTGGCACGGTATGTCAAGCCAACAGTTTTGAACCTGGGTTTTAAGATGGACAGTGATTTTAAATTGGATCATCAAATAGTCGCGGTAGTAAAGTCCAGCTTCTTTCATTTAAGGCAGCTGGCAAAGGTGAAGCCCATTCTTGAGCGGCAGCATTTTGAAACAGTAATCCATGCCTTTATCACGTCTAGGCTGGATTACTGTAACGCACTCTATTTTGGAGTTGCTCGATCTTCCCTGGCTCGTCTCCAGTTGGTTCAAAATGCTGCTGCTCGCCTTTTAACTGGAACTCGAAAGAGGGAGCACATAACGCCAATTCTGGCCTCCCTCCACTGGCTCTCGGTGTACTTTCGAGTTCATTTTAAGACTCTTTTATTTGTTTTTAAATCTTTAAATGGCCTCGCCCCGCCTTACCTCTCTGAGCTGCTTCATCCCTATGCTCCTGCCCAGTGCCTCAGGTCAGCTGCTCAGCTGCTCCTGGAGGTACCGAGGTCTAAGCGGAAGCTCAGAGGGGATAGAGCCTTCTCTGTTGCTGCTCCAGCGTTATGTAACACTCTGCCGTTGCACATCAGACAGGGCCCCTCACTGTCCATCTTCAAAACCAATCTTAAAACCCATTTCTATTCCTTGGCTTTTGACCCTGCATGAGACTTTGCTCCTGTTTTAGTGTTTTTACTGGGGTTTTTTTAAATTGTTTTTACTCTCTCTTTTAATGTTTTTATTGTTGTGTAATAAATTTTTGTCCATGATTAGTCATGTACAGCACTTTGTTGCAACAGTGATTGTTTAAAGTGCTCTATAAATAAATTTATTATTATTATGATCGGACGTTACGTTGCACTAAACGTTATTCCATTAATCATACTGTATGTATATCTGCTCGATTGTAATCATGTATAGTTTTTCCACTGACTGGATAGCATGCAACAAAAGCTTTTTACTGTATCTCAGCACACGTAATAATAAACTAAAATACACTGAAATAGACACAAAATGCTGGAGTAACTCAGGAGGTCAGGCAGCTTCTCTGGAGAAAAGGAATAGGTGACGTTTCAGGTCGAGACGCTTCTTCAGACATAGGATTACTCCTGCATTTTGTGTCTATCTTCGGTGTAAACCAGCATCTGCATTTCCTTCCTAAACTAAACTAAGTTTGGTATTTTAAATTGTTCTTATCACCAAACAAACATTTTAAATGATTACAATTTGGCATCATAAATGCATTATCAATGATGTTCAAGAATACACAAGATTTGGGTTTTGTGAACATTTAATGGAAGTGATAAGCACCCACAGCCTCCAGGTTGTTATTCTCTCCGTTCATCTTTGAGATAGGAGGTGGGAATGAGAATTTATTTCAAGATACAATATTGGGACGGAATGTTTTGTGTAAAAGGATCAGACTAATCTAATGAATAACATGGAACTGCAGATACTGGTTTACACCAAAGAAAGACAAAGTGCTGGAGTAGCAGCAGGTCAGGCAGCATCTCTGGAGGACATGGTTTGGTGGCGCTTTGGGTCGGGACCCTTCTTCAGACTCAATCAATCAATCGATCAGATTTATTCAGTGTTTAAGAAGAAACTGCAGATGCTGGAGAATCGAAGGTACACAAAAAAGCTGGAGAAACTCAGCGGGTGCAGCAGCATCTATGGAGCGAAGGAAATAGGCAACGTTTCGGGCCGAAACCCTTCTTCAGACGTCTGAAGAAGGGTTTCGGCCCGAAATGTTGCCTATTTCCTTCGCTCCATAGATGCTGCTGCACCCGCTGAGTTTCTCCAGTTTTTTTGTGTACCTTTGATCAGATTTATTCATCACATACACAATAAAGTGCAGTGAAATGAACTTGCCAGCAGCGGTACAATAAAAAAAGAACACACAATACACAATTAAAATTGAACACAAACATCCACCACTCAATATTGTATACAATATAACATAGGGACATTCTGCATGGGCTTCTATCGAAAACCCTGTGGTCATTTGTGGAATTTTAATACATTATTTTGGCAGTGCACTCTAAAGTTAATGATAAGCTTCTACCAACTTTAAATATTGTGGAGACGCACTCGCTATTTACCAAAGCAGTCTGTAACATGGCAACAGTACGCTTTTTCTCTTCACATTCCAGTTTTAACCTGATCATTGAGCTCGTCACCTCGGTTGCCATGACTGAAGCATGCTCAAGGTGGGCCTGTTCCTCCTCAGATAATAACCCCTGGAGATAGAACACAAAACATTTTACCGTTCACTGCCAAGAGTTTACAATAAACTTTCATTAAATTTATAAAGCAATCCAGTATTTAACTCCCAGGTTTCATCCTCCCATCCTTCAACAAAGGGAAAATTCCCTGCATGCAGAGGGCAGTGCAGGCCGGTTCCCTGGATACTTTCAAAAGAGAGCTAGGTAGGGCATTTAAAGATAGCGGAGTCAGGGGATATGGGGAGAAGGCAGGAACGTGGTACTGATTGTGGATGATCAGCCATGATCACATTGAATGGCGGTGCTGGCTTGAAGGGGCTATTGTCTATTGCAGCAATAACTTCCCTCTTGCTTTAGTTTAGATTAGTTTGGAGATACAGTGCAGAAACAGGCCCTTCAGCCCACCGAGTTTATGCCGACCACCAGCAATCCCCGCGCACTGTCACTATCCCACACACACTAGGGACAACTTACAATTTTCCCAAGGCCAATTAGCCTACGGACCTGTACGTCGTTTGAGTGTGGGAAGAAACCGGAGATTCCGGAGAAAACCCACGCACGTCACGGGGAGAACGTGCAAACTCCGAACAGACAGCACCCGTAGTCGGGATAGAACCGGGGTCTCTGGCGCTGTAAGGCAACAACTCTACCGCCACTCCACTCAAACATTGGAAAACGTAAACTCGATCAGCAAGTACAAGGAGGATCAAAGCAGGATTCACTCATTAGCTCAGTCAACAGAGGTGGACACACAATGTTTCAGGTCTATAATCCTTCATCACAAGGCGTCATTGACCCAAATGTTATTAAGCATCTTTCCAGATGGGCGGCACGGTGGTGCAGCTGGTTGAGCTGCTGCCGCACAGCGTCAGAAATATTTCAGATTTTTCAGTAAATTCATTGCATTTTTCTGTAAAACTCCTCGGGTTTGATTCTGGAGCTGCAGCTAAATTGATCACATTTCTCCACATTGGCCGTCATCAGTCAGAGGATTGAGTATGGAAAGTTGGGAGGTTTTGATCCAATTTTCTAAGACATTGGTGAGGCCACATTTATTGTATTGGGTAATTGTGTGCAGTTTTGGTAAGACGTTGTTAAGCTTGAAAGGGACCAGGGAAGATTTACCAGGATGTTGCCAGGACTCGGGGGACTGAACTATCGGGAGAGGTTGAGCAGGCTACGGCTTTATGCTTTGGGGCACAGGAGGATGAGGAGTGATCTTACAGAGGTGCACTAAATCATGAGAAGAATAGATCGGGTAAATGCACAGTCTCTTGCCCAGAGTAGGGGAATAGAGAACCAGAGGAAATGGGTTTATGATGAAGGGGGAGGAAAAAGGTTTCATGGGAATCTGAGGGGTAACATTTAGACAGGTAGGTTTGGAGGGATATGGGCCAAACGCAGGCAGGTGGGACTAGTGTAGATGAGGCATGATGGTCGGCTTGGGCAAGTAGGGCTTGTTTCCACACAGTATGACTCTATGTGACTTACCTCTCTGGGTGCCATTGAGGTACAGGATGTTGGCCGTTCTTGCTCAGCGTTCTCCATCTCATCCAGGAAACTCATAATGCTTTTCAACTTTGCTTCTGACAACAGAGTACCATCCTCAGGCCGACCTGAAACCTCTTCTATTTGTCCGAGCTTCTCCAGGTTATCTGCCGTCAGGGATGTCGAGTTACAATCCTATTTTGTTAAAAAGAGAGCGGAGGGTAACAGAAGGTAGACACAAAATGCTGGAGTAACTCAGCGGGACAGGCAGCATCTCTGGAGAGAAGGAATGGGTGACGTTTCGGGTCGAGACCCTTCTTCAGACTGACGTCAGGGGAGTGGCGGTGCTGGCTCAGGGCCGAATGGCCTACTCCTGCACTTATTGTCTATTGAGTGGGTGGTACAGAGATAAAATGTAGTCGGAGACAGTAAGACTGGTCAGAGAACTGGGAAGGGGGAGGGGATGGCGAGAGAGAGAATGCAAGGGCTACTTGAAGTTAGAGAAGTCAATGTTCATACCGCTGGGGTGTAAGCTGCCCAAGCAAAATACAAGGTGCTGATCCTCCAATTTGCGCTGGGCTTCACTCTGACAATGGAGGAGGCCCAGGACAGAAAGTCAGTGTGGGATGGGAAGGGGAGCTAAAGTGTTGAGCAACTGGGAGATCAGGTAGGTTTAGGCGGACTGAACGGAGGTGTTCAGCGAAACGATCGCCGAGCCTGCGCTTGGTCTCGCAGATATACAGGAGTCCACACCTGGAACAGCGGATACAGTAGATGAGGTTGGAGGAGGTGCAAGTGAACCTCTGCCTCACCTGGAAAGGCTGTGGGGGTGTCCTTGGACGGAGTTCAGGTAAAGGGACAGGTGTTGCATCTCCTGCGGTTGCTGGGGAAAGTACCTGGGGAGGGGGTGGTTTGGGTGGAAAGGGACGAGTTGACCAGGAAGTTGCAGAGGGAACGGTCTCTGCGGAACGCGGAAAGGGGTGGAGATAGGAAGATGTGGCCAGTGGTGGGATCCAGTTGGAGGTGGCGAAAATGTCAGAGGATTATGTGTTGTATGCGACAGCTGATGGGGTGGAAGGTGAGGACAAAGGGGACTGTCCTTGTTACGAATGGGGAGAGGGGGGAGCAAGAGCGGAGTTGCGGTATATCGAGGAGACCCTGGTGAGGGCCTCATCTATAATGGAAGAGGGGAACCCCGTTCCCTAAAGAATTAGGACATCTCTGATGACCTGGAATGGAACACCTCATCTTGGGCGCAGATGGAGGAATTTGGAGCAGGGGATAGCGTCTTTACGGGAAGCAGGGTGGGAAGAAGTGTAGTCAAGATAGCTATGGGAGTCAGTGGGTTTATGATAGGTCAGTCGATAGTCTGTCTCCTGTGATGGAGGCGGTGGGATCAAGGTCAGTCGAGTCTATCTCCTGTGATGTCGAGGGTGATAGTACAGTCCATCACCGATTTTCCAGCAACTGATGACCTGGCACCTCCTTTAATCAGGACAGAACTACTTATTATTATGTGACCTCTGTGGAACCCGGTAATAATTCCCATTATCACTTTCCTTCTTTATCAGATTCCAGCTGGGCCCAAGGCTCCATGTACCTCTTCTCCTGGTATTGGGTGTCGAGACAAAATGTCTGCTTCATTTCTTATTGTACTCTTGGAACACACACACAATATACTCAAACGTATAGGTATAGGCATGAGAGATACATGTTTATATCTGACTCCCATATATGCTCTACCTCATGCACACACACATAGATATATGTTTGTGTGTGTGTGTGTGTGCGCGTGTGCGTGTGTGTGTGTGTGTGTGCGTGCGTGCGTGTATACATATATCAGGCACTGGTCAGGCCGCATTTGGAGTATTGTGAACAATTTTGGGCCCCATATCTGAGGAAGAATGCGCTGGCATTGGAGAGGATACAAAGGAGGTCTACAAGAATAATCCCAGGAATGAGTGGGTTAACATATGGATATTATTAAGGCAGAGAAAGATAGATTCTTGATGAGTATGGGAGTCACGGGTTATGGGGAGAAGGCAGGAGCATGGGGTTAGGAGGGAGAGAAAGATCAGCCATGATTGAATGGCGGAGTAGGCCGAATGGCCTAATTCTGCTCCTATCACTGAATACCTTATGACCTGACAAGTACATTTTACCTGCAGTATATGTCTTGGATGAGAATATCTGTGGTTTGCTGACGACACAAGGTTTATTCATGTTGTAGATGGTGAGGATGGTTGCCGAAGGATACAGAGGGACATAGATCAGTTAAAACGTTGGGTGAAACAGCGGCAGATGCAATGTAATCTGGAGAAGTGTAAGGTAATGCATTTTGGGTTGTCTAATACTGGCAGGACATATACTGAAGACGGCAAGGACTTTAAAAGGGTGGTTTACAGAGGGGTCCTTGGGCACAAATTCATAGCTTTGCTGAAAATGGCGCCACAGATGGACAAGGTAGTAAAGCTGGTGTTTACCTCTGCCTTCATCGGAAGGGTTGCTGAGGACAGGAATTGGGACATCTTTCTCCTCCTGATCCTCAGAGCAAATACAAAGATGAGCTTCTCGATTGGTTTTGAAGGCTTTCATCTCCATTGAACGTTATATGAGAACTTGTGGGTTTGTCAGTATGGTATTGGTGAATTATGTCTGCACTCTGTGTGAATGCAAGATGAAGCCCGATTGAGCAGATCATCTGGCATCTTTCCTTCACGAAAGGCCAGCGCTTACCTCGTCTATCCAGGCATATTTATCCCTTTTGTACACCTTTGGTTCTGGAAGTAGTTCGGGTTCTGTCTCCAACAGTCTGAGTGTGTCGAGCACATCGTTCAGCGTTGTTTTAGACTGGGCAAAACTCAATGCCATTGCCTCCTGCTCCTCAGCTGGCATCTCTCTCAGTATCACATCCTGCGATTGGTTCTGCAAAGTATTGAGAGCAGTTGCTCAAACCGAGCTTTCTATAGGATGCTTTGTACCAACAAACTCCTCCAATACTAAATGTAAACTAATGGGTTCAGTTTGGCGGCACGGTGGCGCAGCGGTGGAGTTGCTGCCTTACAGTGAATGCAGCGCCGGAGACCCGGGTTCGATCCTGACTACGGGTGCTGTCTGTACAGAATTTGTACGTTCTCCCAGTGACCTGCGTGGGCTTTCTCCGAGATCTTCAGTTTCTTCCCACTCCAAAGACGTACAGGTTTGTAGGCCATAAAATGAGACACCATTGTTCATAAGTCATAGCAGCATAGTTTGGCCATTCGGCCCATTGAGTCTACTCCGCCATTCAATCATGGCTGATCCATCTCTACCTCTCAGCCCCATTCTCCTGCCTTCTCCCCACAACCTTCGACACCTGTACTAATCAAGAACCAAATATTCTGCAGCCAAATGCAGTAGCTGAAATGGCATCAAAACTCACAAAAAATATTAAAAGAAAATAACTAGGAAATCTAGTTTTATGATCAAAGACTGTCAAAGACTGGGATAATTGACATGATCTTTGATTGACTGTGCCATGCAATCTTTTGTACACACAAGCAGATAGGATCCATGACTCAATAGAAAGAAAACACTTCAGACACTACAGCATTCTTCTCAGCGTGGCAATGAAAAGATGGTGCTATTATTATTATTTTTTTTTTAAATGATTTTACAAATTAAAAAATTCACCAATATTTTTAAATTGCTTTCTCCATTCCCTTAGGGTATTGGCCCTTGCAAAATTGTGGCAAGCCATTGCCAACCTGTATCTCGACATTATATAGACCTCAATAGTGAACATTAACAGGCATTCTGACTGTGGAGAGATGAAGCAAAAGAATTTTAATGGAAATCCACAGAAAAATGAAATAATCGCATATGGAGCAGTACAAAATGCGAAACGAGAAACTAACAACAACACGATCAAGAGGCTGATCAGACGTTAAATAAAAATTAGAGATGAATTAGAAAAACAAGATAAAATCATCTAACCATAAAACGGATACGGTTGCATTCTCACTGAGCGTCCCATATCAGTCCTCGATTTTCATCCAATGAAAAAAGCTGCACTTGTCCCATCAATTTCTATTTAAATTTCATTCTGAAGTAAGCCAAATAATGTGGAATGAACATAATTTTTTCCCCCCTCTGACATTAGCTGGTAAATCCTCACATCTCATTCTATGCCCTCTGCAAAGCGATAATACTCCTACTGATGGATCAACTCTTTGAATGCATTTCTTTATCCATGAGGTTCTAAGCAAATAAGTCCATTCCTAGTGTATACTTCAGCTATCTTTAAGGTTAGTCTCGCTATTTGAATTCCTTTCCCCGGATTTATGAAGTCTAATTTAAATTGTCAGCCCATCTACACATGTTCTCACATTACAATCATGAGGAACTTCAAGATGCTCTTAACATAGCACTAGATGCAACTGATATGGCTCAATGCTGATACCAAATGCCCACATATTTGTATGTATTAACTTAGTGTGCTCAAAATAAAACTAACTATTCTCTACCTTACTAGATAGTCGGTAGGTCAGGTAAGATCTTTGAAAATAAAAACAGACTTAATGCTTCAGCTTGAAAATCTTTAAGCATAATCGATTTTTAACTAACCCTACTCTTACCAAGTTAAATCACTGGTTTTATAAGAAGATTACATCTTAGAATAATTCAACTCATACCTGCGATTCTTCTGTTTTCACACAAGGTCCCACAGTAGTTTCAGTTCTTGGGTTAGAATACACTTCCAGGTCTGCGGCTGCATTGGGAATGTTTAAAAAGAAATGAAGTAAAGATGAAATGCAGGCATATTGAGAAAAAGATGCAGTCACAAGCATGAATAAACTTATAGGTGTGTGAGGAGGAGTCGCCAATACAATGTCAGAGCCAGCATTGTCATGCAATATTGCAACAGCTCCTTTAAGACACCACCAACCACCAGGCACCGACTTACACTAATCTGACACTAACCACATTTTGATTCCTATATGAATGGGAATTTATGTTAGAGGCCAATTCTTTGGGTGCCTGGGATATGGAAAGTAACTGGAGCACCAGGGAGAAACCTATGTAGTCAGAGGGAGAACATGCAAACTCCACACAGACAGCACCTGTGCTGAAGGCTGAACCAGGCCACTGGAGCTGAGGCACAGCTCCCCCAGCTGCACCCCTTATGGCTGAAGCTTCGTTGTATAATGAATCTCTAAAATCTCAAGACAAATTTACAGCTATATCATTGGAAATCCCGCCTGCAACTGGTCCAAAACGCCGTAGCAAGACTCCTGACGGGCACCCGAAAAAGGGGCCACATCACCCCAATTCTGGCCTCTCTCCACTGGCTCCCTGTGCGGTTCCAAATAAATTTCAAGATCCTTCTTTATGTTTACAAAGCCCTTAACGGGCTTGCCCCCACCTACATCAAAAGTCTGCTTGCCCACCACACCACCTCCAGGTCCCTCAGGTCGGCCGACTTGGGATTACTGAACATCCCGCGGTCTAGGCATAAACTCAGGGGCGACCGCGCCTTTGCGGTTGCAGCTCCTAGACTGTGGAACAGCATCCCTCTTGCCATCAGAACTGCCCCCTCCATCGACTCTTTTAAGTCGAGACTTAAAACTCATCTTTACTCTCACGTCCTCTGAGGGAGGGCTATATGTATGTATTTATGTATGTACTTAATCTATGAACCACTGTTGTGTAACGTTGGTACCGCCACCAATGTAAAGCACTTTGGTCAATGAGAGTTGTTTTTTAAATGTGCTATAGTGACTTGACTTGGAAAAATAATTGGGTAGAGGATAAAAGTTTCCCTTCTTCCAGATGTGAAAGAAGACCCCTTCTTTCATATGTGCTGCTTTTCTCTCTATTGCGTAATTTTAGACTTTAGACATACTGGGCGGGAACAGGCCCTTCGGCCCACTGAGTCCATGCTGACCAGTGATCACCCTGTACACTAACACAATCAATCCTACACACTAGAGACAATTTACAATTCTACCAAAGCCAATGAACCTACAGACCTGTACGACTTTGGAGTGTGGGAAGAAACACGAGCACCTGGGGGGAAAAACCCACGTGGTCACAGGGATTAGAATGTACAAACTCCATACAGACAGCACCTGCAATCAGGATCGAAAGCAGGTTTCTGGTGCTGTTAAGGCAGCAAATCTGCCACTGCACCCTGTGTCAAATTGTTATGATACTGAAAATTCATGCTACAGGATACTAAAACCACCATGACATTAGGCTAAAATGTGACAAAAATAGAAAGTAACTTAAAAAAAAAAATCAAAGACATATTTATTGAGGCTAACAATTTTCTCCTCCTTATCATATTTTGTTCATCCCTTATCACATTGATAATAGTACTGTCCCATACCTGGATTTCCAGACTTGACTTGACTGTGGGCTGGACTTGTATTATTTATAGGCATGGTCTTAGTTGCTTTTCTCTTCGGCACCTTGCTCCTCTCTTTAAGTGCAGCGACTTCTTCCTCACTAATTCTCTTGCTTTCTGCTGCTTTTTCAGCCCGTTTCTGTTGAAGTTCCTACAGGAAGCACACCTTGAATCCGTCAACATTTAATCCCACATTTTCAGATTACCAATAGTCTTTCTTCCACATTCACCTTTTCAGAACTCGTCTTTAACTAAAACACTGTTCAACTAACTTGGTGAATTAGCATCACATTGAAATTTTATTAAATGAATTTAGTTCATGATTGGACTACGTAGTGACCACCTTCTACACCCAGGTGTCAGCGGCCATGGGGCGAAGGCAGGAGAATGGGGTTAGGAGGGAGAGAGATAGATCAGCCATGCTTGAATGGCAGTGTAGACTTGATGGGCCGAATGGCCGAATTCTGCTATCACTTTATGATCTTATTACCTTATTATGATCTTATTTACCTTCTTGATCGGTAAATTAAGAAAGATTTGTTGTCTCGATGGTGTCACATATTCAACCAGTCAACATTCATTCAGTCCAAGCATACTGACAGATATTACGTGAAGTCTCAAGTTAGTGTTGGAACAAACTTGGAAGAAAACCAAAAAAGTGTATCAAAGTGGTTTTCAGGTCTCCGGGATATTATTTACCCCCATTATTGATCAGAATAAACCATTCTATTAAAAAAATAGTCAATCAAGACAAGATATTATTGCTATAAAAAAGTTAACAAGGTATGTGGATATCACACAATCCATAAAACCGTATGGCCCATACATGCCTTTAATCAAAGAAATTCACAGCACTGACGGGATACATTCAATTAATCTTGCTCATGCTGGACAAACTTAAAAGCTTTCTATTTAAAGTTAATTCTAATACCATGGAATTTGTTGATTCAGTAACCAGAACCCTTCAGCAATTCAAAATTCACTCAATTAGTTTTGACTCTAATGGGCCTGTCCCACTCAGGCGATTTTTTAGGCAACTACAGACGACTAGTTTGTCGCCACATGTTCGCCGGTGGTCGTCGGCAGTAGGTCTCCTCAGTCGCGCAAAGAGTCGTAGCGTCTTTCTGGCTGCCGCTAAATTTTCAACGTTGAAATTTTTTCGGAGACAGTTGGTTTGACGCCAATGAACGTGGCTTGACTTCTCCTGGCGTAGGTGCTGTCGTGGGTCGACGCCAGGATGATGTAGTTGTCGCCGGTTTTTCGGCGACCTGCTACGACTACAACAGTCGCCGGCAGTTGCCTAAAAAAATCGCCAAGTGGGACAGGCCCATTAGGGCCACAACGTGGAATTGGAAAACAGAGTCATAGAGTGATAGTGTGTGAAAACAGGCCCTTCGGCCCAACTTGCCCACACCGGCCAATACTGTCCATATCCCTCCAAACCTGTCCTATCCATGTAGAACTTGAAGTAGTAAAAGGGATGGGCATGTAGAAATAATGTTTTTCCACACAACGAATACTATACGGTACTGCACAGTTTTATTTTAATGGTGCTGCACGAGAAAGCTGAGAGGAGATTCTCCAGATGTTACCCGCATTGGAGGATTTTAGTTGCAGGGAGAGATTGGACAAATTGGGCTTGTTTTCTCTTGAGTGACGGAAGCTGAGGGGGTTACCTCATAGAGGTATATAAAATTATAATGGGCATGGATAAGATATCCAAAATGGGTAAGATAGTTGGAATTCCCCCCCCCCCCATGGGAGGGACATCAAAAACAAGAGGGCATAGGGTTAAGGCCAGAGGAAGGAGTTTTAAAGGCAATCCAAGGGGAATGTGTTTCGTACAGAGAGTGGTTGTTGGTGCTGCCTGAGGATGCGATGAAATCAGATACAATTATACAATTGTCCGCTGAACATTTGTAACTTTGTCGGTGGCACAACATGGCGACACTTGGACCAAATGCCAGCGATTAGTGCAGGTGGGCAAAAGGATTGGCATGGATGTGGCGAGACCAAAGGCCTGTTTCTATGCCGTACAACTCTGACTATGAAGATAGACACAAAATGCTGGAGTAACTCAGCGGGACGGGCAGCATCTCTGCGGAGAAGGAATGGGTGACATTTTGGGTCGAGACCTTTCCTCGGACTGAAGAAGGGTCTCAACCCGAAATGTCACCCATTCCTCCTCTCCAGAGATGCTGCCCGTCCCGCTGAGTTACTCCAGCATTTTGCGTCTAGCTTCAATTTAAACCAGCATCTGCCGTTCTTTCCTACACATTCTGACTACAAGGAGTTCCTTGATGAAGAAACTTTAAATTGACATTGTCAAACTGGTTGTACCGTAATCGTATTAAAAAGTCACTTGAGTCACACGAACTAAGGGTATTAAGAGTAAGGTTAGTGTGAAACTAAATCATGCTAAACCTGAATGCGGAAAGATACAGCACCTGTATGGCTGCCTTCCTGGCCTGTCGAGCTTTCTCTTCGCGGATCTTCCTCCTCTCCTCACCTTTTCTCCTTTGGTATTCTTGGACACTTTCAGCCAGCATCTCTTGCTCTTTCGCCTGGCAGTACAAGCAGATTATTTGTGATGCAATATATATTATACTGGACAACCAAGCTGCATTTACACACCGCTGAAGTGTGAACCAATATTGTGCCCACTATGGAAGTCATTACAATACAGCGTCAGGGGCTATGGGGAGAAGCCAGGAGAATGGGGTTAGGAGGGCGAGATAGATTAGCAATGAATGAATGGCAGAGTGGGCATGATGGGCCAAATGACCTAATTATGCTCCGATCACTTACGGACTTATGATATCAAATAAATAGTTCTTACACAGTAAGCTAGAAACACGCAGCTTGAAGAAATTATAATTCATGACAGAAATCCTAACAACATTGAATAATTTCTGTCAACTGGGCGTAACAGTTAAACAACGATAGAGTTGCTGCCTTACAGCACCAGAGTAGCGGGTTCGATCCTGCCTGCGGGTATTATCTGTTCGGAGTTTGTATGTGCAACCTGTGACCGTGTGGGTTCTCATCGGGTGCTCAGGTTTCCTCCCAAACTCCAAAGACGTACAGGTTTGTAGGTTATTTGGCTTCGGTAAGGTGTAAAATTGCCCCTGGTGTGTGTAGGTCAGTGTACGTGGTCATCGCTGGTTGTCCGGGACTCGATGAGCCGAAGGGCCTGTATCGCTAAAGTTCGATAAAGTGGATGCAACTGCCAGGATGAACTAGATCGATATGGATAGACGCAGAGTGCTGGAGTAACTTAGCAGGTCAGGCAGCACGTTTCGGGTCAGAACCTTTCTTCAGTCACGAAACACGTCCTCTAGAGTTGCTGCCTGACCTGCTGAATTACTTCAGCATTGTGGGTCTATCTTTGGTATAAATCAGCATCTACAGTTCCTTGTTATTCATTAGATCGGTCTGGATCCTGTTTCACGTAACATTCCCCATGTTGCCTTTAGAAAGCTCAAATAAACTAAATGTCAAAACCTAGTGACTGCAATTTATCAGGTAAAATGCCTTATTAAAGTATTTTGCACCTGTTTTTTTGCAGCAAGTAGTCGCTTTAGTGCCGCTTGACTTGCTCTGCGCCTCTGGATATGCCGTCGATACCAACGCTGAATGACAATGGCTGCACGATTCACATGTTGTATGAATCTGTTGCGGGCAAACGAGAAAGCAAGTGAGGGAGTATTAACAATAAACAATCTGAAATTGATCATTTCCTATTTTACAAAGAGAATGCATTCCTACTGGGTGTTAATCTATGGAAGTATTTTGTATTCATTCAATTGTCAGCCAAATTTTCATAAGACATAGGAGCAGAATGAGGCCATTCGGCCCATTGTCCCTACTCGTCCATTCATTCAGGCTGATCTATTTTTTTCCTTCTCAACCACAATCTCTTGCCTTCACCCTGTAACCTTTGACACCCTTACAACAAGAATCCATCAATCTCCGCTTTAAAAATACCCAAAGACTTGGCCTTCACCACCATCTTAGGCAATGAATTCCACAGATTCACCAGCCTCTAGCAAAAGAAATTCCTCCTCATCTCCATTCTAAATGTATGTTTTTTTATTCTGAGGCCGTGCCCTTCGGTCCTGGACTCTCCCATTACTGGAAACATCCTCTCCACATCTCCATCTAGGCCTTTCATTATTCAGCAAGTTTCAATGAGATCTCCCCTCCTCTATCTAAACTCCAGCGGGTACAGGCCCAGAGGCATCAAACGCTCCTCATACGTGAACCCAATCATCCCCGGGATGTTTCTCGTAAACCTCAACTTGACACCTCTTCAATGCCAGCATGTTTTGAGACACCATTAATCATTTGGCCCAGAGCACCTTTGTCGTAAACACAGAATGAAGCATTTGCACTTTATTTTCCAAAGCACGCTACAATAAAGTAGGTAGTTATTGCATTCACCAAGATAAACAAATCCATCTCAATTTCACTTGTTGCAATAAAGTTCTCGTTGATAATGACAATTTTATCCCCCATTGATTTTGTCAAAATTCTCATCTCTTTGTCACGTAATATTCCTATGCTTCTGAAATTTATTTTAGTTTTAGATGAGTTTATTATTGTCACATGTAACGAAGTACAGCAAAAACCTTTTTTTGTTGCATGCTATCCAGTCAGTGAAAAGACTATACATAATTACAATCAAAAAGTCCACAGTGTACAGACACAGGATAAAGAGTATAACGTTTATTACAAGATAAAGTCCAGTAAAGTCCGATTAAAGATAGTTTGAAGGTCTCCAATGAGGTAGATGGGAGGTTAGGACTGTTTCTAGTTGGTGAGAACAATTCAATTGCCTGATAATAGCTGGGGAAAAACAGTCCTGAATCTGGAGGTGTGCTTTTTCAAACTTCAGTACCTCTTGCCAGATGGGAGAGGGGAGAAGAAGGAGTGACCGGGTTGAGACTAGTCCTTGATTATGCTGGTGGCCTTGCCGAGGCAGTGTGAAGTGTAGATGGAGTCAATGGAGGGGACGTTGGTCGGCATGATGGACTGGGCTGTCCACAGTTTCACTTGGGCTGGGCTGATTTCACTTCTAATATCCTCCTCCTTTCTGCATAAAGTTTTGTGTTGGTCATTGAAGGTTATAAATGCCAGCAAATTACACTCGGCTTCTGGAACTCAAAAGGTTGAATGCAGCATAGGTTTAGTTTCATGCAAAGATCTCTTTGCGCTGTTCCAATAATGCACATTTAGTGATATTCCATGGAGCAATTTTAACTTTGAAGATGAAGAGGCACCTTTGGACGGAACAGAAGATTTTAAATGATGTATAAAGGGCACGCAGTCTAATGCCAACTCTTTTTATCATCACTCAAATGTAAACTACTCCCTACGATTCCTATAATAGTGTTAAAGAGGCACCGTGATATGGGACAGAAGTTTTGAAATGGTGTATAAAAGCCCTGTCCCACGGTACGAGTTCATTCCAAGAGCTCTCCCGAGTTTGCCCCGATTCGAACTCGGAGATTTATGGTAATGGCCACTCGTCGGTACTCGGGGCTCTCGTGGACATTTTTCAACATGTTGAAAAATCTTCACGAGTCTTCCCGTGCTTACCTGCCGTTAGCGAGTCTTCCCGAGTACCTGCCGTTAGCGGTACGAGCTGCTAAGAGACGTCCCCGAGCTCCGACGTACCCGCTACGTTCATTCTCCGTGCTTAACACGTTTGATTTTTTTTGAAACTCGGGAGAGATCTTGGAATCAACTCATACCATGGGACAGGGCTTTAAAGCTCATCCAGCCGAATGCCTGATTTTTTTTTAAATCACCCAAATTTAAGCCACTCCCTAGGACACCTGTAATGGCCGATTTGTAAAGTGGTCACAAGTAAATAATATGGATCAGTTGTTGGAAAGAAATAAACAAAACCTTGTATCAGATCATTACTAAAGGTGATTTCCACAAATACCTACCTCCCACTGCCTCCCACTGCCTCTCAAGTCCTGTTCACTATGGAATTAAAGGTGCTTTAACCTACTGAAGCAATACAGACTGGAACAGCTCGAGTCTAAGCCTGACCTTTTCCAATTCACCAAACAAATTAATGTTTATTCTTCCAGCTGAAACAGCATGCAATTGGAAACGAAAAGCACAAGAATAGTTTTCACTGCATCATTTTCACCAACAACAAAGGACGGCACGTTGGCACAGAGGTAGAGTCGCTGCCTTACAACGCCAGAGACCCGGGTACGATCCTGACTACGGGTGCTGTCTGTTCAGAATTTGTACATTCTCCCTGTGACTGCATGGGTTTTCTCCGGGTGCTCCAGTTTCCTCTCACACTCCAAAGACGTGCAGATTTGTAGGTTAATTGGCCTCGATAAACAAGTGTACATTGTCGCTGGTGTTTAGGATAGAGCTAGTGTAAGAGGATCGCTGGTCGGCGCGGACTCGTTAGGGACAAAGGTCCTGTTTCTGCGCTGTATCTCTAGACTAAACCAAACCCAATTGTCGGGAAATGACAGCACCGTGCTGCAACCAAAAACAAGTATAGAATTCAAGCCTTTAACCACAAAAACCTCGAGATCAAAGATAAGACAAAACATACCCAGAAGAAACACAAGGAAGCACTAACACAATGCTACGCATATTCTGCAAAACACACGGATTGGGTAGAATATGCACCACAAAATCTAGCTAACAGCACACCACCATAAAAAAGCAAAACACTCCTTTCATGAAAATCTGCGCATACCCAAAATCAGGATGATTGAAATCTGGATTATCGTTCTGAAGCACTTGGGTAAAATCCTTTTTATCGTTAATGTTTAAGTATTGGATTCTAAGGGTGGTAGAAAAACATATTTTTAGAGACAATCTTTGACAAAGTCCTTTCACTGTTTAGTTAGGACTTAGGGTGCTGTTGGCACGGGCACTCGAGACACTGCCACCCCTCGTCATTCAGAACTTTGTGAAAGATACAACTTTATCAAAGCAATTTGATTACATACAGAAACATAATACATGCAACATGGATAGTGTAGGAATATAGGATCAAGAAATAAACACGTTCTTTATGCCGGTGAGAAAACAAACTCTGTTCAACTGTAAATTAATACTTTAAAAACATTTTAAAGTCCTGTTTTCCCCCAAGTAAGCAACAAAATCTGCTCTGATCCTTATTGCACTAGAGGCCTGTTTGGGGATAAAATCAAATTTCAGCTGAATCATTCAAACCCAGTTCAAGCTCCTGTACAACCTGTTATATTTTCATACCAAACCCATCTATTATCCCAGTCAGAACAATCACAGGTATGTTAATGTTCTGTTTGAGGATGAAAAACTGATCCTGCGTGGGGAACACGTGGAGTTAAACTCCTCACTGGACACATCACTGAGTCAGCGAGCACTGATCAAACACAATTAAATGCTTTATGTACCAAACCCCACACATTTATTCGGGTCCCCTTGGGCTCAGATGAGGTGGTTGTGTTCTAACTCTAACATTGCTAACATTTAAGGTGAAGAATTCTTCTCAGGCTTTGTCAAAGTAATGTAATGTAATGCAGCTGAGTGACTTGCTAGATTGTTACCACTGTGTCACACACAAGTTAAACCGGATTCCTTTCCCCGTTGAAGATTGATGAGCCATGACAGCAGTGTGACCCATGAAGATGATGATATTATGTCATAATTTGGGCTTTCTTGTTGTTAATACATAGGTTGAATCCAAATGCCTTACTGCACCAGAGACGCGGGTTTGAATCTGACAATGGGCGCTGTCTGTACGGTGTATCTACATTCTCCATGTGACCGCGTGGCTCCATTTTCATCTCACATACCATAGACGTGTAGGTTAATTGGCTTCTGTAAATTGTCACTACTGTGTACAATAGAACTAGTGTACGGGTGATCGTACGTGAGGATAAATGTATTCCAACTAATTGCACTCCACTCCACCATGAGCCTTGTGGACAGAACTATAGGTGGTGGTGAGAAACAACCTGCTCAGCGATGCCTTGGCTGAACTATGGGTGGCACGGTGACGCAGCGGTAGAGTTGCTGCCTTACAGCACCGAGACCCGGGTTCGATCCTGGCTACGGGCGCTGTCTGCGCGGAGTTTGTACGCTCTTCCCGTTCGCCGAGAACTTCGGTTTTCTCCCACGCTCCATAGACGTACAGGTTACAGGTTAATTGGCATTGGTATAAATGTAAAAAAATTATCCCTAGTGTAGGATTAGTAGATGCAGGGTTCGTTGGTCGGTGCGGACTCGATGGGCCGAAGTGCCTGTTTCCGCACTGTATCTCTAAACTAAACAAAACTCTGCCCAGAACCATTAGCTTGCGACTTCAGTCCAGTCTTCATCCAAAACAGAATCCACAACTTAAAGTGCACAACTGACTGTAAATCAGTGACAAGCCACATGACTACTGAAACTACAGAGCAGGTGAAGGTTAGGTATTTGACACCAAATGACTCATTTCAGAATTCCGACTCTCCATCTTCACAAATCATAGTTTTAGACTCATCACTCAGCCCAGAAACAAACCATTAAGCCCCCCACGTCCATTTTCTGCCCATCTACACCAATCCATTTGCCAGCACTTGGACCGTATCCTTCCTAGCCTTACCTATCCAAGTGCCTGTTGAACAAAGTGATTATATCTGACTCTACCTCCTACTCTGACACCATTCTGTGTGTAAAACACAGACACTTTCTCCTTAGGTCCCCTTCAAAACTCATTCCTTTCACCTTAAATCTCGTGTTTGTGATGCCTCTACCATGTGGGGACAGATTCTGACGATTTACCCAACCTAATCCTCTTATAATTTTGTATACCTGCAATTAGGTCACCTCTCAACCTTCTTTGCTCCAGGGAAAAGAACCCCAGTCTATCCAATCTCCCCCTATAGTTTAGTTCAGAGATACAAGATTTAGTTTAGAGAATGTCGGCCAGCGCGGGCTCGGTAGCCTGTTTAAAATCTTTAAACTCAGAGGGTCTGGGGAAGGGATTGACAGACGACATGTCGGGTTGGGACCCTTTCTCAGATTGACTGGAGCAGAGGGGAAAGCTTTGTCTCAAAGCCACCTCTTTGGGCTAAGGGAAAGAGTGGGGGTAAAAAGGGAAATGGGGACCCGGGGATAAGAGATGGTGGAACATCCCTACATTAACGACACAATTAGGAATTGCACGGTTCATTAACAACATATTTTAGTTGCTAAAGGTTAAAACTGACCTTTCTGCTTCCTCTTCCGTCACCTCCTTCTTTTTGTTCAACATACTTGTGTTGTTCCTTGTTGCAACATTATTACTGGAGAGGTTTTTCTGTGATTTCTTTAAGGAGTTTTGGTCCAAGCGGTTCTCATCACGAGTTGGCACTTTAATCATGTTGCTGCCAAAATAATACAAAGATGCTGACAAATCGACTTAGAATCCATGCAGCAAAATAAACAGCCAAGTTTGTTGCAGTTGCCAGTATTTGTCAACAATAGAGTCAAGCCAATGATTGAATACTTACTCGGCTATAACTGACATACCATAAGATCATCTAAAGAAACAAGATCCAGTAACTTTTATAGACACAAAATGCCAGTGCAACTCAGCGAGACAGGCAGCATCAGAGGGTATCAGAGGGTAGTTGAGGCCAGTTCATTGGCTATATTTAAGAGGGAGTTAGATGTGGCCCTTGTGGCTAAGGGGATCAGGGGGTATGGAGAGAAGGCAGGTACGGGATACTGAGTTGGATGATCAGCCATGATCATATTGAATGGCGGTGCAGGCTCGAAGGGCCGAGTGGCCTACTCCTGCACCTAATTTCTATGTTTCTATATGCAAAAAAGTAAGGATGATAAAGTAAATGCCATTTGTCCACTCCTTATCACCTTTTCCACAGCCAACAGTGGGCTCCACCTTTCCTTGATCATCATTTCTGGCTTTGATTTGTACTTTTTTTCTAAGTACCTCATATCTCTCGATTCCATCTCCCCTGACTCTCAGTCTGAAGAAGGGTCTCGACCCAAAACGTCACCTATTCCTTGTTTCCTGAGATGCTGCCTGACCCACTGAGTTACACCGGCTTTGTGTCTATCAACCAAATTTTAAACTGAACTCTTAATTCCTGGTAGACCTGCTGTTTCGCTGAATTTCTGTTGACAAGAAAGGATTCAAAGCTGGCTGTGTCCAACTGGATCGAGCAATTTTACTGGTAAAGTAATGAGAATGAGCGTCTGGGACTTCAGGTGCCTAAATTAGGTAATTAACCATCAGATCAAAGTACCATTTGGCAGATTGTCAGTTGTGAACACCATCAGGTGATTTGCATGTATTCTAAACCTGGCAAATCACACCTACAACTATATGTTCACCCGACGCCGATGATCCAGCTTCGCGGCAGAGGGCCTGAAAACATCGGGTTGGCTGAGGCCACATATAGACCCCGACCTCGGGTGGACTATGAGGGGGAGAACTGGATATTTTTAGTGCCTTCCCTCACAGTGAATTCTGCTGTGGGGGGACGTTTCTTGTTGATTTCTTTAGTGTACTGTTCTGTGCCTTTTTTTCTTTTTCTTTTTTATTTTGTATGGATTTATTGACATTTAATCTATTCAATTAGTTTAATCAATCTCTGTAAAGCACTTTGGTTCAAAGTGATTTTGTTTAAAAGTGCTATATAAATAAATATTATTATTATTATTATTATTATTTCTAGACATGGTAAAACAAAGCGTAATATGTTGTGATGCATAGATGATTACGAGATGAGGAAGTGAGACTGTTTTTAGAGGTGTAGGAGTCAGAGTCATAGAGTGATACATTGTGGAAACAGGCCCTTCGCCCCAACTTGCCCACACCGGCCAACATGTCCCACCTGCCTGCATTTGGTCCATATCCCTCCAAACCTATCCAATCCATGTACATGTTTCTTAAATGTTGGGATAGTCCATGCCTCAACTACCTCCTCTAACAGCTTGTTCTATGCACCCACCACCCTTTGTGTGGAAAAAATCACCGCTCAGATTCCTATTAAATCTTTTCCCCTTCAACTTAAAACTCTGTCCTCTAGTCCTCAATTCCCCTACTCTGATTTATTCCTCTCGTGATTTTATACACCTCTTTGAGAATACCCCTCATCCTCCTGCGCTCCAAGGAATAGAGACCCAGCCTACTCAACCTCTTTCCTTGATCATCTGGCTGGTTTTGATTTGTTCCTTTTATAGCTTTTTGTACTCATTTATACTCTTTACCTTTCCATATCTCTAGTTTCCCTCTCTCCCGACGTCAGTATGAAGAAGGGTCTCGACCCGAAACGTCATCTATTCCTTTTCTGCAGAGATGTTGCCTGACCCGATGAGTTACTCCAACACTTGGTGTCTATCTTTATAAACAGCACCATATTAAAAATGGCTGAATAGACGACGACCTAAAACTACTCTTTAATTTCTACTATTATAGACAATAGATAATAGGTGCAGGAGTCGGCCATTCGGCCCTTCAAGCCAGCATCGCCATTCAATGTGATCATGGCTGATCATCCCCAATCAGTACCCCGTTCCTGCCTTCTCCCCATATCCCCTGACTCCGCTATTTTTAAGAGCCCAATCTAGCTCTCTCTTGAAAACATCCAGAGAACCTGCCTCCCTCTGAGGCAGAGAATTCCACAGACTCACCACTCTCTGTGAGAAAAAGTGTTTCCTTGTCTCCATTCAAAATGGCTTACTCCTTATTCTTAAACTGTGGCCCCTGGTTCTGGACTCCCCCAACATCAGGAACATGTTTCCTGCCTCTAGCGTGTCCAAGCCCTTAACAATCTTATATGTTCCAATGAGACACCCTCTCATCCTTCTAAACTCCAGAGTGTACAAGCCTAGCTGCTCCATTCTCTCATCATATGACAGTCCTGCCATCCCGAAAATATACCTTGTAAACCTACGCTGCACTCCCTCAATAGCAAGAATTTATATGTACTATTATATGTACTATTATATATAGGGGTATTTATATGTACTATTACATATACTATTATATATAGGGGTTATGGGGAGAAGACAGGAGAATGGGGTTAAGAGGGAAAGATAGATCAGCAGTGATTGAATGGCGGAGTAGACTTGATGAGCCGAATGGCCTAATTTTGCTCCTATGACATGAAAATGAATTATAGAGAAAAATGAACTTACTTGAGAGATGTTGCCTTCTGGTTGGAACTTTTTGGAGTCAAAGGTTTGTCAACTGTGGAGTAGTTGTTATGCAACATCGTAGTGACAGAATTCCCGACAGTTCCCTTGTTGCTCCTAAAAACAAGACAAAGATGATTAATTCCACAAAAAACCAACATAGCTAAATTAGGATAAAAACTGATCAACAGGCAGGCTCTAAACTATTGAGTTATGCAAATTTAAGAATGTTTGGTTCCATATATGTTTTTATACATAGAACAGTTCAACACAGGAATGGGCCTTTTGTGCCGATCACCATACCAATTTAAAATAGTCCCCCTG
The DNA here is from genome assembly GCF_028641065.1 of Leucoraja erinaceus. Lineage (NCBI taxonomy): Eukaryota > Metazoa > Chordata > Chondrichthyes > Rajiformes > Rajidae > Leucoraja > Leucoraja erinaceus. The sequence goes on along the minus strand of NC_073399.1, from coordinate 9,683,041 downwards.
GATATTATGATTGCTCTTCTTTGACAACAAAAGGGTGGCACAGTGACGCAGCGGTAGAGTTGCTGCCTTACAGCGGCAGAGACCCGGGTTCAATCCCGACTCAGGGTGCTTGTCAACTCAACTCAACTCAACCAAATATCTGAACTTCAATAGCCTATTGCACTTTATATGCTTATTTATGTGTGTGTATAGATATATATTCAATGGTATATGGACACACTGATCTGTTCTGTATTTATTTATGCCTACAGTATTCTGTTGTGCTGAAACAAAGCAAGAATTTCATTGTCCTATCTGGGACACATGACAATAAACTCTCTTGAACACTTGAACTTGAACTTGTCGATACGGAGTTTGTATGTTCGACCCGTGACCTGGGTGGGTTTTCTCCGGTTTCCTCCCACACTCCAAAGACGTACAGGTTAATTGGCTTGGTATAATTGTAAATTGTCCCTAATGTGTGTAGGATAGGGTTAGTGTGAGACCAGGGATCGCTGGTCGGCACGGACACGGTGGGCCGAAGGGCCTATTTCCGCGCTGGATCTCTAAACCAAACTAAACTAGAACTTCCCACAACCACAAGCTCTGCCACCCTATAAGACACTGAAAGGTATTGTGTGGAAATGCAAATTCCCCTCCAAATCACAGTCAATCCTGACATGGAAATTTACACTGCTGGTCTAACGATCAAAATTCCATATCCAATGGCACTGTGGGAGTATCTTCAACAGGTGGACTGCAACAGTTCAAGGTGCCTCACAGCGCCAGAGATTTGAGTTTGATCCTGACCGGATCGCACTGTCTGTGCGGAGTTTACATGTTATCCCTGTGACCACGTTGGTTTCCTCCAGGTGCTCCAGTTTCCTCCTGGACCCATAACAGAAGCGTCCGCGTCTCGGGGCTGGAAACTGAAAGTATCCTGAGTTAATTCTGCTGCCACCATCTTCCATTGCAACAAGTGATGGCTCCCACTGATTGTCGCCGGAAGCTTGCATCCTTTTAAGGTCGTACGATGACAGCAATGTCAACATTTGAAACATGGATGACAGACACGAGAGAAACAGTTTCCTCCTACTTCCCAAAGATGTGTGGCTTTGTAGGTCAATTGGCCTCTGTAAATTGCCCCTATAGTGTAGGGAGTGGATGCAAAAGCGGGATAACATAGAACTAGTGAACGGGCGAGCGTGGACTTGGTGGGCCAAGGGACCCATTTCCGTGCTGTTTCTCGCTCTTGATAGGCTACCATCACCTTCTCAAGGCCTATGAGGATAGGTACCTTTGCTAACTTTTATTAACAGTTTACAGGTGTAAAGGGAAAAAAGGCCTCGACTCTTGTTCAGCTTTCATAACCTTTTAACTCGTGCAATTGCCACTGGCTACGCTGAAGCCAAGACCTGCGCAGAGCCGCACGGTGGCGCAGCGGTAGAGCTACTCCCTTACCACACCATACACCCGGATTCCATCCAGACTACAGGAGCTGCCTGTACAAACTTTGTACGTTCTCCCGTGGGTTTTCCCCGGGTGCTCTCACACTCCAAAGACTTACAGGTTTGTAGGTTAATTGGCTTGGTGCAGATGTAAAATTGTTCCTAGTGTGTGTGGGGATAGTGTTAATGTGCGGGGATCGCTGGTCGGTGTGTACTCGGTGGGCCGAAGGGCCTGTTTCCATGCTAAACTCTGTGCTAAACTAAAAGAAACAAAACTAAACCTGTAGTAGAATCCACATAGGTGTTGTCAATTGCTATGGTGTATGGATGTCGAGGTTGTACCAGCTCCACCTCCGTATATTAAATACTTACAGTGTATTAAATACTGAAAAATGTGAGAGCCTTATAAACAAGGAAAATAGATTAAAATTGTCCCATTATTATGAATGAGAGTGCATTACATCTCCTTCTAATTGTATTATCCAGCACAATTTAAAAATGATTAATTCCAGAGGTCTAAATCACATCAAATCCAAGTTGGCAATATCTCTTACTCAAAAGGGGAACTTTCAAGTCACCATAAGATGCATTTTTCATGTCCTCTTTCACATTCACTGGTCTTCACTGATCAAAATAAAAACATCCACAAAGCTGAGATTAAAATAAAAACACAGTCTTTGCAGGAATCAAGCAATTTTGTTTTTGAACAGCATCTTCATAATTTTCCATACACTAACCGATTGTTGGCTGTAAAGTTGGCCGCTAATGAAACAGCTGACTCCCTCCTTCTAGACAAGACTGGCACATCTATGGTACTGGCACCGCGACCACTGACGGGATCTGGAAATACTCTGGCTTCTTCATCCTGTCATTAAAAATAAAACACAAATAATTCAAAGGCTCACACCTAATACTCTACAAGCACTTGTATTAATATTTCAACAATGGTTTTGAAATGAATTGCACCCATTAAAAATGGGTAAACATTGCCCCGACTGAACAAGGAGGAGGCCTGACTGAACTTTGTGCCTTCCACCACAGTGAAGAATGCTGTGGTGGATGTTTGTGTTAAATCTTATTGTGTATTGTGTGTTTTTTTTTGTTTTTTTTAAATTGTACCACTGCTGGCAAATTCATTTCACTGCACCTTCGGGTGTATGTGATGAATAAAATTGACTTTGACTTTGACTTATACTGTGAGGGTAAACATCATCAGCAAAATGTTAAGACAGAACAGATGTACAGAAGTAAGACGTTGAAGAAGGAGAAGTCTGAAGAAGGGCTTCGACCTGAAGCGTTGCCTATTTTCTTCCCTCCATAGATGCTGTTGCACCCGCTGAGTTTCTCCAACACTTTTGTCTACCTACAGAAGTAAGATTCTCTCTTGCCTTCAAACTAGCTTTGTTTTTAAAAAAAACGCATGCAAACTGACAACGTGTTTAATTTGGGCAGATTCTCTGCATTATGTACAGGGGAACGACAGCACTGGAATGGAGAACTATTGGACTTGTTTCTAAAACAGAAGGCTCCAAGGTCATAAAGCACAAAGCAGTTATTTCCAGAGCACGAAATTAATCAGGAGACAACAGAGAGTTTCTGCAGAACCTAGGGGGTCAAGGTCAGTTTACTAAACACTCAAACTAGGCTGATCTCATGTTTAAAACTAGTACAGGTCTACAAACAAAAAAGAGTCGTATCAAATGACAATCAGGCAGAAGATATTGCTTAGAAAAATATCCTGAAAGTCACATGGAATGCAACTATCGTGTTTTAACTGGAGTGGGAGAGTCTAGAACTAGAGGTCACAGCCTCAGAATTAAAGGACATTTTTTTAGGAAGATGAGGAGACATTTCTTTAGTCAGAGGGTGGTGAATCTGTGGAATTCTCTGCCACAGAAGGCTGGAGCGGCCAAGTCAGTGGATAATTTTTAAGGCGGAGATAGATAGATTCTTGATTAGTACGGATGTCAGAAGTTATGGTGAAAAGGCAGGAGAATGGGGTTAGGAGGGAGAGATAGATCAGCCATGATTAAATGGCGGAGTAGACTTGATGGGCCGAATGGCCTAATTCTACTCCTATTTCATATGACCCTAATATTGGCATGACAATTTTGTAGTGCAAGTGGACATTTGTTTCATGCATTAATTAAAGGATGAGATGCCTGCTGCAATGTAAAAGAACACCCACAACAGTAAATCTCCATCAAAAAACACAAAATACTGGAGTAACAAGTTGTATCCCTCTTGTAATCACTCGTTCCCCAGCCAACAATGGGCTTCAGTCTTCCTGAGGTCATCTGCTGCCAGCCCTGATTTGTTCTTCCTTTTTCTCGCATGAAAAATGTATAAACTCGACACAAAGCACCGTTGGTTAGGACCGAACACGGGTCCGGAAAATGTGAAGAAACAACACTAACCTCAGTGACACGATGCTACGACGCCACCTGGCTGTAAATAACAGATATCGCAATTTAAACACTAAAGAGCCTGTCCCAGTTGCGTGTCCTTGGCACGCAAATTAAGCAACCTCATGGTCGGGTTGAGCCGAGACGGTCCCACGAAGGTCAGGCGCGATTCCATGCGTACACACAGCCGTCTGGAGCGCGTGACGTCATTTGAAGATGGACACAAAGCTGGAGTAACTCAGCGGGACCGGCAGCATCTCTGGAGAGAAGCAATGGATGACGTTTTGGGTCGAGACTCTTCTTCAGTCTGAAAATAAGGGTCTTGACCCAAAGGGTTACCCATTGCTTCTCTCCAGAGATGCTGCCAGTCCCACTGAGTTACTCTTGCATTTTTTGTCTATCTTCAATTTTCTTGGCCCCGCTCTGGGAGTAGAAGTGGGGGCGGATCCGGACCACAATGGCCGTGAGCCCCTGGCCTAGTTCGGCGATCGTTTGCTGCTTCTGCTGCTGTTGAAGGCGAGACTTTGCGTCACGCCAGGATCTTGGGCCTGTCCCACTTTGGCCGTCAGTTCCGTGACAGGCCATTGGCGCGCAAAGATTTTGTTCACTACAAAAATGTTGGAGTCCCGAGCGATGTCGCGCACAACTACATACCCCTCCCCGCTTCTAAGTGGGACCGGCCCTGCGCGGCCATAAGATGCCCTTGGGCCTCAACGTGACCACGAGGTCGCATAATTTGCATGTCAAGGACACGTAGGTGGGACAGGCCCTTAAGTCACTTAACCTTTTAAAATCGGAGAAAATAACATGTAACATTCTGCACAGCACAGGGACAGGCTCTTTGGCCCACAATGTCTCTGCCTGATATAATTCCAATTTGCATTATCAGTTTACACATGATCCACATCCCTCCGTTCCCTGTATATCCACCTGCCTATCTAAAAGCTTCTTAAATGCCACTATCATATCTGCCTCCACCTGCAGCGCATTCCAGGGACTCACTGCCCTCTCTATAAAAAATATGCCCCCGCACTTCTTTATACTTTGCCGCTCGCACCTTAAAGCTATGTCCACTTTGACATTTCCACCTTGGGATTCACAGGCATAACCTTGAAAACTGGCCGACAAATTTCAAATGCTTCAAATACAATTCATCAATTGGACTCATATTCATTGATTGTCTTTAGCATCAGGACGGCATGTGTGATGTTGTTTCCACTACCCAAGAAAGGTGAAAGATCTGTTCCTGAATCTCGAGAGCTTTGCACGGTTACAGTCTAACGTCCTCAATACTCCCTTTATAATTCTGTGATGAATTCCATCTGATCCTGGAATCATGTCACCCTTAATTCTGTTATTCTTTCACTACTGCAATTAAACATGATACATTATGACAATTCATCACACTGGTTTCAATTTTTTATTGTGATACCCAGCATAACATTCCCTTTATCTGTTGTGAATACTGAAACAATAATTCAACATCTCTACCATATGCTTATTTTCAATTACAATATCAATTGTCAATTTTCAAGAGGTCTGAAGTGCCCATGGTAATCTTTCTTAACACATTGCTGAAGGGTTTGTGTTAAACTTGTATCTTTTTCAAAGTTTCTTTCCGTAACATCTTTTGGAAATCCTTCCTTCACCTGTGACACTAGAGACTTAGGTTCGATCCTGATCTCGGGTACTGTCTGAGTGGAGTTTGCACGCTCTGCCTGTGACCACGTGGGTTTCCTATGGGTGCTCCGGTTTCCTCCCACATCCCAAAGACGTGCGGGTTTGTAGGTTAAATTGTTCTGTCATTTGCTCCCAGTGTATAGGGAGTGGATGAGAAACTGGGATAACATAGAAACTCATGTGAACATGGGACTCGATGGGCCGAAGGGCTTGTTTCAATGCTGTTTCTCTAAACTAAACCAAACCAAATCTTTTGTTATTCCCTGTATCTATTCCACAAGCCATTTTATCTGCTAACTTCTGCATACCTTGGGTTTTCTTTAGTCTCTTAACCATTACAATGTCTGCTTATTATAGCAACCAGAATTTCTGTCTTTACTCCGGGATACAAAGCAATTCTCTATTATGTTAATATTTGGTCATCTCATGCAGTAAAAATGACAAACAGTAAGACCGCTGTGTGCCGCCAACGTCTGCTGCAATGAATGTAGATTAATACGTGAATTGTATTCAGTGCTCTTATTTCCAGGGGTTATTGAACATAATCCCAAAAGCGTTCAAGTCTGAGGGTTCATTTAGCTTATAATTACCAGAACGTTCCACGTGGTTCTCTTCTCTGGGGAAGTCTTGCTCAAACTGGACAGCTTTTTCCTTCCATCTGCAGAGCTATCAAACAAAGCCAGGAAATCATCTGCTCTTTCTTCACTGGGGAGAGACAGTGAATGGGGCAGAATTAATGGATTTATTTCCGTCTAACATTGCAGCATGTTGAGAAAACAAATTATAAACAGTGTCCATTTAACAATGACAACTTTTGCAATCTTTTCTAAATCCCCCTAGAGATTTACAAACTCTTGCTGTAATGAATAAAATGCAGCAGCCAATTTGCACACTGCAAGCTCTCACAAATATTACTCTAATATAAATAAGCGATCTGATTCAGTATTGTTGATTGACCAAGAAATATTAGGTCATGAGGCCATAAGTAATAGGAGCAGAATTAGACCATTCGGCCCAGTGGCAGACTGGCCAGGGTGTCCGATGGCAAGTGGGCTCCTGATGAAGTGGGCCCCCTATATCAAGTGGGCCTCTGATGAAGTGGGCCCCCTTTGTCTACTGGCAACCAATATTTTTAGACCCAGTCCGCTACTGATTTGGCCCATCAAGTCTACTCCACCATTCAATCATGACTGATCTATCTCTCTCATAACCCCATTAGCCAGGGCTCCATGGAGAGTTCCAAGTAGGATCTTTTACTTGCAAGGAGAGCTCAGCAAAAGACCTCTGCTGAATTGTACTTACTTTGTGCTACCTCATCTCTGACTTAATTGTCTATGTACTGAAACGTGGAAGCTATCTGGTGGATAAGAGGTGGGCCATCAATGTTATGGGGTATTGCCCCACAATCAGCAATGTCAGGACATACGATTGCCCCCATTCTACCACTACAGTCAGCACTAGAGGGCTAATGCTGGTGTGCTGATGTGAAGAATGGCACGAATTGAGCAGCTAATAATGAAGTCCCCAAACTGGTAAAAGTCTAACACTGGAATAGACAATAGACAACAGGTGCAGGAGTAGGGCATTCGGCCCTAAGATATAAACTTTGCAGTTTTACCTCATCCATTTGTGAATGGATGTGAACAAATGCCCATCAATTGCAGAACTCAGCAACCAAGGGCCAAAACAAGGCTGAACCATTACAGTTATGTTCAGTTCAAAATGCCCAATCTTTTAGACTTGCAGAGAAACGGTGTGGAAACAGGCCCTTCAGCCCACCGAGTCCGCGCCGACCAGCGAACATCCCGTACACTAGCACTATCCTACACACAACTCTACAAAAGCCAATTAATCTACAAACCTGTACATGTTTGGAGTGTGGGAGGAAACTGAAGCACCCGGAGTAAACCCATACGGTCAAAGGGAGAACGTACAAACTCCGTACAGATGACACCCGAGGTCAGGATGGAACCCAAGTCTCTGCCGCTGTAAGGCAGCAGCTCCACCACTGTGTCGCCGTAATTATTGCTTCTTTAAATTCAATATTTAGCCAATTCAATTCAATTCACACCAGGGGTTATCCAGAAATGCCTGAATGCGCTGGCTATAGTAAACACCAAGGCTGAAGTGCTGGAGGCTTGCAGTCCAAAGACTAATTATGGCTCCAGACAAGTGTGACCCCACTGACCACTTTTGGAAATACTGCAAATGCAAGTCAGACGCTGGGTAGCATGCAGTAAGTAACTCTCCTGATTGCTCAGACAGGTTCCACCTTTAGGTTCAGGTTTGTTACTGTCGGGTGCACCGAGGTACAGAGAAGAGCTTGTTTTGAATTGTATCCAAGCAGATCAGATAATGCCATAAATGGATACAATCAAGTCAAACTGAAGTACAATGGACGGCATGGTGGCGCAGCGGTAGTTGCAGGCTTACCCTGCAAGCCCCAACGGAGCCCCAGGTTCAATCCCGACTATGGGCGCTGTCCGTACGAAGTTTGTGCGTTCTCCACGTGACTGCATGGGTTTTTTCAGAGATCTTTGGTTTCATCCCACACTCCAAAGACGTACAGGTTTGCAGGTTAATTGGCTTGGTATAAATGTAAATTGTCCTCGTGTGTGTAGGACAGAGTCAATGTGCAGGGATCGCTGGTCGATGCAGACTCGGTGGGCAGAAGGGCCCGTTTCCGCGCTGTGTCACTAAACTAAACTCAGCAGGGGGGTAGATGCAGAGTGCAGAATATAGTTCTCGGTCTGGACATGCGTGGCTTCAGCATCGCTCAAGAAACTTGACGCCATTGAGGACTAAGTGCAGAGACCACATTCTCCGCTATAAATATTCACCCCCTGCACCATGATCATAGAGCATACCGCCTGCCCATGCAATAGCTACAATCAATCTGACGGCATTCCCCAAATCAGTTCTTTATCACCCAGAAGAACAGCTGAAATATGCGAACACTCCCACCTACAGGTTCCCTCCAGTCATGCAGGTTCTTGTACAAAATCGCAACAAAATCTCAGTATGACCTTCCTTCCACTCGTCACTTTAATGTCATGTTTCATGTATCTTGGTGTTTTCATGAGTGTTGGAGACCAATTTCCCTCCTGGGAATAAAGTTCTATTGAATCGTATCGTATCGTTCAGTAGCTGCAATCCATAACACGTACAAGTCACTGAGTTTCTACTTTAAGTTTTAATTTTTCATTATTGGATTGTCCCTTTACAACATGCACTAATTGTAGCCAGTCACAAATGCCACTTTTTGGTGTCAATATAGGAATAATAAATAATAATAAATTTCAACCCGCTGGGATTTCTTAGCCCACTTTTCTTTTAAAAAACACGCTTAGCAACTGGTGTAATGGACATTATCATTCCGGAAACATCTTGCGGTGCAGGAGGAAATCCAGTATGCACAATTAAAAGCGCTGTAGAGCTGGCATGAGCAAGCGATGATAAGAGAGGCTGGGAATATCATTGCATCTGCTGCCTTCACTTTCAATCCTTCCACTATCATTGGCAAGGGGGAATAATTAAATGAGTTACATGCCTCTCTCATATATCAAACTCCAGAAATACACGGCAATTGGGGACATCTGATGCATTTATAATGACAGAGTTATTAATGGACCCATTTTCAAGCTCTCTATTTTATAGATTATAAATTGCACTTATACACTAGTCTGGTTTCATTTTCTTGCACAGAAATGCACCACATTACCTTGAAGCGGCACTGTCCTTCTGATTGACTTGTGTGGTACTATTTGATCTTCGCAAGTTGTTAATGGCACGGGAATTACCACCGGAGAGGTTTCCAAGCCCAGCATCACCCTGAATGGAGGTAAGCAGATTCAATACAACTTCTGCACACAATATTTCAGATACTCTCACATTCATGCATTCAATTTTATTTTAGTTTAGTTTTGAGAGACACCGTGGAAACAGGACCTTCGGCCAACCGAGTCCGCGCAGACCAGCGATCCCCGCACACTTACAGGGCCTGTCCCACTTTCCCGAGTTACTCACGAATTCTCCCGAGTTTTCCCCTTGATTCAAACTCAGAGAATGTCCGTAGCGAGGCCGTAGGAGTCCGTAGATATTTCGTAGCGGCTCGTAATGCCAGCCGTAGGTACTCGGGGCATCAGCTAAGTTGGGACGTTTTTTCAGCATGTTGAAAAATGTCCACGAGTTTTTAAAAAAAAAAGCCCCGAGTACGTACAGCTGGCTATTACCGTAATTCTCCGAGTTTGAATTAAGGGGGAAACTCGGGACAATTCGTGAGTAACTCAGGAAAGTGGGACAGGCCCTTAACACTATCCTACACGCACACGCACACTAGGGACAACTTACAATTATACCAAGCCAATTAACCTACAGACCTGTACGTCTTCGGAGTGTGGGAGGAAACCGTAGATACCAGAGTAATCCCACACAGGTCACGGGGAGAACGTACAAACTCCATACAGACAAGCACCCGTAGTCAGGATCGAACTCGGTTCTCTAACTCTACCACGGCACCACCGTGCTGCCCTTTTCTTGTCACTTTCACCTATTCAAGTGAACACTTCAAAAATGCAACAGCACTTTAGAAGTCTGCAGTTCCCCATTTTAAATTATACCGACGGTTTATTGTCGGGACCCAAGAAATAAATCTTCCAGGAATGAGGCAGGCAGTGGTTATACCAAAATAATTTAATAGGAGATAGAGATAAAAATACATGTTGATCATTTGTGCCTAGTTTCAGCAAACTTGGTAAACAATGTTTGATCGGTTCATTAAATCATTTGGCAAACTGTGGATATAGTCATTTGTTTTAAATCACAAATGACTTATTTTATATATATATATATAACAAATGACTATATCCACAGTTTGCCAAATGGTTTAATGAGCCAATCAAACATTGTTTACCAAGTTTAGACCAGGCACAAATGATAGGCACGTATTTTATCTCTATCTCTATTGCAGCTATCCCTCTGGGTTGGCTGGTACGCAGGCCAACTAACGCATTAAGGGCTACACATGTCCTCAATTTAGATTGGCCAAAAAAAGAATCGGCACTCCTTGAATAGGAGCGAAAGCCAAAGGCTGGGAATAATTCGCCAGGCTTCATGCTTTAAACTAGTATGTAGAATCCACACTGGAAAATACACAAGATGGACTGGTGAGGGGATTAGGGGACTTGTATACATAGGTGAGGTTCCAGAGATCTGCTGAATGGGTTACTGATGTAGGGAATGCTAGAAATGATAAGAAACATAGCAAGTTGTATGTACTGTAAGACCATACATACTGGGGATGTATGATGGGAAGAGGCCAACATAGTGAAGGTAACTTAGGTACCATTTTAGGAAAAGCAATAAATAGATTCAGGATGTTTAAGAAGGAACTGTGGATGCTGGAAAATCGAAGGTAGACAAAAGTGCTGGAGAAGCTCATCGGGTGCGGCAGCTTCTATGGAGCGAAGGAAATAGGCAACGTTTCGGCCCGAAACGTTGCCTATTTCCTTCGCTCCATAGACGCTGCCACACCCGCTGAGTTTCTCCAGCACTATTGTCTACATTAGATTCAGGAGGTGTTTAGACTATAAAGCATAGCCAGTCGAGAGGAGAGATATGGAATGTTGTAAACCAGACGAAGGGCAATAAACTATTCATGAGATAAGACTCATACTTTATTACACTCATTTGTCAGCCAAATTTGCCAATCACAGCCACCCAGACCCATGTTCGATCCTGACTAAGGGGTGCTGTTTGTATGTAGTTTGTACGTTCTCCTCGCATGGGAACTGTGTGGGTTTTCTCCAGGTGTTCCGGTTTCCTCCCACAAGGCATGCGGGTTTGTACGGTTAATTGGCTTCTGTAAATTGCAAATTGACCCTAGTGGGTAGGATAGTGTTAGCATATGGGGTGATCGCTGGCCGGCGCGGACTCGGAGGGCCGAAGGGCCGGTTTCCACGCTGTATCTCTAAATTCTAAAGATAATTGAAGATTACTTTGAGAGTGAAAACAAGGATGATTAACTACAATGAAACGTTGGTAACTATGAATCATTTTTTTTAAAGTCCGCATGAAACCATTGAAACCGTATATAAGAGTCGTTGGGTGCTGTGAATCTTTGAAACACTGCGTCTCCTTGGAGTGCATCTCAGTGGGTATTTTAGTTTTTAGTTTAGTTTAATGATACAGTGCGGGAACAGGCCCTCCAGCCCACCAAGTCCGCCACGACCAGCAATCGCTCTGTACACTAGCACTATCCTACACACTTGGGGCCATTTATTATCTTTACTGAAGCCAATTGACCTACAATCCTTGAATACCTCACTGTAACAAACTGTTAAGACCTTGAATAAACCGATTTGTTTGAGAAACTCAATTTTGCTCTACAAACGGAAAAGACTGCAGAAAGTTGTGATCACCACCATCGAAGGGATCAATCGGTCGCTGTCTCAAAAGGGCTGCCAACATCATCAAAGACCCACACCATCCTAGTCACACACTCATCTCACAATTGCCATCGGGAAGAAGGTACAGGAGCCTGAAATCTGTAACATCCAGGTTCAGGAACAGCTACCTCCCCACAGCCATCAGGCTATTAAATACGACATCAAATAAGCTCTGAACAATTACAGTCTATTATTATTATTGCACTATATCTTTATTTATTGTGTATATATGATCTATAGACACACTGAACTTTTATCTTCCGTTTTGTATTAAGTTTACATATTCTGTTGTGCTGCAGCAAGTAAGAATTTCATTGACCTATCTGGGACACATGACAACAAAACTCTCTTGACTCTTGAGATGTTCTTTGTACCTGCCCCATCTGAGCTGTAATTAAGAGGGCGACGCAGCCCCATGTGAAAGCCAGATTCAGGAAACAGGTTAAACACACAATTCCCTTCAACGGTCACCACAGCACGAATCATCAGGGTCACGCCTCAGCTTTCAAACCTTATTTGCTTCTGAAAAATGGTTCGACACATTGCAAGTTCCCTATGCATTTACCAAAGAGTTGGTTTTGATTTTTTTCTCAGAGGTGACAGAGGTGGAGCGCGCCAACTGTTTGGCTGGTGAAGCACTGCTGGGGCGCTTGGACATAGATAACTGAGAGCCAGTCAAACTGAGATCAAATCCATCACCGAGGAATGAAGAACCGCTTCGTGAAGTATTCATAATGAATCCACATAGGAAAGAAACCTGGAAAGAGATTTAAAAAAAACAATATATAAACACTTGCTTTCTGAATCCAGTAGCCAAACATTCTAAACTAATGAAATCTCCATGTAGCTCACAATGAACAAGTTAACATTTGTGCTCTCAAGCTCTCTGACAGCTTGTTAATGATAAAACACTACAGCACAAAAGCTGGCATTTATCCTATCACCTCTTTCAAAAAGTAATATAGTTAGTCTTACTTCATTCAATGATCAGATAAAACTATCAATGCATCTGTTAATGTCTGGAGTGAGATCTTGGTTACATGTACAACAAAAAACTGTGTACAGGAGGATGAACATTTTAACATTACTAGCCAGTGATAAGATCAGTTTACAACATAGACAATGCACTACTCTTAGATCCTCTTGCTGAACAAATTAGCTTGGTTCATTGGTACTAGCCTTACAGTAGACATTTCACCCATAAGAACAGATCATGACCAGGCTGAAGAAGTACATACTGAAAAAAACTGTTGGAGTAACTGTTGCGTGCAGTTCTGATCAAAGATCCTATAGCAAGCAAGATAGATCACTCGACGAAAAAGACATAGTACGGTCATGGGCAGACTCATGGGTAATTTTCGGCCCCATTTCCGTAACCGGCTTCCGTCTCCGCATCAAAGATCCCATAGATAACTAGTGCGGAGACAGAAGCCGGTTACGGAAACATTCTCGTAAAAATAAAAGTTATTTGGTAAAAATCTTCTCCTCATTTTCAGAATTTTAATTTATTAACACAAACTGTTCCCCCGCAACGTTGATTACACTGCGAGTCTGGTCGGGTCCGGTTACAGAAATGGATGAAAAAAAGGCCCACATTCCGTTCCGTTGCGTACTACACGTCAGCCCAAATCATTTAGCAGGAGTGATCTATCTTGCTCCGCTATACGATCTTTGGTTCTGATAGTCCCATTACAGGAAGGATGTGGAGGTTTTAGAGAGGGCACAGTGGAGGTTCACCGGAATACTGCCTGGATGAGAGGGTTTCAGGTACAGGGAGAGGCTTACTTGGATAGACTTGGATTGTTTTCTCTGGAATGTCAGAGAATAAGGGAAGATTTCATGGAAGTATATAAAATATACTTTATATACTTCCATAGAGGCATAGATAGGGTAGACAGTTAGAACTCATTTCCCGGGGGGAAATGTCCAACAATAGAGAGCATAACTATAAGACGAGAAGAATTTTTCCAAGACTGAGATCTGAGAAGCAGCATAAACCTAAATCTAATGGGCAACTATGATCCCAGTTCTCTTTTAGCCTTCTAAGGATTTTTAAGATATGGACTATCAATTGCAAGTACCTCAAAGTACTCAAACCACCGATGTTGCCTGACCTGCTGAGTTACTCCAGGACTTTGTGTTTCACCCTGGAAGCAAGTGAAGATTTGCCAAGTTCATTAATACAAGAATCAACAATTTCAGTCTCAAGGTAAAGATCAAAATCGTACATTATCGAGGATCAAATTCTCTTTTAATATTTATCAATTGAAGCGATCCCTGAGTTACAAATGCCCAACTGAAGCACACGCCTCTGCACGACCAAAATTCAAACCTGTAAAGAACAGCAGGACTTGATTCCCCTCTGATTTCACTTGCAGTTATTGTTCATTCTATCAATATTATATGCGTTTGATGCCATTCATCTCAATACTTGGGAGATATGGTTGCCATAGCAAATGATTTTTGCATGTTATCCAACGCAAGAACAAACAACGATTTACAGATGTCTGTAAAAATTGAACCCTTTCCTTGTCTGGGGACAGTCTGTACAACTAAAGCAGATAACAAAATCATTTATCTCATGCTCTGTGTGGGATGGTGTTGTATACATATTGGCTGCAACCTTTTCTCTTAATTTTGATAAGAGCATGTACTTACACAGTTGGCTTTACATAGTAAAACACCCCAAGGTACTTTGTAAGAACATTGTCAAAGAACATCATTATTGATAGGAAGGACTCAATTAAGGCTCTTACATCAGCAAAACGCAAAATCTAAAAAAACAATCTTGTCATATTTTTAAAAAGCAATTTACTTTTACCAAGAAAATGCCAGACTCCATTTCAATACTATAATTCCGAGATACCTTTGTCTAAAGTTATCAATTTCTAAAATGTGGCTACTTCTGGGCCTCTATGTGTCGTGTCACACCTTGCCTCTTTATAGATGCCAATCAAGAGCTCAAAGATAAAAAAGATGCCAAGTTACAGACTTACAGCTTAAAAAAATTTAAAGTCACCATTCTTTAGACAGAAAAGCCTGGTTCATTTTCCACAAAAAAACGAATATATTGCATCCAAAATTTCATTGCAGATTATATCTCCATAAAATTTGACAAATCATCTTAGAACGTACAATAGAATAGCTCAGGAATAGGCCCTCCAGCCCACAATATATGTGCCAACCATGATGTCAAGACCAACTCTTATTTGCGTGCAATGATGCATACCGTCCATTCCCTGTAAATCCATGTGCCTGTTAAATGCCACTATCGTATCTCTTGCCACTATCTTTTGTAATAAGTAACTATAAATGTCGTAAATGAATTAGAGCTGCATCCCTCTTGACTGAGTCAAGGGTTACCATAGGCAACGCTGGCAACAGCTTACAAGCATGCTCCACTATTTTATCCCTTCCCACTACATAAGATTTAATCATGCTGCAAATATATATATATATATATATATTTGGGATTCCAGCGCATGGCAGAGATCCCGCCTGAAGGCAAGATTTTCAGTTGTTAAAATGCAGCAGATGGTGCCTGTTTTGGTTTGTAAAGCGATTGTGTTTTTGCTCCAACTTACTTACCCAGTGTCGCGGTGAATCTTCAACCCGGACCTCTCTGATCGCATCCAAACGCCTCACAAGGCTTCAAGCCGAAGAGACAGCATCGTGGTAGTGTGCGCAGAGGGAACGATGCAATGCGACAGACAACAACAACAGAATCTTTTTCCCACGCCGGTTCCAGACGCTGAGCGGATTTCGAGGCCTCCTGGGTCACCCCAGGCCCGAGCAGCCTAGCAACCGAGTCACCGTGCAACCAAACTTGACCTCTGCCGCTTCTCCCGCCGCCCATTGGTCCTCGCTGGACGGCCCGCCCCCTCGCCACACCTTTGATTGGCGGAGGCGGTCGTCGGTCAACCCCCCACTCCTTCCGCACCGTTTCCGGTATCAAGTTAGGTTAACCTGTCAGAGTCAACAGCAAAGATCTATAATCTTTGGTCAACAGCAAAGATACTCGTCTAGATTCTTTGGTCAATAGGTCAAAGGGAAATTGGAGGAACAGCACCTCATATTTCGCTTGGACACCTTACAACCCACTGGTATGGATTTTGATTTCTCCAACTTCAAGTAACCCTTCACTGTACCTTAATTGATTTTCACTGTACCTTAATTGGTACATGTGACAATAAACTGACCTTGAAACCCCTGCATTACCCCTCACCCCCACCCCTACCCTTCCATAGTCCTTGAGGAGTTACTTTTCCACACAAAGGCTGGTGGGTGTATGGAACAAGCTGCCAGAGGAGGCAGGGACTACCCCAACGTTTCAACAATTAGACAGGTATTTGTAGGAAGAAACTGCATGTGCTGGTTTACACTGAAGATGGGCACAAAATACTGGAGTAACTCAGCAGGACAGGCAGCATCTCTGGATAGGAATGGGTGACTCAGGACTGAAGAAGGGTCTCAACCCGAAAATTCACCCGTCCCTTCTATCCAGAGATGCCGCCTGTCCCGCTGAGTTACTCCAGCATTTTGTGTCTATCTTCAGTTGGACAGGTACAAGTCAAGTCAAGTTTATTTGTCACATACACATATGAGATGTGCAGTGAAATGAAAGTGGCAATGCTCGCGGACTTTTGTGCAAAAGACAAACAACAAAACAACCAAACAAATTATAAACACAATCATAACACACATATTCTTTTACATAATAAATAGTGAAAGGAAAAACGTTCTGTAGAGTTAGTCCCTGGTGAGATAGGCGTTTACAGTCCGAATTGCCTCTGGGAAGAAACTCCTTCTGAACCTCTCCGTTCTCACTGCATGGCAACGGAGGCGTTTGCCTGACCGTAGCAGCTGGAACAGTCCGTTGCAGGTGTGGAAGGGGTCTCCCATGATTTTGTTTGCTCTGGAGTTGCACCTCTTGTTGTATAGTTCCTGCAGGGGGGTGAGTGAAGTTCCCATAGTGCGTTCGGCCGAACGCACTACTCTCTGCAGAGCCTTCTTGGATAGGACAGGTTTGGAAGGCTATGGGCCAAACGTAGCCAGGTGGGACGAGTGTAGCTGGGACATGTTGGCCAGTGTGGGCAAATCGGGCCAAAGGGCCTGTTTCCACGATGTATCACTCAATGACTCTCCTAATTTCACTGTTGTCCTGGAGTTTCATTCTCTGTATAGCCTGTTATCAGTTGGCTCACAGCCAACAATGGACCGTTGTGGTCTCCACATTTCCTTGATCATCATTACTTTTTTGCACATTGTTCATTCATTTGTTCTATATCTACATCACCATCTATACCTCTCGTTTCCCTTTCCCCTGACTATCAGTCTGAAGAAGGGTCTCAACCTGAAACGTCGCCAATTCCTTTTCTCCAGGGATGCTGCCTGTCCCACTGAGCTACTCCAGCTTTTTGTATCTATCTTCGGTTTAAACCAGCATCTGCAGTTCCTTCCTACACATCAAGTTAGGTTGAGTGGACAGCAACAAAGGGAGCGCTTGGTCCCCCACCCCGCCACTCTGCATGGGTCAACTGGTGGAGCAGATAGTCTCTCATTACTCGGGATGACACTGAAGCTCGGCTGCAGTCAAGGCAACGACTTTGTAGGGAAGGGTCCACAGTCTGGGGTCATTGAGGGGTTGAGTTAGGTGTGGGTGTCCTCAAACAAGGGAAGGGATATCACCCCAGGACACATGAGTGACAATAGTAGAGTTTTGTGTAGATGGACAAAAAATGTTGGTGTAGCTCAGCGGCTCAGACAGTATCTCTGGAGAAAAGGAATAAGTGACGGTTCAGGTCGAGACCTTTCTTCAGACTGACAGTCAGGGGAGAGGGAAAGTAGTTTAGTTTAGAGATACAGCATGGAAACGGTCCTTTCAGCCCACCGAGTCCGTGCTGACCATCGATCACCCATTCTTCTATGTTATCCCACCTACTCACCCACTCTCGACACAATGGGGACAATTTACAGAGGCCAACTAACTTACAAGCCTGCACATCTTTGGGAAGTCGGAGGTTTGTAGGTTAATTGGCTTCTGTTAATTGTAATTTGTCCCTAGTGTGTAGTTTAGTGCTGGTGTACGGATGATCGATGGTCGGCCCAACCTCAGTGGGCCGAAGGGTCTGTTTCCACACTGTATCTCTCTAAACAACTGATAGTGGGTGGATTACCTCATGAAAGAAGGTGGGCAGGCTGCTTTTGTGTCTGCTGGAGAATTAACAAAGTCCTAGATAGTGGGTAAGGTAGCATGTATAGAAAAAGAGTCAACATTTCAAGTGGAAGAACCTTCATCAGAACTGTGAAAGAGAGAAAATTTGTTTCAAGTTGCAGAGACTGTGGGAGAGCGATTGAGAGGTCATAGGGGATACAATAGGGTGAGGCCAGGCCTGTCCAGTTTACAGAGTAGTGTTATGGAGAGGGTACTTTGTCAAGAGAGAGCTGGTTTGATTAAGTGTATAAAACATAGAGGAGTATTTGCATGGTGGATGCAGAGAGGTTTTCTATAGCGGGAGAATCTTGAGCAAAATTTATGGGTGGCCATTTTTGACAGTGAGGTCAGGGAAAGAGCGTTCACGTCGCGGCCCCGTGTCCACCAATCTTTCCACCACCAAGCACAAGAAGCGCAAGACAGACACCATTGTATGCAGATGCCAAGTGTGTTCAACTCTGGCTGAACAACTTCTAATCTTGTGTGTGGACTCGATAAGAAGAAGAATTTTTTGACAGTACAGGTAAAATCTTTTTCTCTCAGCAGATAGATATATAGAGATATGCCATTTATTGTCACTATACATGTACAGTGAAACTGAAAGCTGCTCGTACTCAGTGCATACATACAATTTTACACAAAAAACAAGAAACAGAAAAACAAAACAGAAGGGAGATGGGGGGGGGGGGATAGGTGCACAAATTCTACGGCGCTACATACATATATACATATATACAGATGGAAGTCCGTGTTGGGCGGTGTAGTCAGTGCATGTGTGGATTTGAATTTATGGTAGATATAATTCTCGGGAAGCAGCTATTCCTGAGTCTGTTTGTCCTGGATTTGATGCACCTATAGCGCCTTCCAGAGGGCAGCAGGTCGAACAGTCCAAACGCAGGATGGGAGCTGTCTTTGCAATTCTCTTCCTCAAAGAACAATGGAAGCAATGTCTTTAAATATTTTTAAGGAAAAGGTGGATAGTTTTTTTGTAAGCAAAGGAGTAAAAGGTTGTCTGGTAACAGAAGACCAGTTATCATCTTGTTAAATAGCAGAGTAGGCTCGAGCGACTAACTAACCCATATCTGGTCCTTATCTGTATGTTTGTCTGTTAGCCACTTCCAAGCTGATTCTGGTCCAAAGGCCAGAGTGCATAGATTTAACATTTTGGGCAAAGGAACCAAGGGAATGTGAAGTGATTCATTTGTTCTCAGAAACTGGTTTTAGTTTTAGATATATAGTGTGGAAACAGGCCGTTGGTCCACCATCCATGCTGACCAGCGTTCACCCGTACACTAGTTCTATCCTACACACAAGGGACAATTTACAAGCCAATTAACCTACAAACCTGTACATCTTTGGAGTTGTGGGACAAAACCGGAACACCCAGAGAAAACCCATGCGGTCGCAGGGAGAACATACAAGCTCCGTACAGACAGCACCCATAGTCAGCGTTGAACCCAGATCATTAGCTCTGTAAGGCAGCAACTCTACTGCTGCGCCACTGTGACGCCCTAAGAAACTATCCATGTGCTCCAGAGATGCTGAATTAATTTTCCACTGAGTTAATTCCAGCACTTTGTGTGTTTTTGCGCAGCCAAGAAAGCTCACTTAAAGATTGCTCACTATACAATCAATATAATCTGAGGGAAAATGAGCACTTGAAAATGCACTGCAGCAAAGTCAGCTGTATTTTCAGCCCCTGCGATTAAAATCATCCCCGTTGAAAATGCCCCATCTTGACCTTGGGGACGGAAGAAACCTTGTCGAGATCAAAACAATGTGAAGCAATGTGCGGAAAAAATTTAAGCCGAGCTTTGTTCCAGTTTATCTAAATTGCTAAGGCAGCATTTCAAAGTTCACATCAGGATTTTGGAAGAGACGGTGCAGGAATGTGATCAGCAATTATTTTGCAAACAATAAGAATGATTTCTATTTAAATAATCTGCTCTTGCGTCAGTGACAACCAATCACGCAGTTGTTCCTCGATTAGTACTTGATTTCAGGGACATAACAAATTATTTAAAAAACATTCTGTGCTTGTTAATCATTTCTGATGGGCCTTTCACACTTGGGTGTTTTGGGCGACTACAGTCGACTACTGCAACATTTTCAACATGTTGAACATTTTTCGGTAACTGTGCTGACAATTTTTGCTGTCGTAGTGTTGTCATAGATTATCACCAGGTGTCGTAGGTGAATTCCATTAAAACTAGTCCCTGGCAGTCACCTAAAGAGTTGCCTAAGTGGGACAGGCCCTTAAGTCCTTTTCTTCCCCCAATTCTGTAGCATTCTGTAGGAAAGAACTGCAGATGCTGGTGTAAAATTTCACTGTAACTTAATTGGTACATGTGCCAATAAACTGACCTTGAAACCTTGGCCATGAAATCGAAGATAGACAGAAAATGCAGGAGTAACTCAGCGGGACAGGTAGCATCTCTGGAGAGAAGGAATGGGTGACATTTTGGGTCAAGACCCTTCAGTCCGCTTAAACCTACCTGATCTCCCAGTTGCTCAACACTTTAACTCCCCCTCCCACTCTGAACTTTCCGTCCTGGGCCTCCTCCACTGTCAGAGTGAGGCCCAGCGCAAATTGGAAGAACAGCACCTCATATTTTGCTTGAGCAGCTTACACCCCAGCAGTATGAACATTGACTTCTCTAACTTCAAGTAGCCTTTGCCTTCCCCTCTCTCATCCCCTCCCACTTCCCAGTTCTCCGACCAGTCTTACTGTCTCCAACTACATTTTATCTCTGTGCCGTCCTCTCCCGACATTAGTCTGAAGAAGGGTCTCGACCCGAAACGTCACCCATTCCTTCTCTCCAGAGATGCTGCCTGCCCCGCAGAGTTACTCCAGCATTTTGTGTGTATCTCAGAAGCTGATGTTTGTCACATGATTTCCAAACCAGCAGTTGATAAGAGCAAACTCATTCCAAAGTTGAACAGCTTACTAGTCTGTAGAAACAAATTGCTGCAGATGCTGGTTTATACCAAAGATAGACACAACATGCTGGAGACATGTTGGAGTAACTCAGCAGGACAGGCAGCATCTCTGGAGAAAAAGAGTAAGTGACGTTTTATGTCAGAACCCTTCTTCAGACTGAAAGTAGAGATGGGAGACAGAAAGTAAACTGGAGGCGAGAGAGAGAAAGTAAACTGGAGGCGAGGAAAGGCCGGAACAAATCAGGGCCAGCAGCAGCAGCAACAGATGTCCTCAGAAAAGGTGGAGCCCATATTGGTTTTACGAAACAGACTAGCTTTGTACTCTGAAGGTGAAGCCAGATCGATCTGACTATGAACCTCTAAAGAATTGCAGATGCAGGAAAGCTTCAATTAAAATAGAAAGTAATGCAAACACTAAGCAGGTCAGGCAGCATCTGTGGAAATAGAAACAGTTAATGTTACTGGTCCGGAACCCTCCATCAAAGGGAACTGTTGAAGATAAACTATTTTTCTCTTTGCTCGGAAAACACAAAGTGCTGGAGTAACTCAACAGGCCAGGCAACATCTCTGGAGAACAAAACTGTTTTTGGGTCAGGACCCTTCTTCAGACTGATTGTAGTAGAGGGGAGAAAGCTAGAAGAGAGGTTGATGCAGAACAAAGCCAGGCGAGAGATTGGTGGATATAGGCGAACAGAGTTCATAAGTTTATAATTTAATAAGTTATAGGGGCGGAATTAGGCCATTTGGCCCATCAAGTCTACTCCATCAATCAATTATGGCTGATCTATCCTTCCCTCTCAATCCCATTCTCCTGCCTTCTCCCCATAACCCCCAACACCCGCACTTATCAAGAATCTTCCAATCTCCACCTTAAAAATATCCATTGACTTTACTTTCCTCTGCACCAGTGAAGGCTGATGTTTAATATGCAGAAGGTAGACAAAAATGCTGGAGCAACTTAGCGGGTGAGGCAACATCTATGGAGTGAAGGAATATATTCCTATTCCTTTGCTCCATAGATGCTGCCTCACCCGCTGAGTTTCTCCAGCATTTTTATCTACCTTCGATTTTTCCAACTTCTTGCAGTTCCTTCTTAAACACTTCATATGCAGATGTGCTTTTGTGTGTTACAGACAGAATCTACTTATGTATTTTAGAAAATATTTATGTTTATTAAATATATGTTGAAGCCACATGGACACAAATTCCATAGACAAATTATATACTTGTACGTCTAGCTGTAAAGCACTTCAAACTTGTTGCTTTATGCTGGCTTTTATTTCACAGAATCATAACAGTATTGTGTATTTGTGTGCAAGATATGTATGCACAAGTGTACATAACGCATTGTGGACAAGTTTACTCTCATTCACAATTGCAGCCGCTACAGCTACCATCGAGCACAAGCAATTGTCCCAAAGGCAATAAAAGGTCGAAGTTTAGTTGGTCCAAACTCTGAAGCAGATGAACTTGGTAGCAATTTTCAAATTGCATACAAAATTGTGAGGCTTCCTTTTCCCACACAGATTTATCCAAGAATACCCTCCAAAACACTTTAGGTATCCAAATGATAAATTTCCTGCTGTAGTATATTCCTCAATCTCGACTCAAAGGATGTATTTATCTGTTGGTATATTGTAAATATTGTCTTTTCTTGCAGCAAAATATCTATTGTAATAAACCAAAATAATTTAGTATCAATGATTGATGCTTATTTCTTATGTTAAAAAGACTGGCTTGATAAATTAACCAGTGACTCTTCACTTTTATAATAAAAGGAGAGTAGCTTCACTTTGCTGGATAAGCCGATACATCTATAAAGATGCAATACTTAAGTAATAATGAACTGTAACGACAATCTTGGAGGCACTTTCCTGACACGTTTAAAGCGTGCTGTGGGTTTGCAAGTCTGAGAGGTTTTTTGTTGGAGCTAACCTGGAGAAAATCTGGTCATATTTCCCCACTGACCACAGAGGCACAAGTGTATAGAATTTAATCACATTAGCCCATTCTTCAGAAATGCACAAGTAAAGGTCACTTCTAGCAGCTCACATGATTCACTTTTGGTCAGACTGCAAAACAATGGAGAATAAATATACCCACAACATTTACAGGAGATTCAGGAATGGTTTAAAAAAAACAAAAAACTCAGCAATCGTGGCTAATTGAGCCACCTGCTAACAGCTGAGTTGCATGTGGAAATAGGAATAGTCACAACAGTCTATGGCCATTAACATTTAGGATTGTTTCAATTATTCCATTATACAAAAAAGATTCTTGGCTCTTGCCTCACATTAAATATAACGCTTCCCAAAGCAATTCAATTTGCTGTGAATAATTTGATAGAACATTCTGCAATCCCCCAAATTAAAAAAATCCTAGAGTTATTGAATGAATGGGGAAGATATTCAACTTCAGTCCCAAACTCTAAACACAAACTATTTTGTCCTGTGTTCCGAAATATGCTTTGACATTGCATATGCACAGATCTTAGACCACTTAAGACACAAGTAATTACAATTAATTACATTGCCTATGTAATTAGGAACATATTTCCAACCCGATGCTTTCAATCCAAGGTACACAAAATTGAGCAGAGAATTAATTTTGGAAAAGATTCCCTTTCTCACAATTGATAATCATACGTTTTACTTTGTTTTAAATCCTCGTTTCTTCAAGAAGTTCTCTTGTTAAAATATGAAGAACATTTCTCTCCAAACAGACTGGACAGTACCTTCATCACTCCCCAACACAGCTCTTTAATCAAGAAATCTCCCAAGTTATTCTTGTTCACATTCTGTATTCTGGATCAAAGAAATTGCCCTCTAATCCACTAGGCTTCTTCAGCAGTAGAGTTTATATCCTTAGTTTGTATTGCCACGTTCATTGAGCTACATAAGTTCATGAAAAGTCTGCTCTCATCTTCCTGTACAAGGTAATTGTGGAGACATTTCTATGGTAGAATCAACATTGTCTAATGGAAGAATAGACAATGCCTTATGGTATTGGCATTGTCTAAGGTAAAATTGACAATGTCTCATGGTAGAATCGACAATGACTGGTCCCAGAGTAAAATAAAATAATGCTGGGGTTCATATCTTTATCACTTGGAAAATGATGGGTTCATAAGTAACAGCTAACGCACTGGAAAAGTGCACGTTGCATCTAATACATTTTTAAAAATGTTCTTCAATATAATAACAAAACAGGTTGAGGAAGGTTGAAGTGTATTGAATAAAGTGCCACATGGTTTGTTTTTTGGAAGATTTTTGGAAAAGAAATTATTCATAGGATAGATATTGTTGGCAGTCAACATTCACTGGCCTCTAGTAGATACATTAGCCTCCAATAGATGACATTTGATTAGTGCAGTCTATGTGGTTAAACTCATGGGATTAAAGGACTATATGTACATCTTTGTGAAACCAACTAAAGGGCAGAAAAGTCGAGAGCAGTGAAACAAAAATATATTTTTCCAGGAAAAAAAATTACAAAAGGAGCCAACTAGTTTTGTAAACAAGGGAACTACTTTAGGAAGAAAGGAAGAAAAAGAAAAGTGATACTCATGGGTCCTTTCAATGGCTTCAACACATCTCAAATCAGTTTACAGCCAAATGTCTCTACCCAAGGAAGGGCGAAGAAAATGAAACAGTGACTGCTATAGATACAGGCAGTTTTACTTCATACACAGCACCCACATCAACCCCTGATTTAACAGAGCTTTTTTAAGTATGTACTCGTACCTCGACATTCCTATTTTAACAAATTGCAGATTAAGAACCAGGACAAAGTGGTGACAAAGACATTGTTCTTCATTTACACTTCATTTCAATCTGTAGTTTGGTAACCCTGCTGTCGTCCCTTTCAATGTAACCGCAGATGCCAATCTTCCAGTATTTATTGACTCTTGCTCCCAGGGTACTTATTGTTGAAAATGCTGATCCCAGCTTTGGAGGCCCTCTGTTTCACTTTGTTCAGCGTGGTCTTTTTAATGGCTTCTGGGGGAGCCGTATCCTGGTCTGCTAGAAACTGGAGCTCCCTAAACAAGAGAAAGGAGCATAGAGTTTATTTACAAGCGCATATTGTATCCCCCATGGTTCAACTCCCACAGACTGCACTACAATCCCTCAATATTCTTTATCAATGCTTTCATCTCAGGATACAGCACAGCAGGGTTCGATCCTGACCTAGGATGCGGTCTGTGCGTGGAGTTTGCATGTTCTCCCTGTGGTCGCGGAGGTTCCCTCTGGGTGCTCAGGTTTGCTCACAAATCCAAAAGAGGTGCGGGTTTGGATATTAATTCGCCTCAGTTAATTAGCCCTAGTGTGTCAGGGGAGGACGAGGAAGTGGGATAACATAGTACAGCTGCTCCTCGACCTACGATGGGGTTACGTTCCGATAAACCTATCCTGAATCGAAAATATCGTAGGTCGAAAATGCATTTAATACAATTTGATCACGTGACCGGAAATGAGCTGCGGTTCGCTGCAGTTTTGCACCATCGTACAGTTGAAATAACGCAAGTTGAAGCATTGTAAATGGGGAGCATCTGTACGTAGAACGGGTGACTGAAATTGACCGGGCATTGAAATTGACAAGGCATTGAAATGGACAAGCAATTGCTTCCAAACACATTTAACTGTTTTAAAAAAGGTAACACACAGCCTTTAGTATTTTTAGCAGTAACCAAAATACATTTTTAGCTGTTAAAAAGAACTTTGCATTTGAAAACATCTCGTCATTTCACATCTGCTAGGTGGTTGGACTGAACCCCTTACTCGGTTATAATGGGCAATAACGGACACCAATCTCCCTCATATGGTCCGTTATAACGAGGGTTTACTGTAGTGACACACGCACCTTGTCCTTATACAGGAGGCCTCGACAGCATCGATGAGGAGACTGCGGAACCCTCCGCTCTCCAGCAAGTGAATGGCGTGGATTGTGGCCCCCCCAGGTGAACACACGTTGTCTTTCAGTTGCCCTGGGTGCTGCTCAGAATCCAGCAACATCTTAGCTGCTCCCTGTCAACAGAAGACAACCAAGTGAATGCCTCGCAAGAAAACACACAACATACCAGAAATCTCAGGCTGTGCAGTCTTTTGGTTTAGGTCTATTACCGTCACGTGTATTGAGGTGTAGCAAAAAGAAATCGACACATAGGACTACAAAAGTAACTCAACGGGTCAGGCAGCATCTCTGGAGAACATAGATAGGTGACATTTTGCTACAGCACCCTTCTTCAGACTGATTTTGGTGGTGGGTGAGAAAGCTGGAAGAGAGGAGAGGGCAAGACAAAGCCTGGCGAGTGATAGGTGGATACAGGTGCGGGGAGGCGGGGGGGTGTGGATGTGTTTGAAAAGCTTTGTTTTGCATGCTATTTGATATGAATGCTATTCTATCATCAGATAATGCTATTTAGAGACATAATCAATCCAAACTCAAGGAGAATAGGTAAAGCAAAAGTAGCCAAGAGGGGGGTCCAGAACCAGGGGCCACAGTTTAAGAATAAGGGGTAAGCCATTTAGAACGGAGACGAGGAAACTCTTTTTCTCACAGAGATTTGTGAGTGTGTAATTCCCTGCCTCAGAGGGCTGTGGAGACCAGTTATCTGGATGCTTTCAAGAGAGAGCTAGATAGGGCTCTTAAAAATAGCAGAGTCAGGGGATATGGGGAGAAGGCACAAACGGGGTACCGATTGGGGATGATCAGCCACGATCACATTGAATGGCGGTGCTGGCTCGAAGGGCAGAATGGCCTACTCTTGCACCTATTGTCTATAATTAAAGACCTTTCCCACCCTGGCCATTCCTTCTGTACCTTCTGCCCAACGGGAGAGAAGAAACTTGAAAAAGCACACCACCACACTCAGGAGCAGCTTCTTCCCCTCTGTTATCTGTTATTCTTGATTAGTAAGGGCGTCAAAGGTTACAGGGAGAAGGCATGAGAATGGGGTTGAGGGGGAAAAAAAAAATAGATCAGCCATGATTGAATGGCATAGCCAACTCATACAGTGTGGAAACAGGCCCTTCAGCCAAACCTTCTCACACCGACCAACATGCACTCGTCCCACCTGCCTGCATTTGGCCCATAAACCTGTCCTATGCATGTACCTGTCCAAATGTTTCTTAAACGTTGCAACTACCTCCTCCAGCAGCTCGTTCCATACACCCGTGTGAAAATTACCCCTCAGATTCCTATTAAGTCTTTCCTCCTTCACCTTCAACCTATTTCCTCTGGTTCCTGATTCTCCTACTCTGGGTAAGAGGCTCTGTGCTTCTACCCAATTTATTCCTCTCCCGATTTTGTATATCTCTATGGACCGAATTCTGCCCCTTTGTCCAATGGTCCAAGGTGGAATGTGATTTACTGACCAGCAATGCCTGAGCTCCAAGCCGAACAGCTAATCTTCGAGTAAGTCCCATCTTTACACCACCGTCCGCCAAGGCATCGATAGCTGTGAAAGCCTGGAAATAAAATACAATGATCAACCCACCACAACTACGAACGGCAGTTCTTTGATAAGATGCGTTGTCATGGTACGTACATAGGCAGGGCCGCTGCCGCTGAGGCCGGTGACGGCATCGATGAGGTCCTCCTCCACCTCCACGCAGTAGCCCACACTGGCCATCAGCTGCTCCAGCAGGTTGCCGTCCTCCACATCCGCGTGCGTGCCTGTGGCGTACACCGTGGCGCCCTCCCGCACTATCACTGGCGTGTTGGTCATCAGCCGGATCACCTTGGGAAACTGGCGCACGGTGGACAGTTTCTGCAAAGGCAAACAGCTTTAGTTTAGTTTAGAGGTACAGCGCAGAAACAGGCCCTTCGGCCCACCGAGTCCGCAGCCGGCCAGCGATACCCCCACACAGAGAGTGGCGAGTCTGCGGAATTCTCTGCCTCGGAGGGTGGTGGAGGCCTGTTCTCTGGATACTTTCAAGAGAGAGCTAGAGAGGGCTCTTAAAGATAGCGGAGTCAGGGGATATGGAGAGAAGGTACTGATTGTGGATGATCAGCCATGATCACATTGGATGGCGGTGCTGGCTCGAAAGGCACCTATTGTCTATTGTCGATAGTATTTCTGATCTGTTTGGGCAGCAAGCAATGCAAAGTCTTCCACTGTACCTCAGTACATGCAACCAAAATGCAATTAAACCTAAAACACACACACTCATAATCGACAACGCCACTGCCATTTTAATAACCGCGCCACCACGATGAAAGAAGCTGACCTTCTCTATGGAGCTAATGGTGACTCCAGCGGCACAAGACACGACCAGGTGGCGATCTTCAATGTCGGGAGCAATCTCATCCAGCACGAAAGGGATAATAGGTGGTTTGAACGGCCAGGAACAGCACATCACACTTCTGAACTGCCTCCTTGTTGCTAGAGGTAAAATTGACACCCAGTTTCTGCAAAACAAAATTGGATTAAAATCCAGAGAACATTGACAGAGCATTTCACACTGCAACACAGATTGTAACATGATTTGCAAT
The DNA here is from genome assembly GCF_028641065.1 of Leucoraja erinaceus. NCBI lineage: Eukaryota > Metazoa > Chordata > Chondrichthyes > Rajiformes > Rajidae > Leucoraja > Leucoraja erinaceus. Next base: position 9,654,435 of record NC_073399.1, on the reverse strand, counting down.
GGCAATTATGCAGAAAAACTATTCCCCTAAATTGCTATAATTTGGAAATATCACACAAACGCTGAAGACTGACACAAAGTGCTGGAGTAACTCGGCGGGTCAGGCAGCATCCCTGGAGAAAAAGAATGGGTGGCGTTTCCGGTCAGGTCCCGACCCCAAAACGTCACCCATTCTTTTTCTCAAGAGGCTGAAGAAGGATCCCGAGCCGAAACATCACCCATCCTTATTCTCCAGAGATGTTGCCTGACCCGCTGAGTTACTCCAGCATTTTGTGTCTATCTTCGGTATAAACCAACATCTGCAGTTCCTTTCTCACACACACACCGATTGGCTTCTTAGCTTATAACCACATAGATATTGTTGAACAGGTACACCACCGATTTTCCGGCACGCTTGGTTCCAGGGCCTTGCCGGATTATCCATTTTTGCTGGACCAACAGAGATCACGTAATAATAATGTTCATGCGGGTTGTTGTCCCCGCTCGACAATAGTTTAGTTTATTTAGTTTAGAGACACAGCGCGGAAGCAGGCCCTTCGGCCCATCGAGTCCGCACTGACTCCATTTATACAAGCACACACCACACGGTAGGGACAATTAACAATTTTTACCGAAGCCAATCGACCTACAAACCTGTATGTCTTTGGAGTGTGGAAGGAAACCGGAGCACCCGGAGAAAACCCATGCAATCACGGGGAGAATGTGCAGGCAGTGCCCGTAGTCAGGATGGAACCCAGGTCTCTGGCGCTGTAAGGCAGCAACTCTACCGCTGCGCCACCGTGTCGCCCCAAGCGACATGTTGATTTATCCACAGAACAAGAAAGGAACTACTGTGCAGGGCCTGCTTTGTTGCACTTTCCATTTGTCCCCAAACCTGCATATGGACTCAGCTGGCTGCTTGTGTACTTAAGCAGAGATTGTACTTACATACGGCAATAATCTTACAGAACTGTATATAAATACAATTTCACTGTAGAGGGACACAAAAAGCTGGAGTAACTCAGCGAGTCAGGCAGTATCTCTGGAGAGAAGGAATGGGTGACATTTCGGGTCGAGGCCCTTCTTCAGATAGTACATTGTACAGTTCATTGGTATATCTCCCCGATACAGGAGCTGAACACCTCAATGCGGAGGGCCCGAATGCCACTGGCTACGGGAGTCAAGACCGTCCCGTCAACGGAGGGCTCGAGGTTCCCGACTGTGGAAGAACAAAAGGAAGGCCTTGAACTTTATTTCGCCTTGCATGACAGTGAGGAATGTGTACGAGTCACTGTGGTGGATGTTCATTTTAAAATGTGTTTTTCAGTCTGTTGCTTTTAATTGTATGACTGATCTGGCCAGTGAAATTCCTCGTATGTTGCAAAACTTAGCGAATAAAATCTGATTCTGATTCTATATGGGATAATAAAAAGCCATTGAATCATTGAACGTTATTCTTGTTCCCCAGGGATCGCCTGAGAAATATAAAAGAAAGAGTCCTACCCTCAGACCTCCAACGGTGGGCAAGTCGTGATCTGGTGAACTTGCTATAATCTTGTGTCCAGCCAGTACACCTGAGGAAGAAAAATACAATTTCTGAAAATGAAATCTTGGTAAGTCGAGTTCTCAATTGCAATGAAGCAATCTGGCTTTAATGAAATTCTGCTTCATCATGTTTCAGAGTGCCCTAAGATGGAGAGTTAGATTATAGCTGTAAGGGCTAACGGAATCAAGGGATATGGGGAGAAAGCAGGAACGATCAGCCATGATCATATTGCATGGCGGTGCTGGCTCGAAGGACCGAATGACTACTCCTGCTCCTATTTTCTATGTTTCGATACATATTTTTTGTTCTATTTATTCAGGGAATGTAGAATGTAAACGTTTCTGGCAGGCCTCTCGTTTACAGTCCATACCCAGTCGGCTCGAGTACTGTGTTGAACTGTGTTGATCTTATAGAAACATATAAAATTATAAAAGGAATGGACAAGCTAGATGCAGGAAAACTGTTCCCAATGTTGGGCAAGTCCAGAACCAGGTGCCACAGTCTTAGAATAAAGACGGAGGTGAGAAAAAACTTTTTCACCCAGAGAGTTGTGAATTTGTGAAATTCCCTGCCACAGAGGGCAGTGGAGGCCAAATCACTGGATGGATTTAAGAGAGAATTAGACACTCTAGGGGCTGGTGGAATCAAGGGATATGGGGAGAAGGCAGGCACGGGTTATTGATTGGGGACGATCGCAATGAATGGCGGTGCTGGCTCAAAGGGCCGAATGGCCTCCTCCTGCACCTATTTTCTATGTTTCTGTGTTTCTATGTCTTTACAGAGCCAATGTGGAACACACATACGTCAGAGCAGAGAAGGGCAGCTCTCCATCCATTGATAAAGTACATAGGTTTTTAATTGGAATCATTGGTAGCAAGATCAAATGTAGGCACGTGGGACTGTCAAGAGGCAAAATTGTTTTACTGTCATATGTCCCTAAACAGAACAATGACATTTTTACTTGCAGCGGCACAACAGATATGTAAACATACTCTGTAATACCCGTAATAACCAAAAAATATACACAAGTATGAAGGCACTAAAAGCTGGAGTAACTCAGCGGGTCAGACAACATCTCTGGAGAAAAAGAATAGGTGACGTTTTGGGACGAGACCCTTCTCAGTCTGAAGAAGGGTCTTGACCCGAAACATCACCCATTACTTCTCTCCAGAGATGCTGCCTGTCCCGCTGAGTTACTGCAGCTTTTTGTGTCTATCTTCAGGAAAGTATATACGGTTTGTTTCCATGCTGTATGGCTTTAGACTTTAGTGCTTAGAGATACAGTGTAGATACGGGCCCATCGGCTCACTGAATCCGCTTTGACCAGCGATCACCCCGTACACTAGCACTATACTAGAGGGTGGCACAGCGGTAGAGTTGCTGCCTTACAGAGACAGAGACCCGTGTTCGATCCAGACCACTGGTGCTGTCTCTATGGAGTTTTGTATGTTCTCCCTGAGACACGTGTGGGTTTTCTCCGGCAGCTCTGGTTTCCTCCCACATTCTAAAGACGTACAGGTTTGCAGTATACTGGGCTTCGGTAAAATTGTAAATTGTCCCTAGTGTGTGTCGAATAATGTTAATGTGCGGAGATCGCTGGTTTGCATAGACTCCCTGGGCCCAAGGGCTTGTTTCTGCGCTGTATCTCTAAACTAAACTAAACTAGTGACAATTTACAAAAATCAATTAACCTACAACCCTGTACATCTTTGGAGTGGGGGAAGAAACTGGAGCACCTGGAGAAAACCCAAATGTACAGGTTTGTCGGGAGAATGTACAAACTCCGTGCAGACAGCACCCGTAGGCAGGATTGAACCCGGGTCTCTGGCGCTGTAAGGCAGCAATTCTACCGCTGCGCCACTGTGACTCCAAGTGGTTTGAATAGATTTACTAAAAAGAGGTGGCAGTTTAGCGGGGGCAATGGAAATTGAGCAGTGGGACACTCTGCTGTCGGTGGTTGTGTTGTGTTGGGGGTGTCTGTAGAGACCTGAACCATGCAGAACACAAGAGTCACAGGAATGGAGACCTTACAGGGGTCAGACAGCTGTGCAAGATTCCAACGAAATGCGAAGGCAAAGAGGTATTTATAGTCAAACATCTTAAATCCGATGCGGAGAGAAACCCAAAACCAAAAGTGGGCTGACGAGGGCCAAGGAAGTGTGTGGTGGGACAAGGGACAAGGGTGGGGGCGGGGGGGGGGGGGGGGGGGGGGGGGGGGGGGGGGGGGGGGGGGGGGGGGAGGTGGCAGCCATGGTGATTTAATTCAACGAAGATCACGAGCAGGGCAGAACTGCAGATGCTGCTCTACACCGAAGAAAGACACAAAATGCTGGAGTAACTCAGCAGGTCGGGCAGCATCTCTGGAGAAAAGGAATAGGAGACGTTTTGTCAGGTTAAAAGCAATCAGCTAACTGGAGGAGTTGCTCAAGGAGATGATAATTGACTCACAGAATCCAGTCCCATCAACATCATGTGCTAGCTGATGTCCCTGGCACAGTGAGAGATAATGTTGGAATGTAGAAATGCAAACATCGGGTCAAAAGTCAGCACAGGGCAAACAAGATCATAGATAATCTTCTCACAAGACAATGGTGGAGGTGATAATGGAGGTTGCAATGATTGTGATTGAGGACTTTAGACTTAGAGTGTGGAAACAGACCCTTCGGCCCACTGAGTCCGCACCAACGAGCCATCAGCCTGTAACTTACACAATCCTACACTCCAGGGACAATTTACAGAAGCCAGGTAACCTACAAACCTGGAGTTTTGAGTGTGGGGGGGAAACCAGAGCACCTGGAGAAAACCCACACAGTCACAGGCAAAAGGTTCAAGCACCATACAGACAGCATCCACAGTCCAGGTAGACACAAAATGCTGGAGTAACGCAGCGGGGCAGGCAGCATCTCTGGAGAGAAGGAATGGGTGACGTTTCGGGTTGAGATAAGATAGTTTTTGCCTCCACAATTTGAGATTTGTAATAGAGAAAAAAAAATCACATGTAGTTAAAGTGCACAATGTCAGATTTTAATAGGGTACCTTTATACATTTTGGTTTCACCATGTAGAATTGTTTTTCTATTACAAATCTCAAATTGTGGAGTACAGAGGTAAATAAATAAATTATGGGTCTTTGTCCCAAACATTATGGAGGGCACTGTAGACACAACAAACTGGAATCACTCAGCAGGTCAGACAGCATCTCTGGAGAAAAGAAAACGGTAATATTTCGGGTCGAGACTGTCTCAACCTGAAACCCATCACCTATTATTTTGTCCAGTGATGCTGTCTGACCCGCAGAGTTACTCCAGCTTTGAATGTCTATCTTCGGCTTAAACCAGCATCTGTAGTTCCTTCCTACACATTGATTGGAGATAGAGAGATGGGAGTTGAAGGGGTAAGAGAGGATGGTCATGACATTGGAGAGAGGGGATGGAAGTAGGCAGGGCCGAATGGCCTGATTAGAAACATAGAAAATCGGTGCAGGAGTAGGCCATTCGGCTCTTTGAGCCTGCACCGCCATTCAATATGATCATGGCTGATCATCCAACTCAGTATCCTGTACCTGCCTTCTCTCCATACCCCCTGATCCCTTTAGCCACAAGGGCCACATCTAACTCCCTCTTAAATATAGCCAATGAACTGGCCTCAACTACTTTCTGTGGCAGAGGATTCCACAGATTATGCTACTCTGATTTATGAACGAGTTTCAGGTCGGGAGCTTTTTTCAGACAATGGCACGTTTCCCCGGGTTGAATTGGAAACAGTTGCAGAGCAAAGAAGTGTAGACCTGGTTCGTTGAAATTGGCTTTAAGGTATGTGAAAATGGGGGTTCACGGTTATACGCGCTGGTTAAGCTTCGGGGTGAGGACCCGATGTGGACGAACACCACCCCAGAACTGGCGGAGGGGGGTCCCATTTTTTTTGTTGCGGAAATTCAACTCACCAGCAGCGGTAAACCCACGAGCCAACGCAAAGGCCAACTGGCCCGCTCCGATGAATCCGACACTCATTCTGTGTATTGTCCTGTGTGGGATAAGAGGCGGCTGGTTCACGGTGTGTGTCTGGAGCACGGGGAGAGGTGAGGATGGGACCGACCGTCGCTGGAAGGTGCACTCACAAGACAAGACAACTCAACCCCGTCTCCGCTTTAACCGGTCCCATCAACGTGGCCCGGACACCGCCTCCCACTTGCCCCCGACCGACCGACAGCCGCGCCCGCCAATGCAATCGTGAGCCGCGGCTAAGTCCCGGCCCCCTGTCGCCCCATCTGCCCCAATAGCAGGAGGTTCCCGGGACATAGACATAGACAGATCCGCCTTGCAACTGACACGGAACATTGCATCATTCCGTCAGCCGGGAGGGAGGGAGGGAGAGAGAGAGAGCAAAGGGAAAGAAAATAGGGAGAGAGGGGTCGTCTGTCTGTCCCTCTAACCTGATCGAATGGAGAAAAAACGCTGGAGTAACTCAGCGGGACAGGCAGCATCTCTGGAGAGAAGGAACCGGGCCGGGCGAGACCCCATCTTCACACTGATCTGATCTGTGCGCTCGATGTGAACGCGATTGGAAGCATATACATTACTAGACGAGTAACCCCCCAAAACCGAGTCCAAAACACCAGAATACCTCCACAATACACCACAGCTGCCCGCACCCCCCCCCCCCCCCCCAAAAAAAGAAAATTTAAAAGGAATTATGAATTATTTGAATGACCGTGCAAATATGAATTCCCTTCCCCGATACTGAGCCTTCACTTGGGCTATACATCCTCTGTGTTGCTATCTTCCCCTTTAGAGTGGGTCTTACCTGGATATTTCCATCATTTTCTACATTTATTATCAGCAGATTATTGATCAGTTGCTATTATTTGGAAGAGACATCAACGCGGAAGTCTTTCGGTGGAATGTAAAAGTCACGTGGCAGGATTTTGCAACATCATGTATCAAGCACGTCCCACTAAATGTTGTCCAATGTTGACACAAGTCACTGTAGTCCTGTTGAGTTTCATTGTCTGTATACCTCGTTATCACCTACCCCAAAGCCAACAATGGACCGTTGTGGGCTCCACCTTTCCTTGATCGTCGTGGCTTTTTTGCATATCAGTTCAGTTTATTGTCACGTGCATCGAGGTACAGTGAAAAGCTGTTGTTGCGTGCTAACCAGCCAGCGGAAGGACAATACATGATTAATACTCGAGCCATTCGCAGTGTACAGCAAAGATCCTATAGCGGAGCAAGATAGACCACTCCTGCTAAATGCAATGGGCTGACGTGCACTACGCAACGGAGCGGAAGGTGGGCCTTTTTTTCATCCATTCCAGTAACCCGACCCCGACCCGACCCCAACCAGACTCGCAGTGTAATCAACGTTGCGGGGGAACAGTTTGTGTTAATAAATTATAATTCTGAAAATGAGGAGAAGATTTTTACCAAAGGACTTTTATTTTTACGAGGATGTTTCCGTAACCGGCTTCCGTCTCCGCACTAGTTATCTATGCTCCGCTATGGGATCTTTGGTGCGGAGACGGAAGCCGGTTATGGAAATGGGGCCGAAAATTACCCATGAATCTGCCCATGACTGTACTATGTCTTTTTTGTTGAGTAATCTATCTTGCTTGCCATGGGATCTTTGGTGTACTGGTACATGATAAGGGAATAACTTCTAATGCAAGGTACAGTTCGTAAAGTCCGATCAAAGATAGTCCGAGGGTCCCCGATGAGGTAGATAATGGTTCAGCACTGATTCCTGGTTGCGGTAGGATGGTTCAGTTGCCTGATAACAGCTGGGAAGAAACTTTCATTCATATCTTTCATTCATTTGTCCTTTATATCTGCTCTATCTCTTGGTTCCTATTCCCCTGACTCTCAGTCTGAAGAAGGGTCTCGATCCGAAACATCACCATTCCTTCTCTCCAGAGACGCTGCCTATCCCGCTGAGTTACTCCAGCTTTTTGCATCTATCTTCTGTTTAAACCAGCATCTGCAGTTCCTTCTTACACATAAAATATGGAAACACCTGCCTTTGCCTTCATCAGTCATCTCACAGGGAAAACCCAATTTACTCAAACCTTGGATGTTTCCACTAGTGGGAGAGTCCAGAACCGGAGGGCACAGCCTCAGAATAAGAGGATGTACCTTTAGAAAAGGAGATGAGGAGTAATTTCTTTAGCCAGAGTGTGGTGAATCTGCGGAATTCATGGTTGTGATGACCAATTCATTTCTACCCCTTTTCTTTTAGGTTGGCACAATGGTGCACCAGTAGAGTTGCTGCCTTACGGCGCCAGAGACCCATGTTCGGTCCTGACTACAGGTGCTGTCTGTATGGAGTTTGCACGTCTTCCAAGTGACCGCATGGCACTCTGGAGTTTAGAAGGATGAGAGGGCATCTCATTGAAACATATAAGATTGTTAGGGTTATTGAGGTGTATAAAATCATGAGAAGAATAGATCGGGTAGATGCACAGAGTCTCTTGCCCAGAGTAGGGGAATTGAGGACCAGAGGACATAGGTTGAAGGTGAAGGGGAAAATATTTAATAGGAATCTGAGGGGTAACTTTTTCACACAAAGGATGGTGGGTGTATGGAACAAGCTGCCAGAGGAGGTAGTTGAGGCAGGGACTATCCCTATTTAAGAAACCGTTAGACAGGTACGTGGATAGGACAGGTATGGAGGGATATGGACTAAACGCAAGCAGGTGGGACTAGTGTAGCTGGGACATGGTGGCCGGTGAGGGCAAGTTGGGCTGAAGGGCCTGTTTCCACACTGTATCACTCCATGACTCTTTAACTAGCTTTCCAGGGATGCTGCTTGACTAGCTGAGTATTTCCAACATTTTCTGCCTCTGTTTTTAAATAACATCCCAATGCAGCCTGCACAATCTGACATAAGTTACAGGCACAAAATAAATAAATTGTTTTTATTTTCATTACTCTGCAAACAGATTGATTATGAATGGTACCGGTACTCCGGGATCGATTAAGATTTTAATTGCAATCTTTATTGCATTGATTTTTTTTTTTAAATAGCATTAAATAATCTGCAATCGATGTTGATTTTATAGTTAACTGCACTGTTGTAGTATTGTATGTATTGCCATGTTATTTAATATTGATCCTAATTCATAAATCAAGGCACTAAAATCTGAGTAGCTATACATTTCAATTGCATCCATGCATTTGAATGCAGAATCCCTATTTTGCCCCCAAAAAAAAGAATAACAATAGATGTTAAACATTTGAAAGTATTTTGGTTTAGTCACACAGTGCATGATACAATCAGTAAATTCTGTTAACAGGCCTGGTTGACCATATATTTTGGCTTCAGCCTCTCAAAATGTGCTGGTTCGGCTAAAACACAACAAAGGGGATCTTTTTATCACAGGCTCTGGCTAAAATCCGAGCCAAATGTACACAGCATTGAGCAAGTGGAGCACAGACTCTACCTTAGTGTTGAAGCAAAGAGCTGCAAATGCTGCTTTATACCAAAGATAGACACAGAGTGCTGGAGTTAACTCAGCGGGTCAGGCAGCATCAATGGAGAACACAGGGCGGCGCGGTGGCGCAACAGTAGAGTTGCTGTCTCACGGCACCAGAGACCCAGGTTTGATCCTGACTGCGGGTGCTGACTGTATGGAGTTTGTACGTTCTCCCTGTGACCGCGTGGGTTTTCTCCGGGTGCTCCGGTTTCCTCCCGCAATGTAAAAACGTACAGGTTTGTAGGCTAATTGGATTCTGTAAAGTTTGTAAATTGTCCCAGGTGTGTGTAGGATAGCTTTAGTATACGGGGACCACTGGTTGGCACCGAATCGGTGGGCCGAAGGGCCTGTTTCTGTGCTGTATCTTTCAATCAATTAATCATCCAAATAATAATCCTTCATAAAAAGACATCTAATTAATTTACTTTCGGTAATGAACGTATATATATTTAAATACATTCAGAACTTAAAAGAATTACAATTATCTCAGCTTATCTTGTGGTCTACAATTAGAATCGGGCGGCGCAGCGGTAGAGTTATTACTTTACAGCTCGGGGAGACACAGTTCGATCCCGACTACGGGTGCTGCCTGTACGGAGTTTGTACGTTCTCCCTGTGTTCCAGTTTCCCCCAAAGATGTACAGGTTTGTAGATTAATTGGCTTCGGTAAAAATTGTAAATTGTCCCTAGTGTGTAGGATAGTGCTCGTGATCGCTGGTCGGCGGGGACTCAGTATGCAGAAGGGCCTGTTTCCGTGCTGTATCTCTAAACTAAACAGAAAACATAGATCGGTGACCTTTCCGGCCGGGGACTCTTCTTCAGATTAATCTGACTGACTCGGACTTTATCGGACTGAAGGATCCTGACCCAAAACATCGCACATCCTATAACTGCAGAGATGTTGCCTGGCCTGCTGAGTTTCTTCAGCACTTTGTGTCTATCTTTGGTACATAACCTACCTTACCCAAATAAAATACACACCAGCACGACATTGCACTTAAAACCTGAGATAGACGTTAATATCGGTATTGCAAAGCATTTATCTCTTGAGGTCAATACCTTTGGGAAATTTCAGGCCACGTTTACACGTTGTGTGGCAAAATGCATTTCTGCTTGTACAAATCATGCCTTATTTGTTATCAAGTATATTGCATTAGCCCTGTAAGAACACAGTTAATCCACATAAGTCCTTTCCAATATTTTACATTCAAAATGCAAGAAGCCAACATTTTAAATCAACATTTGGAATATTTACTGGAATACTATATGTATTTGTTATGGGCAGTGACACAGACAATAATAATTTAATATAATATGTTAACAAAAACATGTAAATACATTCACTCCATAATATGTAAGGAATTAGGCGGTAAATTTAAATTCCTGCACACTTCACTGGAATTGGAAATCAGATTAAAATGGGGCAGCATAGCCAAATGGGCCAAACAATCTCCATAACTGCTGCAAAGTATCACAATTGTATGCACTAACATCACAGCTAGATTTACTTCTGATAATCAATGTGTTGACATGATAATAAAGAATGGCTGGGGCGAATCAGGCTATTACAAAGAACTTAAACTTTTTAGTTTAGTTTAGTTTAGTTTAGAGATCCAGCGCGGAAACAGGCCTTTCGGCCCACCGACCAGCGATCCCCGCACACTAACACTATCCTGCACACACTAGGGACAATTTACACATACACCAAGCCAATTAACCTTCGAACCTGTATGTCTTTAGAGTGTGGGAGGAAACTGAAGATCTCGGAGAAAACGCACACGGTCATACAGACAGCACCCGTAGTCGGGATCGAACCCAGGTCTCCGGCGCTGCAAGCGCTGTAAGGCATCAACTCTACCGCTGAGCCACCGTGGTTTTCTGGAGGAGTTATGTTAAACTGCACCATGAATATTGTGTGCAGTTTTGGTCTCTATATTAGTAAAACATTATAGATCAATTGAAGAAGATGGCAACAAAAACATGATAGCAGACTCTTTGTTTATATATGTGAGGAAAGATACACAGGCAGCCAGGGTTCTTTTTGGTTAACAATAGGAGACTGATAGAGGTCTTCAACATTGTTAGAAGCATACATTAAGGCAGTCAGAGAGTTAATTCCACTTAGCGGAGAAACCAGAACTAGGACTAAATGAGTCAGGCACTGAGTTAGTTTAGTTCAGAGATACAGCATGGATAAAGGTTCTTCTGCCCACCGAGTCCACGCCAACTTTCCATCACCCTAGTTCTCTGTTATCCCACTTTCTCATCCTACACAGGGGGGCTAAGTTTAAAGAGGCCAAATACCCCACAAAATGGGATGTGGGAGGAAACCAGAGCAATCCACAAGGTCACAGAGAGGACGTGCAAACTCCACACGGACAGCATCCGAGGTGGGGATTGAACCAGGGTGTCTGGCGCTGTGAGGCGGAGGCTTTACCAGCTGTGCCTCCGTGTCGCCTTTTAGAGATGAGAAAGTGCTTTGGGCAGAGTTCAGGGAGGGGTTCAGGCAAAGGTGAACGGGTCATTTGAGGAGATACAGAGCATGGGGGGGGGAGGGGGAGAAGGGAAGAGAAGGGCACGCTGATGGTGGGAAATAAAGAGGGTGGGAGGAGGCTCCATCCATCGATTATACCCAGGACATACTTGGTAATATCACAAGTTAAGATCCTAACAATTTAATACCCACAATGTTTTAACCTGCAAAACAGTGCAGCTGTAATGGTGCCATAAATGAAGCTGGCGTGCGTGGAGACGGCAATGATGGGCTGATTACCCCAAGAATGGTTTAACTCATTGTGCAAACCTATTATTCCATAATACTGCTTTGTTGTAGGGATGCACTAGTGGGAGAATCCAAGACTCGAGGTCATAGCCGCGGAATACAGGTTCTTTAAGGAAGGAGATGAGGAGAAATTTATTTGGTCAGAGGGTGGTGAATCTGTGGAACTCTTTGCCATAGACGGCTGTGGAGGCCAAGTCAGTGGATATTTTTAAGGCAGAGATAGATAGATTCTTGATTAGTGCGGGTGTCAGGGGTTATGGGCAGAAGAATGAGGTTAGGGGGGAGTGATAGATCAGCCATGGTTGAATGGCGGAGTAGACCTGATGGGCCGAATGGCCTAATTCTTTTTATGTTTATTGTTAAATTCTTTAAAGTTGTGTGTTATTTTTATTCGTGTGTTGCATTGGCAAGTCGAATTTCACTACACCAATTGAATATGTGATAATAAATGTCCTTCGTCCTTTTGTCCTTCATGCCTTATGATACAGTGTGGAAACGGTGCCCTTTGCCCCACCGAGTCCGGATCGAACCCGGGACTCTGGCACAGGGAGGCAGCGGCTCTACCGGCTTTGCCACCGTGCCGCCTTCACAGCGATCTGATCACCCGTACATACTAGTTCCATCCATCACACACCCAGGGACAATCTTACAGAAGCCAATTAACCCACAAACCCGCACGCCTTTGGCAAGTGGGAGGAAACCGGCGCACCCGGGAAAAACCCACGCGGTCACAGGGAGAACGTACAAACTCCACACCGAAAGCACCCATGGTTCGGATCGATCCTGGGTCTCTGGCGCTGTAAGGCAGCTACTCTATCGCTGCACCACCGTGCCTATGAAAAGGAGCTCGACCTGAAACATTAACCCCGCTTCTTCCTCCACAGACGCTGAGCTCTCCAGCATTTTCTGTTCACATTTCAGATTCCCTGCACAAGGCTCGTGATGCTAAAAAAAAAAATTAGGCACTCTTACATTTGAAACCAGCATGTTACTCTTACATTTGAAACCAGCATGTTACATGAATTGCCTCCACCCACCCCTTCCCTGGCACATACATTGACCGACAGAACAGTTTATCAATAATACTTAGGACAAGCCATCACCTGAAAAAGGGGAGACCAGAACTGCAGATGCTGGTTTACCAAAAAAAAAGTGCTGGAGTGACTCTGGGTCAGGCAGCATCTTTGGCAAAGGCCGGAGAATGGGGTTGAGCAGTTGGTCAGCCATGATCGAATGGCGGAGCAGATTTTTTTAGTTTAGAGAGACAGCAGGGATACAGGCCCTTCGGCCCATCGAGTCCGTGCCGACCAGCATTTTGTGTCTATCTTTGGTTTAAACCAGCATCTGCAGTGCCTTCCTGCAGTTCTTTCCTTTCTTATGGCCTTGGATGCTGCCTGACCTCCTGAAAAAGTGTGGGAGCGGAGGGGGAGGGGGGGGGGGGGGGGGGGGGGAGAAGACAGGGGAGGGGGGGAGTGGGGATGAGAGGAGGAGAGGGGAGGTGGGAGGGGGGGGGGGGAGGAGAGAGAAAGAGGAGATAGGGGAGGAGAGGGGGGGGGGAGAAGGGGAGGGGAGGGGAGAGAGAGGAGAGGGGGGGGGAGAGGGGGGAGGGTGAGGGGAGAGAGGGAGGTGAGGGGTGGGGGAGGAGAGAAGGAGAGAGGAGAGAGTGAGAAGAGGGAGAAGAGAGAAGAGAATGTAGGAGAGAGGGGAGAAGAGAAAGGGGGAGAGAGGGGAGGAGAGAGGAGGGGAGGGAGTTGCAGCTGAGTTTGAAGGGCAGAGCTATAATAGTCACCAACGGGAACTATCCACGAGGAGCATCTTAGAATAGACACAAAGTGCTGGAGTAACTCAGCGGGTCAGGCAGCATCTGTGGAGAGAATGAATAGGTCGAGACCCTTCCTTCTTCAGACCCACTCCTTAGGGCCGGGCGATGTAGAGGACCTTCTGGGAGTAGATGAGGTCGGCCGCGTAGAGGATGAGGTTGACATAGGTGAAGATGGCAATGACGAGCTGGCTGTCCCAGGAGCAGTGGCCCCGGCTGCAGCTGGCCGGCCGCTCCACCGAGCCGTACTTGTGGTCGAAGCAGAAGATGGGCCAGACGATGGAGGCGCTGAGGTAGAGCAAGACGGCGAGGAAGGTGTAGAGGACCACCATCCTGTCCATGGGGCAGTGGGGCACGGGCACCTTGCCGGCCACGTTCAGGCCGATCACCGCCACGGTGAGGATGAAACAGACGGAGTAGACGCCGACACACCACTGTGTGGCAGGGTAGCGGCCATACTCGCTGTCGTGGAGCAGGGCGCCGAAGATGATGCAGGAGACGTAGGCTTGGACCACCTTGAGCAAGCCCGGGGCCGTGGCCATGTAGCCGCCCAGTGACCCCGGTCTGGCCCGGGTCAGGTGGACCTCCACCCCGTAGGCGAGGCAAGCCACGGCCGAGCAGACTGTAGCCGAGATCCTGAAGTAGTCTCCTCTGGAGGGGCATCCCTGACACTGCAAGTCACTGGCAAAGTAGACGGGGAAGACCACGGTGGCAGTCAGGACCATCTGGGCGGCCAACAGGGCGAAGGTGATGGTGAAGTTCTCCCAGGAGAGGCGCAGGCAGCCGTGCAGGCGGGTGAACTCGAAGCAGACGACCAGGGAGCTGAGGGCCAGGCAGAAGCACCATGCCGACATGCAGAAGTAGCCCGGGGCCCCGTCCCAGCCGCCGTCGTGGGCCACCAGGCTCAGAGCCACACAGCAACACACGCATTGTAACAGGCGTACCCCGCCCAGCGGCGACAGCACGGCCGCAGGGTTCAGGAAGGGAACCCGGCTCTCCATCCCCTCTCGACACTCCCCTACCCTCCTCTCTTCTCCTCTCCCCTCCTCTCTTCTCCTCTCCTCCTCCTCCCTCTCCCCTCCTCTCCTCCTCTCCCCTCCTCTTCTCCCCTCCTCTCTTCTCCCTCTCCCCTCCCCTCTCTCTCTTCCCCTTCCCCTCCTCTCTTCTCCTCTCCCCCGCCTCCTCTCTTCCCCTCCCCTCTCCCCCCTCCCCCTCCTCTCTTCCTCCTCTCCCCTCCTCTCTTCTCCTCTCTCCTCCTCTCCCCTCCTCTCCTTTCCTCTCCTCTCTTCTCCTCTCCCCTCCTCTCTTCTCCTCTCTCCCCTCTCTCTCCTCTCCTCTCCTCTCTTCTCCTCTCCTTCTCCTCTCCCCTGCCCTCCTCCCCCTCTCCCACTCCCCCCTCCTCTTCTCGCCTCCTCTTCTCCTCCCTCCTCTCTCTCCCTCTCTCTCCCGTTCTCCTCTCTTCTCCTATCCCCCTCCCCACTTCTCCCCTCTTCTCTCCCCTCCTCTCCCTTGCTCCGGGCCCCGGGGTGCGAGGGTAAAACAGGGCAGCGTCCACTCACACTGCGGCAGCTGCCCCGTCGCCTCCCCTCCTCCACCTTCCCCTCCCTGCCCGTCCTGCCCCGTCCCGGGCAGTCGGCGGCCCGCAGAGGTTGACTATAAATAGACAGGCTGCGCATCAGCGAATTCCGTGCGGCTCCGCTTTAAAGAACGGATTCATCATCTCACTCCCCCCTTTAAACCCTGGGTGTCGACTCTGGAAGGGGCTTTGGGCAGTGAGTTGGGGGTTCCCCAAAGTGACTTCCCTCCCCCCCTCCTCCTCCCCCTTCCCCTTCCATCCCCTGCCCCCCCCCCCTTTCCTCTCCACCCCCTTCCCGTTTGCATCCCTTCTCTCCCTCTCCCTCCCCTTCCTTCCCATCCCTTCTCCACCCCCTTCCCCTCTCACCCCCTCCCACCTGCCCCCCGCGGTAGAGCTGCTGCCTCACAGTGCCAGAGACCCGGGTTCAATCCTGACCTTGGGTGCTGTCTGTGTGGAGTTTGCACGTTCTCTCTGTGATCGCACGGGTTTCCTCCCATGCAGTGTAGATTTACAAGGTTAATTCCCGGGATGGCGGGCTGAGAGAATGGAGCGGCTGGGCTTGTACACTCTGGAGTTTAGAAGGATGAGAGGGGTTCTTATTGAAACATCCAAGATTGTTAAGGGTTTGGACACGCTAGAGGCAGGAAACATGTTCCCGATGTTGGCGGAGTCCAGAACCAGGGGCCACAGTTTAAGAATAAGGAGTAAGCCATTTAGAACGGAGACGGGAAACACTTTTTTTCACAGAGAGTGGTGAGTCTGTGGAATTCTCTGCCTCAGAGGGTGGTGGAATACTTTCAAGAGAGAGCTAGATAGGGCTCTTAAAGATAGTGGAATCGGGGGATATGGGGAGAAGGCAGGAACGGGGTACTTACTGATTGGGGAATGATCAGCCATGATCACATTGAATGGCAGTGCTGGCTCAAAGGGCCGAATGGCCTACTCCTGCACCTATTGTCTATTGTCTGTTGTCCTCCGGGTGCTCTGGTCTCCTCTCACATCGCAAATACATGTGGGTCGTGGGGTGAATTGACCTCCGCAAATTGCCCCCCAGTGCATAGGTGAGTGGTTGAATTTGAGCAGAGACAGAGTGTGAAAGGAAGTGTGAAAACACACACCTCCAGATTCAGGTACAGTTTCTTCCCAGCTGTTATCAGGCAACTAAACCATCTTTGCGACTATCTTTAATCGGACTTGAAGTTGCACTAAGCATTATTCCCTTTACCCTGTATCTGTCCACTGTGGATGGCTCGATTGTGATCATGTGTAGGAAGTAACTGCATACGCTTGTTTAAACCGAAGATAGACACAAGGTGCTGGAGTAACTCAGCACCTCTGGAGAGAAGGAATGGGTGACATTTCGGGTCGAGACCCTTCTTCAGACTGGTGTCAGGGGAGAGGGAGATACATAGATAAGGAACTCTGACAGTGAAGGAGGCCCAGGACAGAAAGGTTAGTGTGGGAATGGGAAGGGGAGTTAAACGTTTTGCAACCGGGATATCTGGTCGGTTTAGGCGGTCTGAGCGGAGGTGGCCAGTAAAACGATCGCCGAACCTGCACTTGGTCTCGCCGATACATAGGAGTCCACACCTGGAACAGCGGATTCAGTAGATGAGGTTGGAGGAGGTGCAAGTGAACCTCTGCCTCACCTGGAAAGACTGTCGGGGTCCTTTGATAGAGTCGAGGGAGGAGATAAAGGGACAGGTGTTGCGTCTCCTGCGGTTGCAGGGGAAAGTACTTGGCGAGGGGGTGGTTTGGGTGGGAAGGGACGTGTTGACCAAGGAGTTGCGGAGGGAACAGTCTCTGTGGAAAGCGGAAAGGGGTGGAGATGGGAAGATCAGTCAAGTCAAGTCAAGTCAAGTTTATTTGTCAGGCGGTTACGAGATGTGCAGTGAAATGAAAGTGGGCAATGCTCGCGGAACAACAAAACAACCAAACAAATTATAAACACAATCATAACACACATATTATTTTACATAATAAATAATAGAAGGAAAAACGTTCTGCACAGTTAGTCCCTGGTGAGAAAGGCGTTTACAGTCCACCTCTGGGAAGAAACTCCTTCTCAACCTCTCAGTTCTCACTGCATGGCAACGGAGGCGTTTGCCTGACCGTAGCGGCTGGAACAGTCTGTTGCAGGGGTGGAAGAGGTCTCTCATGATTTTGTTTGCTCTGGAGTTGCACCTCCTGTTGTATAGTTCCTGCAGGGGGGTGAGTGAAGTTCCCATAGTGCGTTCGGCCGAACGCACTACTCTCTGCAGAGCCTTCTTGTCCTTGGCAGAGCAATTCCCAAACCAGATGGTAATGTTCCCGGACAAGATGCTTTCCACCGCCGCTGCGTAGAAGCACTGGAGGATCCTCGGAGACACTCTGAATTTCCTCAATTGCCTGAGGTGGTAAAGGCTCTGCCTTGCCTTACTCACCAGTGCTGAGGCGTGTGATGACCATGTCATATACGGTTAGTGGTGGGATCCCGTTGGAGGTGGCAAAAATGGCGGAGGAATTTGCGCTGTATGGGGGTAGAAGGTGAGAACATGGGGAACTCTGTCCCTGTTGCGACTGAAGGGAGGGGGAGCAAAAAGCTTTTCACTGTACCTCACTACACGTGACAATAAACAAACTCAATATTTTCTCTCAGTCAATATTTCTGAAACTTCAGATGATGGTTGCCGTAGGAGCTTGCTGTACCCAAATCAGCTGCCATGTATCTTCAGAAATATCAAAGAGTCATAGAGTGATACAATGTGGAAACAGGCCCTTTGGCCCAACTTGCCCACACCGGCCAACATGTCCCAGCTACACTAGCTACACCTACCTGCGTTTGGTCCATATCCCTCTAAACCTGCCCTATCCATGTACCCGTCTAAATGTTTCTTAAATGTTGCGATAGTTAGCTGCCTCAACTATCTCCCGTGGCAACTCGTTCCATGCACCCACCACTCTTTGTGTGAAAAAGTCACCCCTCAGATTCCTTTTCAATCTTTTCCCCCTCACCTTAACCCTATGTCCTCTGGTTCTCGATTCCTCAACTCTGGGCAAGAGCCTCTGCTGCTACACCATCTATTCCGATCATTTTCAATTGACTCGAGAACGAACGCTTTAGGATATTTAAGGTGTTAGGCGGCAGCGGTCGGTGAAGCCTTGCGGCGAGGGGGCGGCGAGGGCGGTGAAACATAGAAAACATAGAAACATAGAAATTAGGTGCAGGAGTAGGCCATTCGGCCCTTCGAGCCTGCACTGCCATTCAATATGATCATGGCTGATCATCCAACTCAGTATCCCGAACCTGCCTTCTCTCCATACCCCCTGATCCCCTTAGCCACAAGGGCCACATCTAACTCCCTCTTACATATAGCCAATGAACTGGCCTCAACTACCCTCTGTGGCAGAGTTCCAGAGATTCACCACTCTCTGTGTGAAAAAAGTTCTTCTCAACTCGGTTTTAAAGGATTTCCCCCTTATCCTTAAGCTGTGACCCCTTGTCCTGGACTTCCCTAACATCAGGAACAATCTTCCTGCATCTAGCCTGTCCAACCCCTTAAGAAATTTGTAAGTTTCTATAAGATCCCCTCTCAATCTCCTAAATTCTAGAGAGTATAAACCAAGTCTATCCAGTCTTTCTTCATAAGACAGTCCTGACATCCCAGGAATCAGTCTGGTGAACCGTCTCTGCACTCCCTCTATGGCAATAATGTCCTTCCTCAGATTTGGAGACCAAAACTGTACGCAATGCTCCAGGTGTGGTCTCACCAATACTCTGTACAACTGCAGTAGAACCTTCCTGCTTCTATACTCAAATTCTTTTGCAATGAAAGCCAAGATACCATTCGCTTTCTTTACTGCCTGCTGCACCTGCATGCCTACCTTCAATGACTGGTGTACCATGACACCCAGGTCTCGCTGCATCTCCCCCTTTACCAATCGGCCACCATTTAGATAATAGTCTGCTTTCCCGTTTTTCCCGTGAAGCCTTGCGTCGCCTCGCGGGTCGACCCGTGGTCGATGGCTGATGAGAGTGTGGGGGAGGGGGGACCGCCGTGAGGGGGAGGGGGAAGAACAATGGACAATGTGGGGGGGGGGAGAGCAATGGAGGACCTGGCGTGGGGGGACCATGAGGGGTGGGGGGGGGGGACAGTAGGAGCACCCGGCGTACTTTGTAAGTTTGTCCGCGCCGTAGGTGACCATCGCTATTTGTATACATTGGGTATGTAAGCAAAGAATCTCACTGTGCCATGTCACATCTGGCAATGAAGTATTCCAGCCCATTCCATATATCAATGCAAGTACATTGTTTTATACACAGGAGGCGATGCCACATTCCAATCACAGATTCACGAATGTGGGGAGGGAATCCTGGAATCATTATTACTATCTCAGCTGTTCAGTCGCCCTGCTGAGAATGTATGGAATCTACATGGAGTAAAGAAAGGCCATCAATGCTGAAATTGTGAATCAAAAATAGCATTTGCTGGGAGATTTTTTTCTAGCTGGGAAACCTAAGTTGAAAGGCAAATGGAGTTTAGTTTAGTTTAGAGATGCAGCGCGGAGACAGGCCCTTCTGCCCACTGAGTCCGTGCCGACCAGCGTACTAGCTCTCTCCGACACACTGGAGCCAATTTCATGAAGCTGTATTATGTGTGGAGTTTGCAAGTTCTCCCCGTGACCACGTGGGTTTCCTCCGGGTACTCCGGCTTCTTCCCACATTCCAAAGACTTGCGGGTTTTGTAGGTTAAGTTCAAGTTCAAGCTCAAGAGAGTTTATTGTCATGTGTCCCAGATAGGCCAATTAAATTCTTGCTTTGCTTCAGCACAACAGAATATTGTAGGCATAAATAAATACAGAACAGATCAGTGTGTCCATATACCATTAAATATATATATACACACACATAAATAAGCATATAAAGTGCAATAGGCGATTTATGTTTGAGTTGATACTGATAATCGGCCCTCTGTGAAATTGCCTCCGGTGTGTTGGGAATCAATGAGAAATCGGGATAGCATAACTAGTGTGAATGTGTGATTGATGGTCGGCACGGACTCGGTGGGCCGAAGGGCCTGTTTCCATGCTGTATCTCCAAATTAAACTAAACTAAACAGAGGCTGGCAGGTGATGATACTGTGACCTAAAATACTGGTTTCCTCCCACACTCCATAGATGTGCGGGTTCGTAGGTTAATTGGCTTGGTATAATTGTCAAATTGTCGATAGTGTTTGTCGGATAGTGTTAGGGTGCGGGGATCGCTGGTTGGTGTGGACATGGTGGGCTGGAGGGCCTGTTTCCGCACTGTATCGCTAAACTAAACTAACTATGTAAAGAATGAAGGTCAGATTCCTTGCCTTAACAATTGCTTTGCATTTCACTCGGCATTCCAGGCTTTCTTTGGCCATTTGTTCAGGCATACCTTTCTAATAGTGGGACTATGGATTTTACCAAAGATAGACACAAAGTGCACTGGAGTAACTCAGCGGTACAGGCAGCATCTCTGGAGTAAAAGGACCCTTCTTCAAGTTCCAACCCGAAACACCACCTATCACCAGAGATTATGCCTGACCCACTGACTTACTCCAGCATTTTGTGTCCCACTGTGGTATCAACCAGCATCTGCAGTTCCCTACTATGACATTAGGGTTGTGCAGGTCGGTTCGAGAACATACTGGTCATAGGAAAGTGCTTCATAAATGCAAAATTAACTCTTCCTGTTGCATGAACATAATTTCCAGCTATCTATAAGTTCATAAGTGATAGGAGCAGAATTAGGCCAACAGGCCCATCATGTCGACTCCGCCATTCAATCATGGCTGATCTATATTTCCCTCTTAATCTGCCCTCTCCCCATAACCCCTAACACCTGCACTAATCAAGTATCTATCTGTCTCTGCTCTAAAAGTATCCATTTTACCGGGCCATCACAGCCTTCTGTGGCAATACATTCTTCAGATTCACCACCCTCTGACTAAAGAAATTCCTCCTCATCTCCTTTCTGAAGGAACGTCCTTTAATTCTGAGACTGTTCCCTCTGGTCCTGGACTCTCCCACTAGAGTAGAAATGTTACATTGCTTCCAAGATGGAGCCCAGCCTAGGCGACTATCCGGGTGCCAGCCCCAGAAGTAGATCGACAATCACACACACATTACAATTTCTCCTACTCCCTTACATCTCTATTCCTACAGCAACATTTATCATTCCCTCATCATGTATCTGTACACTGCAAGGGGCTCGATTCTAATCCTGTACTGTCTTGCCGCTGACTGGATAGCACGCAACAAAAGCCTTTCACTGTACCTCGGTACACGTGACAATAAACTAAGCTGCAAATACTGGGCTGATGAACGTGGGTGATATTCATGAGAATGGTTCATTCTGACATCCCAGTGGATTATATATGGACATAAAGGTAACCACAGTGTAACGCATCACACCAGCCAGCCCGGAGCAATTTGTAGTACTTCTGTATATTAAACACAATTAAAATATAATTAGTCTTTTAAACCAGGGCAGAAATCTTGCCTGTGTGGTTTAGCAGGAATGTAGGATGTTGAGACAAGCTTTGTCTCCTTTGCAGGTGAATATGTAAACATCCTCCGACATGGTCTCTGGAAGACCACTTTTCCTTGAAAGTGGCGTCACTGGTAGATAGGGTGGTCAAAAAGGCTTCTGGCACATTGGCCTTCATCAGTCAAGAGAGTATTGAGTATAGACTCAAAATGCAGTGGGTCAGGCAGCATCTCAGGACAACATGGATAGGTGATGTTTCAGGTCGGGACCCTCCTTCAGTCTGAAAATTGCCCCCTAGTGTGTAGTTAGTAGATGGGGAAGTGGAATAGCATAGAACTAGTGTGAAGGGGTGATCGATGGTCAGTGTGGACTCGGTGGGCCGAAGGGACTGTTTCCATGCTGTATCTCTAAACTCCAAATCTGGTGTTCACGGTTTTGAGATTACACTTTCTGGGAGCTGGTACGGACTCGATGGGCCGAATAGCCTTCTTCTTTGTCATGACATTTTCTTTTTGTGGTCCCCACTAACTGCGTCCTTTTGGTCTGTCTCTGGGCTAGTACCAGCAGTGAAATGTCTTCACCTGCAATGATCAAACACCACAAACGTGCAGTAACTCTGCACCAACACACGAGGGCAGCAATGGACAGCCTGACCACAGCCCTCAGATTGAATGAAGGTCCAGGACAAAGCTCGGAGAATATCATCTGTAAACTTCAGAAGCGCATTTTCCTGTTTCCCCCTTTACACCCAAGAATGGGATTAGTCCGGCGATGGCCCAAGAAAGTATCGGAGTTAAAGTGATTTTCCTATTTACCACAGCTGCCCAGTGTAGACGAGACACTCTGCCTCACGGCACCAGAGACCCGGGTTCGATCCTGACCTCAGCTGCTGTCTATGTGGAGTTCTCCTGATTTGCACCAAAGTTCTATAGTTCTATGCACAAGTGCGTCCTACATAACCAAACATGTCATATTAAAGCAAAAGACAAACTGCTGGAGGAACCCAGCAGGACAGGCAGCATCTGTAGAACATAGAACAGGCCATTCGGCCCGCAATGTCTGTACCGAACATGATGCCAAGACCAACTCTTCTTATCTGCCTGCACGTGATCCATATCCCCCCATTCCCTGCATATCCATGTGCCTATCCAACATTTTCTTGAACACCACTATCGTATCAGCCTCCACCATCACCCCAGGCAGCGCGTTCCAGGCACCCACCCCCCTCTGTAACCAAACTTGCCCCGCACACTTCCCAGTTCAGGAACGGCTTCTTCCCAACAACCGCCAGGCTCTTGAACACTACAAACACCAACTAAACTTCAAAGTACAAACTGTCCTGGTCCCACAAGAGATTTCGGCCTTTTGTTTACGTTTTGCTTTTGTTTCAGGTTTGTGGACCAACTAGCATGGTGAAATAATATTGTAAATTGTCCCTCGTGGGTGTAGGATAGTGTTAGAGTGCGGGGCTTGTTGGTCGGCACAGACTTGGCGGGCTGAAGGGCCTATTTTCGCGCTGTATCTCTGAACCAAACACAAAAACAAACCAATAATAATAGTGCAAGATGACTAATCTCTTAAAAATAGCGGAGTCAGGGGATATGGGGAGAAGGCAGGAACGGGGTACTGATCGTGGATGATCAGCTATGATCACATTGAATGATGGTGATGGCTTGAAGGGCCAAACGGCCTACTCCTGCACTTATTGTCTATTGTCCATCAACCAAAGCCCCCAAGTTTATGCAGTTTAGAGCTTCTTTGAGGTTGTGTGTTCAGAAGTCGGAAGAAGGGTCTCGCCCCGAAACGTCACCCATTCCTTCTACCCAGAGACGATGCATGTCACGCTGAGTTACTCCAGCATTTTGTATCTATCATCTTTGAGGATGTCGTGTTTAATAGCCAGATGTCTGTCACTGATGGACTCTGTAGCTCTATACTTGCCCTTCATTCACCTTAAACCACCCAGAGTCACCCTTGATACGAGAAGTCCTCCAGAGGACTTTCAGTGGCTGCAGTCCTATCGCATGCCACTGGGTGGCAGAATAGGACACCAGATCGAGGTCCAATGTCACCTTGATGCAAACATGAACTTTGATGCTACTTCCCAATAGACACTACACATGCAAGAAATTGTTCTTCAAAGGAACCGGCACAGACTGGCCTCCCTCCACGCTGCATCAATCTATAACCTCCAGCTGAAACTTGAACTAAAGCTTTAGACTTTAGAGATACAGTGTAGAAACAGGCCCTTCGGCCCAACAAGTCCGTACTGATCACCAAACACCCTGTGCATGAGCACTACCCTACACACTAGGGATAATTTGCAATTTACAGAAGCCAATTGACCTACAAACCTGCACGCCTTTGGAGTGTGGGAGTAGACCGGAGCACCAGGAGACAACCCACGCAGTCGCGGGGAGAACGTACAAACTCAGTTCACCGCAAAGACAGCACCCGTAGTCAGGATCGAACCCTCGTCTCTGGCGCTGTAAGGCAGCGACTCTACCACCACACCACCGTGCCGCACCAAAGTCGTTTCCCACCTTCCCCATTCACCTCCTCCATCTGGGTGAGTCTTTAACCCAGAGTAGAGGGATCAAGAGCCAGAGGGGAAATATTTAACGACTTAATCCCCTTGCCTACTTTGTTGGCACAAGTAACAAAAGCAACTTTCTTTGCTGGAGACAGACACAAAATGCTGGAGTAACTCAGCGGGACAGGCAGCAGCATCTCTGGAGAGAAGGAATGGGTGACGTTTCGGGTTGAGACCCTTCTTCAAACTGGTGTCAGGGGAGAGGGAGATATGTAGATAAGGATGCATAAGGTGTGAAAATAGGACAAAGGGAATGGGGATCAAGGAACATGTAGAATAGATCATTGTTAGCTGGGAGAAGGTAACAACAAAGCAAACAGAGATAAAATGCAGCTGGGGGACAGTAAGACTGCTCGGAGAACTGGGAAGGGGATAGAGAGAGAGGAAAAGCACCTATGTTTCTGTTCTATGTTTCAATGCTGGCTTTAATACCCATGTTTGTAGGAAGTCTGATTCGGATTGATAGTCTGGGACAGTGCTGATTAGTCACACTTGTCCAAGCATTCAATTCATCCAGGCTCACTTATTAACACCCCCCCCCCTTCCCCCTTCACTTTCCTGATCATCCAGTTCCACCTCCCATCCTCCACCCCGGAATCCTTCAGGATTTTAAACCACTGTTCGTTATCTGTATGATGTGGGAATTTTGCATAAATGAGGGGGTTTTTGTGCAGCTTGTGATCCTCAGAGAACCTCAATTATTGGGTTGTGCCGTTCGTGCCAGTATAACTGTTCCTGGGACCACTGACATTATTGTCAAGTCAAGTCAAGTTTATTTGTCACATACACATACGAGATGTGCAGTGAAATGAAAAGTGGCAATGCTCGCGGACTTTTGTGCAAAAGACAAACAACCAAACAAACTATAAACACAATCATAACACACATATTCTTTTACATAATAAATAATGGAAGGAAAAATGTTCAGTAGAGTTAGTCCCTGGTGAGATAGGCGTTTACAGTCCGAATGGCCTCTGGGAAGAAACTCCTTCTCAACCTCTCCGTTCTCACCGCATGGCAATGGAGGCGTTTGCCTGACCGTAGCAGCTGGAACAGTCCGTTGCAGGGGTGGAAGGGGTCTCTCATGATATTGTTGGCTTTGGAGTTGCGCCTCCTGATGTATAGTTCCTGCAGGGGGGCGACTGAAGTTCCCATAGTGCGTTCGGCCGAACGCACTACTCTCTGCAGAGCCTTCTTGTCCTTGGCAGAGCAATTCCCAAACCAGATGGTAATGTTCCCGGACAAGATGCTTTCCACCACCGCTGCGTAAAAGCACTGGAGAATCCTCGGAGACACTCTGAATTTCCTCAATTGCCTGAGGTGGTAAAGGCGCTGCCTTGCCTTTCTCACGAGTGCTGAGGCGTGTGATGCCCATGTCATATCCTCGGAGATGTGGACTCCCAGATATTTAACACAGTTCACCCTATCCACAGGATCCCCTCAATGGAGTGTACGTCCTCGGATGATGTGCCCTCCTAAAGTCCATGCTCAGCTCCTTTAAGAAAGAACTGCAGATGCTGGAAAAATCGCAGGTAGACAAAAATGCCAGAGAAACACAGCGGGTGAGGCAGCATCTATGGAACGAAGGATGGGTGATGTTTCGGGTCGAGACCCTTCTTCAGACTTTCTTTGGACCCGACACATCACCTATTCCCTCGCTCCACAGATGCTGCCTCACCCGCTGAGTTTCTCCAGCAGGTAGACAAAAGTGCTGGAGAAACTCAGCGGGTGCAGCAGCATCTATGGAGCGAAGGAAATAGTCTGAAGAAGGGTTTTGGCCTGAATCGTTGCTTATTTCCTTCGCTCCATAGCTGCTGCTGCACCCACTGAGTTTCTCCAGCATTATTGTCTACCTTCGATTTTCCAGCATCTGCAGTTCCTTCTTAAACAAGTTTCTCCAGCATTTTGTCCACCTTATTGTTACGAGTGGATTTTTTTTAGCATCCCATCTTTTGTTTCTGCATGAAATCAATTAGCAGTAATATTTTAATTGTTCTCCTGTGTTGGTGTACATAGTTGCTACAACACGTTTCCATCTGCCGATCATTCCCTCATTATCTGGATCTAATCACGTATATCACCTGATTAGATCCCAGTATCTTGTGCCTCCACTCATACAATACGATACAACTTTATTAATCCCAGGAGGGAGATTGCTCTGTCAACAGTCATAAAACACAACAAGACACATGAGACATGACATTGAAGTGACGAGTAGAGAGGATTGGGGATGTGCAAAGATTGGGGGTGGGGAGGGTGAGGGGAGTCAGTCTACCCCATGACAAAAGGGGGAGTTGTTGTACAGGAATGATCTCCTGTGGCGTTCTGTGCTGCATCTTTGATGGAACCAGTCTGTTGCTGAAGGTGCTCCTCAGGTTGACCAGTGTGTCATGGAGGGGGTGAGCTGTATTGTCCAGGATGGTCCCACAGTTTGAGGAGCATCCTCCCCTCCAAGACCAACCTCCCGTGAATCCAACTCCGCCCCCAGGACGGGACCAGCATTCCCGACGAGTTTGTTGATCCTGTTGCCATCGGCAGCCTTCGCCCTGCTGCCCCGGGACACGGCAGCGAAGATGGTGGCAACGATTGGTTAATCACCTTCCAACCTCCATTTAGTTTAGCTTAGGTTAGAGACACAGCATGGAAACAGGCCCTTCGGCCCACCGAGTCCGTGCCAGCCATCGATCACGCGCTCACACTAGTTCTATGTTGTCCCGTTTTCACCTCCATCTCCGACACACTCAGGGCTATTTACAGACGGACAATTAACCTGGGATTAACGTCTTAATGGGAATGCGGGAGGAAACCAGAGCACCCGGAGGAATACCACGCGGTCACTGGAAGAACTTGCAAAGGTTGGGATGGAAGCCAGGTCTCTGGTGCTGTGAGGCAGTGCGTCTACCAGCTGTGCCACTGTGTCACCCCTGTTTCTACCTCCAGCCTCCCCTTCTGCCACACCAACTTGGTCCGTTACTCTGTCTCCATAGATGTTGCCTGACTGGCTGAGTTCCTCCAGCAGTTTGCAGTTTATTCCAGATTACACCACCTGCAGTTCCTTGTGTTTCGCTACAACAATTCGTCACTCCATGGGTTTGATGTAACAGCATTAACTTTAATCGGACTTTATCTTGCACTAAACGTTATTCCCTTTATCATGTGTCCTTACACTGTGGAAGTCTTGATAGTAACCCTGTACAGTCTGTTTGCTGACTGGATAGCAGGCAACAACAAAGCGTTTTACTGTACCTTGGCA
Source organism: Leucoraja erinaceus (assembly GCF_028641065.1). NCBI lineage: Eukaryota > Metazoa > Chordata > Chondrichthyes > Rajiformes > Rajidae > Leucoraja > Leucoraja erinaceus. The sequence continues at coordinate 9,626,919 of NC_073399.1, read as the reverse complement.
CATGTGATATTAATAAACCAATGTGGGATAACATCGAGCTGGTGTGAAGGGATGATCGATGGTCGGCGTGGACTCGATGGGCCGAAGGGCCTGATTCAATGCCGTATCTCTCATCAGGGAGATGCAGCTTAGCGGAACATGCTTGCAGGAATGCCCTGATGGTGGTGAAATGAAGAGAGGTGCAGGGAGGTTTGCATGAAGCATAATCAGGGGACTGCACTGTCCGGTGCTTCACACTTGCTCCAAGCACCCGGGGTCGGCTGCGGGAGGCTCCTTTGGGAACATAGGTGGCCGGGCGAGGAGAGGATGTGGGTTTGCTGGTTGACCAAGGGGAGGCGATGGTGGCTGGAGGCCCGCTGCAGCCTGAAGCTCGCCTGAATCTGAGAGAATGGAGCAGCTGGGCTTGTACACTCTGGAGTTTAGAAGGATGAGAGAGGATCTCATTGAAACATACAAGATTGTTAAGGGCTTGGACACGCTAGAGGCAGGAAACATGTTCCCGATGTTGGGGGAGTCTAGAACCAGGGGCCACAGTTTAGGAATAAGGAGTAAGCCATTTAGAACCGAGACGAGGAAACACTTTTTCACACAGAGAGTGGTGAGCCTGTGGAATTCTCTGCCTCAGAGGGCGGTGGAGGCAGGTTCTCTGGATGCTTTCAAGAGAGAGCTAGATAGGGCTCTTAAAAATAGCGGAGTCAGGGGATGTGGGGAGAAGGCAGGAACGGGGTACTGATTGAGGATGATCAGCCATGATCACATTGAATGGTGGTGCTGGCTCGAAGGGCCGAATGGCCTACTCCTGCACCTGTTGTGGAGAGACGCAAGGAGGCCTGCGCTGGTGGCCGCGATGGCGGAGCAGCGCCGAGCTCCCGCTGTACCGCACGCTGCGCCAAGCCGCCGGCACGGTTGCGCACCTTCTGTGTCTGAGCTTCACTGTCGGGATCAAAGATCCGCTCGATGATATTCGGTCGGGATCGGGGTTGGCAATAGGCCGGGGACGAGTGAGCATGAGCAGCATCCTCGAAAGGGGCGGGATCCACGTGTACACGTGGTAGATGTGGCCCGCCATCCCCTCACAGACATGTGTCCTGGCCCCCGATGCAGAACAAGGTTGCCCACCCCTGGAATAAAGCTTTGCCCGTGTTAGAGCAGCGTATAACACCCCAATGTGGTTGTCATAAGATGATTTTAATTCCATTACAAAAAAAAACATGCAATTAGGAGACAGTATTTACAATTTATAAAGAAACATATTTAGCTCTTTGCCTGCATAACACTTATAAATATGATTTACATAATAAAATAAATATGTAAAATTACCAACTTAGCACAGGTTTTAGTTTTGTTAAAAAATACACAGCGTTATAGCTTGAGACACCGAGGGCCTCAATGTCCCTGTGTGTAGTGCACTGTCCTGGTGTTACACTGTTAACTGATGGGGGGGGGGAAGGGGGATACGTGTGTCTGCAGATATAGTCACAAAGCGCCGGAGTAACTCAGCGGGACAGGCAGCGCCTCTGGAGAGAAGGAATGGGCGACGTCTCGGGTTGACTCGAGACCCTTCCCCAGTCGGGGGAAGAGAGAAACGAGAGATATGTGCGTGTAAGGTGTGAAAACGAGAGATCAAAGTGGGCGAAACTGAAGGAAAATGGATGGTTGTGAGCTCGGGGAAAGTGACGATGAGAGGCAGACAATGCAAGATGGAATCAAGAGATAAGGAAACTCTATTTCACACAGAGAGTTGTGAGTCTGTGGAATTCTCTGCCTCAGAGGGCGGTGGAGGCCGGTTCTCTGGATACTTTCAAGAGAGAGCTAGCTAGGGCTCTTAAAGATAGCGGAGTCAGGGGACATGGGGAGAAGGCAGGAACGGGGCACTGATTGGGGATGATCAGCCATGATCACATTAAATGGCGGTGCTGGCTTGAAGGGCCGAATGGCCTACTCCTGCACCTATTGTCTAATGTCTATTGAGGGCAAGGTACATTTACACCAACATGACCTGTCTCTGCACTGTAGACCCTCCAACACTACGAGGAAGTCTAACCCTGGCTACGTTACGGCGTTAACCCAGACTAAGTCCAGCCTTGGGGCACGGGGGAGTTTGAAAATGGTGCCAACACCCGTCGCCTCTTGCATGCGGTGGTCTCAGTGGGACATTTCTGTACACTTTGCCAATTGAGAATTGTTTCGGGTCGAGCCCCTTCTTCAGACTGGTTGGTGAATCAGGGAAGCGAGAGATACAGACGGCGATGTGGAGAGATGAAGAACAAATGAGTGAAAGAGATGCCAAAAAAAAAAATGACAATGATAAAGGAAAACGGGCCACTGTTTAGCTGTTTGTTGGGTGAGAACGAGAAGCTGGTGCGACTTGACGGGTGGGGGAGGGATGGAGAAAGAGAGAGGGGGGAATGCCAGGGTTACTTGAAGCTAGAGAGATCAACAATCAAACCACTGGGCTGACAGCTGCCCAAGCAAAATACTCCAGCATTTTGAGTCTATCTTCGGTTTAAACCAGCATCTGCAATTCCTTCCTACACGTACGCATGTACACGTGTCTGCGTTGTGTTTCTGTGATCCGATCCGTGACAACCAGTAAATTTATTTCGGTAAACACCGCTCCTTCCTTTCTCGTGCCGCGCGTGAAACAATCCAGCGCTCTCCCGCCGCGCCTGGTTTATCTTTCCGTGGCGTTTGCAGGGGTGTGTTGTCTTTAAAAAAATAATTTTGTCTTGTGGTGAGAGGTTGTGTGAGGTTGCAGAAAGTGAAGGAGGAAAGAAAGGCCGGCCCGTCGGGTTCTCCTCCGAGTGTGGGCTCGGACTTCTTTCCCTCGGCCACGAGTCTCGTCAGTCCCGGAGAGAGGCCGGAGGGAGGGGATTGCCTTAGCTCCCGCTGCTCAGCATGCCCAAGAGTTTGCTCACCTCCAAGCCCTGTTGCTGAGCCATCTTCTGTATGTCGAATCCCATGTGCATGAGGAACTGTATCACAGTCATCTCCTGGCCTGTGTACTGGTCCCTGATGGTGGGGCAGGTGGGGTTACAGTGCGGCCAGTGGCAGCTGTCGGTCAGGTGGACCGGGCAGCCCTTCGGCGAGCCCTTGCCGTTGTTCCTGGCGCCGTCCTGCAGGCTCCGGTCCCAACAGTGCAGTGCCCGCGGCAGAGAGACGCCTTTCACCTGAAGGTTCAACCAGTAGCTGGAAACACAAGGAGGAGGGGGGGGGTGTTGTCACAGAGTTATACGGCAGGGAAACAGGGCCACTCGGCCCAACTCACCCGAACCAACGGCAGAGGGCGTAACTACAACTACAGGTGGCGCAGCGGTAGAGTTCCTGCCTCACAGCGCCAGAGACCCTGGTTCGATCCTGGCTACGGGTGCATGGTGTACATAGAACCTGGAACAGTACAGCACGGCACGGGAACTGGCTCTTCAGCCCACAATGTCTGTGCCAAATATGATGACTGATCTCATCTGTCTGAACCTGATCCCTATCCCTCCCATCGCTCTATATGTGGAGCTGCAGTAGAGTTGCTGCCTTACAGCGCAAGGGACCCTTGATAAAATTAATAAAACAGGAACGAGCAAATATTCGACCGTCAAAGAAACAGTGGATTAGATACAGGTCAAAGACAGACACAAAATGCTGGAGTAACTCAGCGGGACAGGCAGCGCCTCTGGAGAGAAGGAATGGGTGGCATTTCGGTTCGACGCCCTGCTTCAGGTCGGGCACGAAACGTCACCCACTCCTTCTCTCCAGAGGTGCTGCCTGTCCCGCTGAGTTACTCTAGAATGTTGTGCCCGTCTCTGGTGTAAGCCAGCATCTGCGGTTCCTTCCTCCCCTAATCCCACCACTTTTTCTGACTTACCTTTTTGTGATAACTTCATGAGACAAACAGGCAGGTGCAAACACGGCCCTGAAATGAAAAATATAGATTGCATTCATTACATTGTAATGATATATCCTGCACCATTCATGTGAAGCACACTGTGGTTTTGGCTCTCAAGTTTGATACACAGAGGGATCTTGGAGCACAAGCCCATAGCTCGATGGCAGTGGACGGTAGATAGGGCATATGACATGCTTGCCTTCATCGGTCGATGCAATAGACAATGTCAAGGCATTGAGTATAAAAGTCAGGCAGGTGTTTAAAACTTTAGCTAAGGTAGACAAAAGTGCTGGAGAAACTCAGCGGGTGCAGCAGCATCTATGGAGCGAAGGAAATAGGCAACGTTTCGGGCCGAAACTCGGCCCGAAACTCGGCCCGAAACGCTGCCTATTTCCTTCGCTCCATAGATGCTGCTGCACCCGCTGAGTTTCTCCAGCACTTTTGTCTACCTTCGTTTTTCCAGCATCTGCAGTTCCTTCTTGAACACCCGGGTCCCATCCAGACTGCTGTCTGTCTGGAGTTTGCACGTTCTCCCCTTGACCTGCGCGGGTTTTCTCCGGGTGCCCCGGTTTCCTCCCACGCTCCAAAGACCAAAGAGGTGTGCAGCTTATTTGGCTTCTCAAAATTGTCGGCACGGACTCGGTGGGCCAAAGGGCCTGAAGAGACATCTGAACAGGTAGATGGAGAGGAAAGGTTTGGGGGACGGGGGGGGGGGGGGATATGGGCCAAGTATAGGCAAGAGTAACTTGCTGGCCCGGGCAACTTGCTCAGCATGGGTGAGTCGGGCCGAAAGGCCTGTTTCTGTGCTGTATAGTTCCCCGACTTTATACTGCACCGAGTAGATTCTTGTCGGACTCTGGGAACTAGAGCAGGGGGGGCAGGGGGGGGGGGTCAGACACTTTTGCCAGCATGGTGACAGGAGACAGAGTGTGTCCATCTTCTGTGCAGTCCTTCATTACAACAGCACTCGGGGAGATATTTGGAACAACTTTACTGAAGCCACAAGCCTTCAGATGTGGGTTTTGTGTCGCACAAACAATTGCGGGGGGAAGATTGCGTAAGAATGTTGGATTTACGCCCTACGTTAGCTGATAGAAATTAACCTTGTCTGGCACAGACTCGCGGTCATTCTACCGAATCTATACCCGCCCAAGTATAATAAGGACTTTGTAAAATGAATTCTCTGATTTTCCTGGCTGGGATCGTGCCCAACTATGAGCGAGTGTCCTTGTGGATGGGGACCAAACAAGCTGAGGTCGAAATGACTGATGCTTTGAAGAAGGAGCAGGATAAATACATGCTTGGGAGTGAATTGCAGACTGTGGATAGGTGTAGACTTAAAATAAGTATAGACGGTTCAGACTTGAACACGACAGCTCTCTGGAAATACCTCCCGGCGTCCCACCCGACTACAGCAGTGTGCCCGAGGTGGACCCCACCAGGAGAAGACAACTGCGCCCATTTAAGGTTCTCAGGCAGCCTGGCTGGGCTTGTACACTCTGGAGTTTAGAAGGATGAGAGGATATCTCATTGAAATATATCAGATTGTTAAGGGCTTGGACACGCTAGAGGCAGGAAACATGTTCAGAACCAGGGGCCGCAGTTTAAGAATAAGGAGTAAGCCATTTAGAACGGAGATGAGGAAACACTTTTTCTCACAGAGAATGGTGAGTCTGTGGAATTCTCTGCCTCAGAGGGCGGTGGAGGCAGGTTCTCTGGGTGCTTTCAAGAGAGAGCTAGATAGGATTCTTAAAAATAGCGGAGTCGGGGGATATGGGGAGAAGGCAGGAACGGGGATGATTGGGGATGATCAGCCATGATCACATTGAATGGCGGTGCTGGCTCAAAGGGCCGAATGGCCTACCGCTGCACCTATACAAGCCAAGCCGCTCCATTCTCTCAGCCACGATGCGATGTTGGATCGGACCCGAAGGGCTGAATGGCCTCATCCTGCCCCCTACAGTATATCTCATGGTCATATGATCTTCTAAAGCCGACTCAAACTTACGGAACATCTTTGAGAGTATTCTTCAGCTCCCGCCCCAAGTTCTGGATGTAGTTCCACTGGCCTTCTTGAACAGGTTGACCAGTGAGATGCACATTGTCCACCATGAGCTGTGCTTCATCAAAGAGCCACTGCACCACGAACAACGGGCCTGTAGTCAGAGAATGACATCATATTTCTCGGTATCTCAACTCCCCTCCCCCCCCTCCCATTTTGTAGCACATGAATGACCATGAGGGGGGGGGGATCTGGAACTAAACCTGTGGGGGGCGCTGCGAGTTGGCTGCCCTGCCAGCAGCGTGTTTGTTATTTCTAGTTTTTATTTGGCTGAACTTTGTTGCCTTCCACCAGATTCAGATTCAATTTTAATTGTCATTGTCAGTGTACAGTACAGAGGCAACGAAATGCATCCACAGTGAAGAATGCTGTGGTGGAAGTTTGTGCTAAATTCTATTGTGTATTGTGTGTTCTTTTTAAGTGTATCGCTGCTGGCAAATTCATTTCACTGCACCTTCGGGTGCATGTGATGAATAAAATTGACTTTGACTTTGACGATCCCCACTCAATCCCCGCACATATCAGTGATGTTAAACAAGACACACACCAAGTGCTAGAGGAACTCAGAAGGTCAGGCAGGATCTGTGGTGGGAATGTACAGGCTGTGTTTCGGACCGGGACCCTCCTGCTGAAGAAGTGTCCCGACAAGTCCCATCTGCCCTATCCATATCTATAAAAATACTGGCCAGTGACCATTAAATTAAATACTGGCTCACTTTGTGCCCATCTTCCTCTTTTCCAGTATTTTTAAAGATATGGAGTAACTCACTCAGTGGGTCAGGCAGCATCTCTGGAGAGAAAGGATGAGTGACGTTTCGGGTCATCGGGACATAGTCTGAAGAAAAGTCCCGACCCAAAATGCCTCCCATCCTTTTTTCCCCCAGAGATGCTCCCTGACCCGCTGAGTTACTCCAGCACTTTGTATCCGTCTACAACATAAACTAGCGTCTGCAGTTCCTTTCTACACACTGGAAAGAGGAAGGTCATAGGTGAAAGTTCACCAGTCAAGAGTAATCTGATTTTCTCTCTGAATCAGAGGAGCCTTCATCTCATGAGTAACTAGGCCGCCATTTCTGGTCGTTCCAGACACTGCAGACATATGAGTATGTCTGGTATTATAGAGCCCTCGGGTGATACAGTGTGGAAACAGGCCCTTCAGCCCCACTTTCCCATGCAAGATGCCCCACCCATACTAGTCCCACCTGCCTGGGCTTGGCCCATTTCCCTCTAAACCCGTCCCATCCATGGTTCAACCTGTCCAATTGTCTCTTAAAGCCGTTATGACAGGACTCAACAATCTCCTCCGGCAGCCCGTTCCATACACCCACCACCCTTTGTGTATAAAAGATACCCCTCAAGTTCCCATTAAATACTTCCCCCCCCCCCCCCCCCCCCACCTTAAAAGGTTTCGGGAAGACGACCATTGATGTTGTTTAATGTTGTGAACTTACTTCTTAACGTGGGATAGATTTTGTATCCGAAGAAGCAGTTCCACTCTTCCCCATCCTTGAATTGTTCCCGGCATCTTTCTGGCACGACTCCATTCCAATAGCTGAAAGCAGAAAATGATTTTTGTTTTGTTTCATTCGATGTTGACAAGCTCTAGTTATAGTTTGTTTTAGAGATACAGCGCGGAAACAGGCCCTTCGGCCCTTCGAATCCGCGCCGACCAGCGATCCCCGCATATTAACACCTATCCTTAATTCCGGGGATGGCGGGACTGACATAAGCTGTGAGAATGGAGCAGCTGGGCTTGTACACTTTAGAAGAATGAGAGGGTATCTCATTGAAACATATAAGATTGTTATGGGTTTGGACACGCTGGAGGCAGGAAACATGTTCCCGATGTTGGGGGAGTCCAGAACCAGGGGCCACAGTTTAAGAATAAGGAGTAAGCCATTTAGAACGGAGACAAGGAAACACTTTTTCTCACAGAGAGTTGCGAGTCTGTGGAATTCTCTGCCTCAGAGGGCGGTGGAGGCAGGTTCTCTGGATGCTTTCAAGAGAGAGCTAGATAGGGGTCTTAAAAATAGCAGAGTCAGGGGATATGGGGAGAAGGCAGGAACGGGGTACTGATTGGGGATGATCAGCTAATGATCGCATTGAATGGCGGTGCTGGCTCGAAGTGCAGAATGTCGTTAAACTTAGAACAGCCCTCTGATATTCCTAAAATTATTCGTTTTGCATCTGACTCCAGTTGAATTTTAAGTGTTTTCGAGATGATATCGAATAGTCCCGTCCACAAAAAGAAAGTTAAATCTGAACCAAGACATCTTTCCTCTGCAGGTTCCTGTGATCAGTGCAATTTCCCAACGGGAGAGGGTGGCAGGAAAATGTCTCACCTTATCCCCTTCTTGATCGCTTCACTGGGAGAGCATGATATGGTGTCGATGCAGTCCGTCCTCTGGTATTGCTTGTTGTCGAGGAACCAGCCCGAGTCGGCCAGCCCGCGCACCTGCACTCCACGTACTCCCAACTCCTCCAGCAGCTCAGCCACTCGATCCACATTCAGGAGAACGCCAGTCCCCCCAGCACTAGACAGACACAATCAGCGAGGCGTTAAACATAGAAAGTTAGAAAATAGGTGCAGGAGTAGGCCATTCAGCCCTTCGAGCCAGCAGCACCATTCAATATGATCATGGCTGATCATCAAAAATCAGTACCCCGTTCCTGCTTTTTTCCCCATATCCCTGGATTCCAGTGAAAACAACTAGTGAATTGGCCTCCACTGCCTTCTGTGGCAGAGCATTCCACAGATTCACAACTCTCTGGGTGAAAACGTTTTTCTCATCTCAGTCCTAAATGACCGACCTCTTTGACCCCCTGGTTCTGGACCCTCCCAACACCAGGAACATTTTTCCTGCATCTCGCCCTGTCCAATCCTTTAAGAATTTTATATATTTCTATAAGAGATAGGCAGAGATAGATTCTTGATCAGTACGAGTGTCAGGGGTTATGGGGAGAAGGCAGGAGCATGGGGTTGGGAGGGCGAGACAGATCAGCCATGATTGAATGGCGGAGTAGACTTGATGGGCCGAATGGTCTAATTCTGCTCCTATCACTTATGAACTTACAACCGCAGCTGCAATGCCTTTCACAACACCATTGATGTAACCAAGGATGTGATGCTGAGGATAGACACAGTGCTGGATTAACTCAGCGGGTCAGGCAGCACCTCTGGAGTTCGTGGATAGACGTGGATAGCGGGCAAGGCGACCTTTCCAGTTGGGCCCCTTCTTCAGACCCGAAACGTCACCAATTCCTTTTCTCTAGAGATGCTGCCTGACCCGCTGAGTCACTCCAGCATTTGCTGTCTATCATCAGTATAAGCCAGCATCTGCAGTTTCTTCCAGGAATGAATGTAGAACAGGCTTTCATTTCAAATCCTAATGATCGTGGAATTTTAGACTTTACGTTGGGCTTTAGACTTCAGAGATACAGCATGAAAACAGACCTTTCAGCCCACCGAATCCGCGCCAACCAGCGATCACCTCGTACACTAGCACAACCCTACACACCAGGGACAATTTACAATTTTTACCTCGGCCTTTTAACCCACAAACCCGCGGGTCTTTAGAGAGTGGGAGGAAACCAGAGCACCCGGAGAAAACCCACACGGTCACGGAGAGAACGTGCAAACATCGTACAGGCAGCACCGAACCCGGGTCTCTGTCGCTGTAAAGGGCCTGTCCCACTGTATGAGTTTACCCGAGCTCTCCCGAGTTAAAAAAAAAAATCAAACTCGTGATAAGTACGTAGAATGTACGTAGCGGGTACGTCGGAGCTCGGGACGTCTCTTAGCGGCTCGTAACGCTAACAGCAGGTACTCGGGAAACGCGGGAAGCTCGTGAAGTTTTTTCAACACGTCCACGAGAGCCCCGAGTACCTACGAGCGGCTATTACCGTAACTCTCCGAGTTTGAATCAGGGGAAACTCGGGAGAACTCTTGAATTACCTCGTACAGTGGGACAGGCTCTTAAGGCAGCGACTCTACCGCTGCGCCACCGCTCCACTCGTTCTTGACCTCCAGACTGATTGCTTCCACTTCTCTTGTGTCCTCCAGCAGTTCCATTCACGTTTACGGTTTGTGGATGTTACTGTCAAAGCCTGCGTTTGTTATTATAAATCTCTGTCTGTCTGCCAGGCACAATTCAAAGGGCCGTCAGCGTTCAACTCCACTAACTGGCCTGGATCCCTCCACAAGTCAGACTGGATAAGCTGACAGCCGGATTCTCACAACACACACAGGCTGCTTCAACATTACTAACGTTGACCCGATTTAAAAAACTTTTTTTTTTTTAATCCAAAATTATTTTGGCAAATTGAATTTGAAATTTCTCAGCTGCTTTGGGGGATGATCTGAACTCAAGTCTTCAGATCCACGGATCTACCCCTCATGGGCCT